>NC_138232.1:6398524-6828524 GCF_964197995.2 Scardinius erythrophthalmus
TGTGTTTTGGGGGTTGTCCTTTACAGCCAGAATGGGTTGAAATAGACTACATTCAGCTCTCTGCCAATTGAGGTGTTTGTATAAGTCTAGACCCCCTCTGTCTGGCTGTTGAGCACAGACTATAGGGTCTGAACAGCTTTACAGACACACACACACACACACACACACACACACACACACACACACACACACACACACACACACACACACACACACACACACACACACACACACACACACACACACACACACACACACACACACACACACACACACATATATAACACTGTATTGCATAACTAAGCAATAGGAGAGACTTTCTTTCTTTCTTTCTTTGCAGTCTCAACAACATTTGATGGACAGAAGCAGGGCTTGTCTCAATCACAGCAGCCTACTCATATACTCAAGGCCAAAGGCAATCAAAGCATTGTACAACATGTTCTTGCAACTTCACTGTATTTTAAACCTCTATCAAAATCTCACTTTATTTAGTTTATTCACTATATTTATTTAGTTTATGCTTCAAGTCAACATGGAGTCTAAATAGTAACTTTCGTAATAAAGTTCCTGGATTTATTGTGTATGATTAAACAAAGAGAAAAAAATTGGCCTTTGAAATGATGTTCCTTTTCTGCAACACACATTGGATAACATTAACCAATAGGTATTTAGGCATTGTTTTGACAAATTCACAATCAGGTTTGGATCTTTTCATATCAAGTGCCAGCCTACATTTCCCCCCATTGAAAATACTGTTTCACCAGAAAATGCATCACATTACTAAAGTAAAATGGGTTGTGAATATTGTTTCATGTTGACTTAACATTAAACATTGCTTAAAAGTTTAAAATGATGTTATTAGTATTTAATTTTATTTCAACCAAATTCAGTTAAATTAGTGTAAATCTGTGTGATAAATGTAATATAATTAATAATAGTAATACAGCTTTATTGAAAGGTGGTTCTTTGGTTATATAGTTTTGATTGAATTTGGCCTTTACCCAAAAATAAAAATTAGCCCATGATTTACTCACCCTGAAGCCATCCTAGGTGTAAATGACATTCTTCTTTCAGACGAATACAATCAGAGTTATATTAAAAAATGTCCTGGCTCTTCCAAGCGTTATAATGGGAGTCAGTGGGTATATTTTTTTGGAAGTCCATCAAAGTGCATCCATCCATGATAAAAGTGCTCGAAACGGCTTTTGGCGTAAGTCGACTTGCGTACAACCATCTGCCGGAAGCTAGTTATTTTACTCGATAACATTTTAATATGGACATTTTTCTTACACGAACACATCGCTTCACTTCAGAAGACCTTTATTAACCTGCCAGAGCCGTTTTGAGCACTTTTATCATGGATGGATGCGCTTTGATGGACTTCCAAAAAAATATACCAATTGACTCCCATTATAACGCTTGGAAGAGCCAGGACATTTTTTTATATAACTCCACTTGTATTCGTCTGAAAGAAGAATGTCATATACACCTAGGATGGCTTGAGGGTGAGTTAATCATGGGCTAATTTTCATTTTTGGGTGAACTATCGCTTTTTTTCTCCCCCTGTCATTTTTTTAAACGAAAACACTGTGGAGACAAAAAAATTGATTGCATAAGTTGATGTGCATCCTTCTAAACCGTGGCAATGCATGGACTGATTATAAGATGCTTACAAATATGTTTTTGTGACATTCAATGCTGTCATTTAGCCTTTCAAATGACATTTAGGAAATCAACACACAATGCAAACGTAATGCGAGAAGCTAGTGCACCTGCAAGCTAAGCAATGACTGCGGTTTTCCAGTGTTTCACAGATGTGGAAAAAAGAAGGCTTCAAAGAGGTACTGTTATAGCCCTGACATTAGACACAGCCAGCTAGCACCAAAATCACAATATATGTTATTGCCACACATTAAAAATGAAGTTACAATGACAATGTGTATTAGGATGATACATCTGATTCACCAACAGCATACTGTCCAATGTCATGCATAGAAAACTTGCTGTTTGCCTGCATTAAAGCTGAAGTGTGTAATTTCTGCTCTCCTAATGGAATTACCAAAATTATATTTTCAAAACAGACCTTCCAATCTGCCATTGCTCAGACAGACAGATAGTTTCACACTAATATCACACCATTGGTTGAGTCAATTTTGTGGTGTTGGGCTGCTTAAACAGAGCAAAGATTTGAAAACACCACACTGTTTTGGGGAAATCAGTCCATGAAGGGATTAATTACCGCTTAGATCAAATAAATTATTTGAACATAAAAAAATACACACTTCAGCTTTAAAGCATCCAAACAAGTTTAGTACATATCTTAGGCATTGACTATGCACCGTATGGTGAAATTGAGTTTCATACACTTTGTTAAACCTACCCCAACTGTGTGCATTGCAGTGATGTCTATACTCTTAAAACAAGATAACATTACATAACATATTAGCAGCAGCTGCGAATGCAGTATCTGCTTCTAAATGAGCAGCATCAGCACATACAGTTTGCAAAAAAAATATATATTAGAGAGACGAAGACAAAGGCACCTGCAGCCCAGGTGAGATACTGAAATAGATGTGGTTGAGAAACCTTCTAAGGGTGCACACAGTCATGTGCCACATCAAATAATAGAGCCAAATCTTCAATCCATCCATAAAAAGTCAAATTTGGTGTCTAAAGAGAAGCATGAAAACAATAAGATGCTCGAGATAATGGCTATACTTGATACAATATAGTGGCTATACTGCCTCGATAATGGCTATACTTGATAATATAAGTTTGAGGAGAGGATGCAGCAACTGTGAGTGGAGCCAGAACTTTTGTAGAAGGTCAATCAAAAGAAGACAGTATTGACTTACATAGTTTCCAAAGCTCTCTGCTGATTCATTGTTAGCGATAAAACAGTCTTTAATGCAAGAGACAAGAGACCTGTGTAAGCCTGTATATCTAGATTTCAAGGTCACCTGAAACTAAGACAATCAATGTCCCAGCAATCAATGCCCTAATGCTGCACTGTCTGTCCAAATGCAATGCTGAGTGTCTTTTTATAGATTCACTTGCAAAACAAAACCTGAAAAAAGCACCTTTGGATCACAATAAAACGGATAAAAATAGATGATCCTGTATATATGTATTATTTACAGAGCAAGATATATATTGTCGCAATATCTAGCTAAGTTTCTGTATATCACTTTCTCTTGAGCTGAAAATCCATGCCATTAGGATTGAGGATTGAGGCCATGCAACACTATAATACCAGTGTTTTTTCTCGATCCAAGCCAGTAAAAGAAAAGACAAAACATCTAACACACTCTTAATCACACCTGAAAATTATTTCAAGACGATAGACAAACCAGTGATTAAAAATAATCTGACATCATTGCTACAAATGTGCTTGGGGACATTAAAGTGTGAACTACAATATGGCTCATTAAGTGGCAAAGTTATTTGAATATCAACTACATTTTGGACTATCTCTGCAGCTCGCAGAATATATACACTGAACAATATCCTCTTACGCACAATAGATCAAGCATTTTCTTTTTTGTGGCACTAGGGTGTTATTTTGCTTATTTTTCATTTAGCATTTTCTGTATGCTCTTTATCCTGAAGAACTGCAAATAAAAATGGTTAAAAAGTGATATGAGATGAGAAAAGAAAAGCCGTTGAACAACAGTGGACACAGACACTGTAGACTAAAAATAACATAAAATATGACACGCAGAGACATTCATCTTGTCTTCAAAAGCTTTGCAGAAGTATAATCAAGGAGTAGATACAAGTGTTGTCCATATTATGTATTTTGGATCCACACACAACTGTCGACACAGAAGCAGGCCGCTTCAATGACATCCCAGCTGATCACTGTAATAATGCTAAAATAATAGACAACCGTCTTGACTCTATGTGAATATTGGTGTTCTTAACAAGCAGCATCAGAGTGGATGAAACTTCTGTGAGTATTCTTTGTATCATATACGTGAACTGCGTGTGACGGCAAACCTTTTTAACAGCAGATGAAGCACACAAATGACGTTTCTTTGGCGAAGCTTGGCTTTGAGAGTAAGATGTTGACTGAAATATGACACTCATGTGCTGTTTATTTGTGTTCCACAGTTCCATATACTTGGCTCCTGCTCCGGATAAGGTGTTGGATGATGTAGATGACTCCATGCGAACACTGATGAATACTTGGATTATGGATGGATTTGGATGTACGGTTTCAATGAGGTATTGGAGATCAGAAATCTCATGTCTCAAATCTCAACAATCCTCCTTCGAACACTGTTTACTAGTCCTTTTTAAATTTTACATTAAGTTGGACCTGCTCCCCAAATGACTAGACATCTGTCAGCATTTTTTTGATATTAACATAATTTGTATTGGCTAAAGTGCAATTGGCTGTCTTGAGGTTCTCGTCCTGAATGTCCTCGTTGCTGTTGTTGACACCTTCTTGGATCTCAATGTAGTCGGACTTGCTGATGGTGGATCCACTTCGACTTCCCTTCAGCTCTTCTTGGGAATCGACTTTGCTAACCTGGAGATACTGTGCTTGCTCTTCACCTTCTGTTTCTCGATGGTAGAAGTAGTTGAAGTTTGAGACGATGACGGGCACTGGAAGGGCAATGGTCAAGACGCCAGCGATGGCACAGAGAGAGCCTACAATTTTTCCTCCAATGGTTGTGGGCACCATATCTCCATAACCAACGGTTGTCATTGTAACCACAGCCCACCAGAAGGCATCCGGGATGCTGTAGAACTGCGACTCGGGTTCGTCAGCTTCTGCGAAGTAGACAGCGCTAGAAAAGAGGATCACTCCGATGAAGAGGAAGAAGATGAGTAAACCTAATTCTCTCATGCTGGCTTTGAGTGTTTGGCCAAGAATCTGAAGTCCTTTTGAGTGACGGGAAAGTTTGAAGATTCTGAAGACTCGTACGAGTCTTATAACCCTCAGAATGGCAAGAGACATGGCTTGTTGCCCTTGTGGCACCTCTTCCGCTCCCTTCTCCGCCAGCTCCGTTCCCAGTGTAATGAAGTAAGGAATGATGGCCACCACATCAATCATGTTCATTATGTTCACAAAGAAGCTGGCTTTACTAGGGCAGGCAAAAAAGCGCACCAAGAACTCGAAGGAGAACCAGATGATGCATAGCGTCTCTAGAATGAAGAAAGGGTCTGTGAAGTAGTTGGATGTGTAAATGGTTGTGAAGTTACTACCGGCAATGGGGACTGTCTGCGTCTCCTCTTCATCGCTGTGGAAGATGGGCAAGGTTTCCAGGCAGAAGCTGACAATGGAGATAAGGATGACCATGACTGATATGATCGCTATAATCCTGGCTGGCCCAGAACTTTCTGGATACTCAAACAGCAACCAGACCTGCTTCTGAAACTCATTTTCAGGCAACGGCCTTTCCTCCTCCTTGATAAAACCCTCGTCCTCCCTGAATATCTCAATCGCTTCATCTCCGAGCTCATAAAAACGGATCTCTTCCGAGAACACGTCCAAAGTGACATTGGCGGGTCTCCGCAACCTTCCGCCCGATTGATAATAATAGAGGATGGCGTCAAAGCTAGGTCGGTTTCTATCAAAAAAATACTCATTTCTTAGAGGGTCAAAGTACCTCATGCGCTTCTTGGGGTCCCCCAGTAATGTTTCGGGGAATTGCAAAAGGGTCTTGAGCTGCGTCTCGAAACGCAGACCCGAGATGTTGATGACCACTCGCTCACAGCAGTCCTGCTCCGTTCCGGGGTCATAGTCCTGAGGAAGACCAGGGTGTGCTGCCGCCTCATCTGAGGGGTCGCCCGTGGCCACAGTCATAATGCAGGACGGTGAGGCCTGCACTTTTCACCAAGGCAGGGCACCACAGGATGGGAAAATGCAGGGTGGGAATCCACACAGAAGGGGGCTTGACACCGTAGAGCACTAAGGGCCACAGCGTGCTACTGGATGGGTCAACTGAAAGAAAACAAAGACAACATGCGGATATCTTTAATATTGTTTCCCTGTAAAAAAATATAGGATAAATAAGTTATACAATATATGTTTTTACAGTGCTTTAACTAATTAAAATAAGTTAAGCAATAAGTTATACAAGATTCAACTAATTTTTTAAGTCAGTTTAATGTCGTTTAAGTTGAAATGACAGTGTATAAAGGCTGTCTGCAACAAAAGAAGGGTGAATGCAGGTAAAGTGATACACTTTCTGATAATGTGTCATGCGCCAGTGTTTAAAAAAAGGGTGCGAAACATTACAATTCGAAATCATTTTAATTTTAAAATAAGTGTTTTTATCCATTTAATATTTAGTCGTTTTTTTTGCTCTATATACTGCATTGGACTTTGCCTAAAGGAAAAAAGAACTAAGAGAAGTAAGGGATAAAATGTTTATGATGACGTTTCTTGTACTGAAACGGGTAAATCTTCTGCATTTTTTTTACAAGTATGTCCCTAGTATGGTAATCATGAGAGATACCACACATGCCATAAAAAATTGCAAAGCGTAGGCAAAAGAAGATCTAAAAATATAGCGCACAATTTATATAGAACAGCATGTTCTACATAGTTATACATTCACATGCGAAGCAGTTCCTTGGTCTTCTTAAAGAACCACAATATAATGAAACTCTGCGTCAAGCCGTGTCAGTTCTGTCTGGTGTTCGGCAATGGACAAATATCCATTGACATAAAACTGCATCTCTCACAGTGCTGTCACATAAAAGAGGCCCTTCTCTATGAGACATGCACATCCTACATAACTATGCTGCATCCATACAGCGTGTGCAAGCGTGTGTCCCCCATCCCTTTCTCCTCCTTTTCCATCAAATACCCGAACATTCAAAGAACCGCATATGCCATGCTGTTCGTACATATTTGCTGGAATGTTGCTTGTCCCAAACGGTGCCAGCATGCTTTAAAATATTCAGCAGAAGCAGCCTATGAAATATTAAACTGCAAGAAAATACATTTTAGGTTAAATAAGACTTGGTGGTCCCTCTTTCTTTTTACTCTGATAATGAAACAGACATACACATAGCAAATAAAAGAATAATAAAGCTTCCATATATTCAAGAGTCCAGAGTACATAATCAGAACTGAGACATTTTACCTGCTTGAATAAACTTCTAAATCACCCCTGTGGTTCCTCAGGTTCCCAGAAGTCACGACAGCCTTCTCGAAGTGCGGATAGCAATCCGGCGCCTGTGTGACCGATGAAAACGACAAACTCATCTGATTCCTTAAATCCTGACTGCTACTGTCCGCTGTAGCTCTCGGCACACCGGCGTATTGTGCATAACGGGGCAGGCAGGGAGGAGGGGCAGAGAGGTACAGTATGCGGTTGTGTCCTCATCTACCCCAAAGCTTCCTCACCGCAGGTTGTTTAAGAAGGACACGGAGGAAAGAACAGGAAAAAAGCATATGATGCAAAGGAAGGGCGGTCTCTTCATTCCACATTAAGGAGGCATTAAGCAGGTCACCACAGTCTTTGCTAGACAGGTTGCAACAAACGACAGTAGAGGTGAATGTGAAACATTTGCAGAAGGCACAGGTCAGGCTTGTCCTGCAAGTAAGTAATGGTCTTTCAGTGATCACATCCATTAATTAGGCAGGCAATACTTTACATTAATGGGAATGCTCTTTGTGAAACTACTGATAATTGCGCAACTTATGAGGGTCAGTGATAAAGTATGTCTGAGATAATACTTTTTTTCTTCAATACGTGATTTACAAAAAAGGTTTCAAACCTATTTCAGTACCAATATAGATAGACAGATAACCTTAACACCATAGGTAATAAATGTAGTTAATTAATATTAATCAGTACTATTTGAGTAAGTACAATGCAACTACGTCACCAATAAAGTGTAACCATATATATATACTGTATATATATATGAATAGTCAAGAAGTTTTTGATCTGAACAAAATGTTATTTATTTATTTTTGTCACATGACAAAGTTGGTTAGACCCCACTGATTTTGATTTGGGAGACAAATGTTTTTCCAAGTAATATTAGAACACATTTCCCTTTTACAGCTTTCCCCCAAATTACAAATAATTATAAAAGATTATGACAATATTTTCAGGCTTGAGCAACCCCCCCCCCCAACCCCTCTGGACAGTTTTTTAAATTGTTTTTTTCTTCTTTAAACTGCATAATAATCTCTAAATGACCATTAACTTAGAGACTGAATGTTCATAAAAGAGGTGTTTAAGTAATTGTCTGTATGAATTGTGTTTTTACATCACTGAACCATGAACCAATCTAAAATAAATGATTAATATTGTAGCATCATCTCTTAATGACAAGTGATGACACAATCACTGTAAAATGTGTTGTCTGGTATCCTTAATTTGTATATTAATAGTTTTATTCAAACCAATTTGGTTTTTCATTTGGCTAAATCAATCATTAGGTTGAATCAAGGGTTAGAGATGTAACTAGAAAAATGACCCTAAATGAACCAGCTGCACCTGACCACTTTTAAAAATGATTGTAATACAGGAAAAACGCAAATTCTATCACGTTGTCATGTTGACATGGGAACAGATGCAAAACATTAAACATAAGAAGTCTGCAGCGACAGACATCTCGAATCTCTTCCTACCTGTCCGTCTACCTCGCTTGCCGACGTCTCAGTAGTTGTGTCATTATGTTCACGCAACAAGCCATTAGTCAGCTAGTTAAAGCGTTAAATGGAATCTGCAGTCAATCGTTGCTGTGCATACCAAAAGACTCTTGGATTACAGTCCGCGCTACCACTCCTCACTTTATCCGCAGAGTGGGCAGTTTAAAGGGGACGCGTCACGCATGGTGTTTCCACGACCCGCACTGTCAAAATGTTATTCATTTTTTTTTTTTACGGAAAAATAACGTGAAATGTATATTGATATTCTATAAGACAGTACGTGCTCGTTGTTTTGTTATTGTCCCTCACAGTTGCTAGTGGCCAAATATGATGCGTTTAAAAAAAAATTAACACCTTTGTCTCCATTTGTGTTTTTCCCTAGATAGTAGCCTATGCAGTGTATCAGATAAGTAGGACGTCCAATTGTATAGTGTATATAGCCTACCTTATGTACCATTTTTTGATGTCAGTGAAATAACTAAATGGAATAGTGTACTGTTTACTGCATACTTCAAACTATACCTGCCCAATTGTGGAATTGTTTACAGTATATGCAATTATGCACAGATGTGATACTGTAGGTATCCGTGTATTCCATGAATGTTGTAAATAGGCTATATGCACAATATGCATACTTACATAATTCAGAAATCGTATTCCGAACAGCTATTCTGACCTTACTGTCTATCCATGAAGCAGAGGCATTTTTACACTGATCGGATATGAAGGTTGAGGCATGGAAACCACTGACAGAAAACAATACATACAAATTGTCTTACCGCTAACAAAAGGAACAGATTTGGCCATTTGCTGCAGTGGTAAATCAGTAAGGGACCTTTTTCTTCCCTAGAGTGGTTACAGCTCATGCAGCAAAACTTCACTTCACTGTGAAATTTGATTAATTAATTTAAATTTGTTGCATTCCACATTTGATTTACAAATGATCAACCTATAGATTGCATTGCAAATTAATGATTTGTTATTTGATTTCAGTTTAATTTCCTTTGCTGCATTGGTTGAATTCTCTGTGCTTTCGAGGGATGATTTTGCATACAAATTGTGCTGAGGGGTTTGTGACAGGCTCATCGCTGTTTGTTTTATAGCCAGAGCCTGCATGTCAATCATGCACACATGTTCAGGAAATCTCTCTGACGGCTGAGCCATTATTCATGAGAGAGCCAATATAAAGGAGTGTACATACACTTCGCCTTGCATTAGCTCACATGTTTTAATTAAAACTGAGAGGTTTGTGTAATTCTGTGCTTGGGTGAGATGTGTTTAAGACTGGCCAAAGAGAGGAGACGCAAGCGTGAGCGAAGCCCCATTGATCCTGGGTCAATCTAGAAGCCCTTTCACGGTCACAAAAATATACAAGTTCAGTCACAAGGGACAATGCAGTCAATCTAGGCTATAGTAGTTGAGTTAAGAGTGGTGGTAAGGAAAAGCTTTTAAGGCTATTAAAAAAAGTTGCTCTATCCTGTCTGCATGTGGTGCTTTGAGCTGAGGAACAGGACCAGGTGTGAAGACAGATTTGCTGCGTTTATCAAATTTCCCTTTATCTTATATTCACTTTATCTTTAATGGAGTGATGCAAAGAAAAACAGATTTTGCCAGTGCAGATGTTATATGGCCCTAGTAAGGCTTTCTAACAACAACAAAAAAAGCTTTTCAACTTGCAATTAAACAAATATTTTAAGGTACACTTTGGAAAAAGTTGTAAATAAATACTGCATGTTTACAAGAAAATACTATCCAGTTTAATTTGCTTAAAGTCCACATGTGGTCAATAATTGTATCCCTTAAAACTCATCTTTGATCACCAAAATGACATATTTAAATTAAATTATTCATGCCTTAAAATAGCTTGAATGCAACTCTATACCCTTGCCTCATTTAGTATATGCAGATCTATGAATATGCAAATTAGCCTCGCCTCCGCACCAGCGGAGATTCACTCGTTGACGTGATTGGTTACAAGGTAGTTTGTGACGTCAGAAACACCAACAATTTCAAACTGTTTTTGAGACTGTCTTTGGTTCACTGCAGTTTTAAGGAGAAAATACTCTGCAATTGGGTTGACTTATGCATTTGCACATAGTTTGTCTCAAAGCATATTAAAAACACCACGTAGACATATAAACAACATTAAAAACTTGATTTTCATCACAGGGGATCTTTAAAAGATTAGATTATGTAAAATCAAATGTACTCTGATTTGAATGTGATAACAGTAATAGTAGCCAATCATCTGAGCAAACTACTGAATCATGTGGCTTGTCAGATGCACAACTGAGAAAAAAAAAATAATAATCTGCTTTGTTGTACATTTTTTGGAAGATGCTTAAACACTTTACTTAAGTCTCTGCTTAAAGGGATAGTTCACCTGAAAATGAAAATTCTGTCATCATTTACTCACCCTCAAGTCGTTCAAAACCTGTACGAGTTTATGTATTCTTCTGAACACAAAAGAAGATATTTTGAAGAAGACTGGTAACCAAACAGTTGATGGACCCCATTGACTTCCATAGTATTTTTTTTTTTCTATACTATGGAAGTCAATGGGGTCCATCAACTGTTTGGTTATCCATATTCTTCAAAATATCTTCCTTAGTGTTCAACAGAAGAAAAGAACTAAACTTGAGGGTGAGTAAATGATGACAGAATTTTCATTTTTTGGTGAACTATCACTTTAAGTGGATTTGTACAGTGTTTTTTTTAATGAATCAATTCAATGACACGTATTATGTAAACTCAGACAACAAATAAAAAGACTACCTGCTAACGTACAGGTCTTTAATCTGTAGACATGGTCACTGAATCAGTGCACAAATCTGAACAATCTTTTGGTAAATTGATTCAAAAGACTCAAGTCACTAGGGTGACACAGCAGGTTTCTTTGTGTTTGTTGCCAAAACAAAAAAACATTTCAGCATGCACTCAATTTAACTTGAGTTTTATAATGAATCATGTCATAAATCTTAAGAGTCTGAGTGATTCTTCATTGTTTTTCAGCACTGCTTGAGTTTGAGCCAGGAGGTTGCAGATAGTGGCAGGAATCCAAAACCCAGAATCGGCTCAAGGTCACTTTCTCACTGCAGCAGATCCATCCCAACCTGCAGCGACACACCCCCATACAGATACGGACAATGACATTACAACTTGTTTAACTGCGTGTAATGGAGAAAAGAAACAAATCTTTCATAATTAATAGTTATTTGTCTTGATCCCATGCATATTACAAACACGATAATATAAAACTATGTGCAGTCACCTTAAAATCACATTCATATTTTCAAGACACAATTTTGTGAATAAAACTAGATTATGAAAGCCAATGTATACAGATACAGTCTCATTCTACCATCATTGGATGGTGGTCCTCTTGTTACTATGGCGACAGGCACCTAGAGCCCCTCCACAGACAGATTGGAGGGGATGAGAGCTGTGATGACATCACACAGGAATCACTGGCTTTGGGCCACAGATGAGATATCACGCTTGCAGGGTTTTCTAAGTGATCCACAACTGAAGCGGAAAGACAGAGCCATGACTCAGTATTTAATGGACATCCTCATGCAGGAAGATGATTGTATTTAAAGGGATAGTTCACCCAGAAATGAAAATTCTGTTATTTATTACTCACCGCATGTTGTTCCAAACCCATAAGACTTTTGTTCATCAAATCTTTTTGATGAAATCTGAGAGCTTTCTGTCCCTCCATTGACAGCTACGCAACTACCACTGTGACGCCTTAAAAAGTTCATTAAGAGATCGTAGAACTAATCCATATGAATTGAGTGGTTTAGTCCAAATTTTCTGAAGAGAATCGATAGCTTTATATGATGAACAGATTTAATTTAGACTTTTATTCACATTTAAACATTGATCAGCGAACAGAAGCTCAACCGAACCTGCTTGACACACAAGAACAAACCTCATTGGTTCTTGCTGAAGCTCAAACGTGCTGCGTAACACGAGAATGAACCTCATTGGTTTTCGCACGCCAAGCAAACATGCTTGAGCTTCCGTTTACCACAAATGATGTGTGAGTATATGTGAATAAAAGCCTAAATTCAATCTTTTCATCATATAAAGCGATCGAGTCTCTTCAGAAGATTTGGACTAAACCGCTCAATTCATATGGATTAGTTCTACGATCTCTTAATGAACTTTTGAAGCGTCACAGTGGTAGTTGCGTAGCTGTCAATGGAGGGACAGAAAGCTCTCAGATTTCATCAAAAAGATCTTCATTTGTGTTCTGAAGATGAACGAAAGTCTTACGGGTTTGGAACGACATGAGGGTGAGTAATTAATGAGAGAATTAAAATTTTTGGGTGAACTATCCATTTAATAACCAATTATTTACCCTGTTTTCTCATTTTTATGGTTAGTGATTTGAACAAACTTCTAAATCTAAGTGTTAAGCATTGGCATGTAATCTTTTTTTTGTTGCTATGGACGTGAATAATACCTCAAATCATCCAATAATAATACCTTGTCCAAGCATTCAGATTGACTTTACCTTATTTTTGCTTGCCAGATAATAAAACAATTGAAGGGTAGACCCGAGCCGCATCTACGGACATCAGAGACCTGGAGGTGGGTTCTTTTATCTTGGGCCAGTAAGCGACTGCCCAACCAGAAAACTGAACCAGAGCACAAAACGGTTCACTTCTAAAAGACAGGAGTGAGTAAAGGCTTCCTATTAAACCATTTTGAAGAGCTTCCTTTAACTGACCTTCACTTTTCTCATCTTATAAGCTATTTCCCCCTTTATCTGTTATTGTATTGGTCAGTATTAACCTTCTGTTCCTGTGGTACATTATAGGACCACAAACCTTTATTTCAAGTTAAGTTTTTTTTTCTTTTAACTTCGGACCTCATGGATTATAAAGTCTTGGCTCTGTTCTCCAAGTGTACAGTATCCTCAAGGGCAGACCTCTAATGTGCTCCTGGAGTCTCCCTTTAATTTCACACTCCATTTCCTGTTCAGCCCACAGCCATAAATACCACTGTCTGTGACACCATGGAAAAACCAATTCCATGTTAACAATTTGTATTTTATTTTTGATGTAGAGCCATTATAAGGAAATGCCCTTAAAGTTTGTATTAACTTGCAACTGAAAGTCCAATCGCCAGACCAAGATTAGTAGAGTGAATCATTTAAAACCGGGTCATATTTCACCCAAAAATCAATAGGACAATAAGGAAAATTAAGTTTTTTTTTTTTGTGGTTGCATTATGACATTATTTTTGCATTATGATTAGGCACATTTTTCACCCAAATTCTCATTACTGTAATGAAAAATAAATAAATAATAAAAAAAGAATCAAATTTATGTAATAAATTCATCATTAAACTGCGTTTCATTAAAAAGATAATTTGTTGCACTGCCTTAAATTTATGATGATAAAATCATTGTGTGAATCTTTTGTGAATCACCTTTACAAATAAGGAAAATTGTCATGATATACTTTAATGATCCTTGAAATATTTGTAATGTTAAATGTCTTTAATAATGTGGTGAAATGTGAAGGGACTCACTAACATTGGAGGGAGATTAACCACTATGCTACTTATGAACCATAGCATAAAGATAACAAAGTGGCAAGAAATTAGATAACAGATCAGATTGCTCTTTAGACCAAATGTGATAAGCACAAAACCTTTTTATAAAGTTGAGGGGGTTTAACATCTCCAAGCACTTTTACACTTAAAGTGGTTATCGTACAGTCCAATCTCCACTGGTTTAATAGCCTGTCAGAGGGAGTTACTGCTGAGCTAGAATGACACACTTCTGGGATTGTGCGTGGCAGAGCGGGCCAGAGAGAGAGGGGGAAGACCCCAGCCTTTGCAGGAGAGCTTTAGGAGGACACATATGCTTGTGTGAACAAACACACACATAACATGCATCAGCTGGCCACCCCGGTGAGATGTGCCGTGGCTCAGCTGTTTCGTTCCAGCAGTGAATGAGTATCTTATTATCACACATACACAGGCTGAGGCCTCTGTACACTCATCAAGATCCTCATGTCATTTAATGTTAGAGGATACCTCTTTCTGTACATTAAGAAAAGGTTTACTAGATGCACAGAAATACTTTCTGCTTCCCTAAAGCTATTTTTACTATAGGGTATTGCTAATGCTAAGTTTTTGCTAAGTGGTTGCTAGTTTCTGGGTGGTCACTAGGGTATTACTAGGTGTTTGCTAAGGTGTTAACACTGAGGTGTTGGCAGGGTGTTTTGGGTGGTCATTTGGGTTTTGCTAGGTGGTTGTTTAAGGCCCCAATAAATGTGCGGTGAAGTTACTTTTCGTTCTTCGGAAGAATAAAAATAATTTTGAAATAAGTGACCAGCGGTATAAAGCGCAGCACCATAAAACTTCATTAATTTTCTCCATAGGGAAATTAATTTTGAACGATAACTTTTAAACCTTTAAAAACTGAGCAGTGAGCTACAAGGTTATTAATTGATAGTATGAAGCCGCCATCCCGTATGATTTCAGCTTATTTTTAAAATAATTATATTTAACACAGAACTCCTAGTGAAAAACTACACCACCCATAATGCTGTACAGAAAATGACAGCAATCAGTGAGTTGAAAAAAGCAACATGCGCCAAAATAGCTCTTTAGCTCCGCCCACTCCCATGAACACTGCGAATGACGTAATCGAGTCAGTCTCTCTAAGCCAGGGGTGGGGAACGTTGATCCTGGAGGGCCATTGTCCTGCAGAGTTTAGCTCCAACCCTGAATAAAACATTTGGCTGCCTGCAACTTCAGTAATCCTGAAGACATTGATTAGCTTCAGGTGTGTTTGATTAGGTGTTTGATTAGGGTTGGAGCTAAACTCTGCAGGACAATGGCCCTCCAGGATCAACGTTCCCCACCCCTGCTCTAAGCTCTCAAAATACTTAAATATTGGTATATATGCATATTTTGCAATAAACTCAAAATATATAGTTTTTATATATACAAATACAACATTTGTAGATGAGAAGGTTTATATTTCTCCATTGTTTTTCCATCACTAAAGCCATTAAGTACTCAGTCACCTAAGTACTCACACCTTTGTCATTTTGTCAGATTTTCTAAAACTTTTTTTGCTTCAAATCAAAGTTTATAATGTTGTTATGCACCTTATAGCTGATTGGCTGTGTTCATGGCTTATAACTCTTTCCAAAGCCTTTTTAAAAATCCCTATGGGAAAAATGAATGGAAAAAAACTGTGCTCTGAAAAAGGGGGCGGGCACTGTTGCTCTATACAGTTAGCGAACATCCTGAAGCTGCTGAGAGCGGCATTAAGATGAATATATAAATATATGTTTCCTCTCAATATCCAAATAAACGCACAACAAAAATGACAGTGGTGAGAAAAAACGTAGTTAAGACAGCATCTGATCATAGCCATATGGATGTTTGCGTGAGCTCTGCAATTCGGCAACTCCACTAAAGTCATGCCATGTTTATTTATGTGGCAACACAGTGGATTGCTTTAAAGGGATAGTTCACCCAAAAATGAAAATTCTGTCTTCATTTACTCTCCCTCAAGTTGTTCCAAACCTGTAGGATTTTCTTTCTTCTGCTAAACACAAATGAAAATATTTTAAAGAAGGTTGGTAATCAAACAGTTGCTGGTCCCCATTGACATCCATAGTATTTTTTTTTTCCTACTATGGAAGTCAATGGGGTCCATCACTCGTTTGGTTACCGACTTTCTTCAAAATATCTTCTTTTGTGTTCAGCAGAAGAAAGAAAGTCATACAGGTTTGGAACAACTTGAGGGAGAGTAAATGATGACAGAATTTTCATTTTTGGGTGAACTATCCCTTTAAAGCAGCAGCTTTACAGTACCAAACATAAAAAAGTGTCAGTGTCGCTTTCGGTTAGAGTTTCAGCTTCATTTTCTACTATAAAGCAGCTCTCAAGTGTGTCCTTGTATTTTTACTCGCAGACATCCGACCTCGACGGACTGAACAAAAGAAATGACCTGGAGAAGATTTCCACGTCTAAGAAGGTGGAGTTTTGGCTTGATTTTTGGCCTGAAATGACATCACACCAGTTTTTTTTTTGATTTTGCTTTAAGTATATCAGGACCTTTAGGGTGTTGCTTTGGTATGTGATTGCCAGGGCGTTTTGGGTGGTCACAATAGGGTGTTACTAGGTGTTCGCTATGGTATGTGGTTGCTAGGGTGTTTTTTTTTTTTTTTTACCTTATCAAGTACATGTAGGAAGTTCAGTTTAGTTGAAGACATCAAATTAATTTACAACATGATGCTGCATAAAGTGATGTGAAATTGTAATGTCGTGTACAAAAATATGTGCTTTCATGTAAAATCTAGAGAGATCATGCAGCTCTGAGGCTCTGTGGGTTGTTCTGGCCAAATCCCAACCATATGGGACCGCTGTAGGTCTGAAACTAGCAGACTAACTCAGTGACTCTTCAGCGGCCAAACACTACTCTATTGCACTCTAGTATTTGAGAAAACAAGTATTTAGGGTTCCACATGTCTAATTCTTCTTTTTGAGCTCAGTTGTTCAAGTATTGTTTAAGAGGGATGTGGAAAGATTGTTTGGTTTGCTGTCTGTAATGGAAGAGGATTTTGTGACTTTTAAAGTTCAGCTTTGTTGTAACTATTTACTGCGACACCTACGCCCTACAGGACCTGGATAATTATAACTTCAGGTTTGTGATTAATAAAAATATATTATTAATATTTTATGTTTAAAGTTTAAACATAACTTGTTTTCATCTACTTCATCTTTGAGACAGAGCCTGTGTGAAACTGATTCCATTCTTCTGCGTCTCATTTCCCAGAGAGAAAGGAGTGTTTTAGGAGACTTAAATCACACTTAAAAAGACTGAATGTCATTGCATTAGATAATAAAACACAAACCTAGAGTCGTCTGCACTCAAATGCAGAATTATCTTCACTTTTCTGAACCATTTTTGATCATCTGTTACTTTGGTAATTTTTAGTGGATGTATGAAATCAGTTATCCTAAAGTTCACACGGGTGTCCTAGCAGAGTAACCACAGGTGTAGATCATCACATTTAGGCCTGCTATGAACATGAGGTGAACATGATTTCACCAAGTACAACATGTTCCTGGATCAAAGTCTTTGTTGATCCTGGTACAACATTCCTATCAACCAATCATATTTAAGGGACAAGTTTACAGTTTACTGTATGTCAAGTTTAGGCTTATATACAACCAGGGTTAGATGCTTCTACATCAGTGTCATTCACCTGTCATTTCCCCCTGATTTTAGGGATAACTTATGGGTAGGGTTAGGGGATAGGACTACATTTTTCGGACAGAAATGTTGTTCCAGGATCACCAAAATATGAACATGTCTTACTTGGCAAAACCACGGTGACCATGGTGATACACTAACTTTGATTACCAGAAAGTATCTAAGACTTTGTCAAGAGCAGGGCAAATTAGAGTGTAACGACAATGAGGATGAACCAAACACAAACTAATCTTCTTCCAGAATATTAATTCAAACTTTCCACTTCCCGCCGAACAAAGGGGAAGATTTGTTCAGAACGTCTCATGATCATCATCAATCTTTGCCACCAGTCTGGCTAATTAAAAGAGCCCCCCAGCACTAACGAAATAACTGGTCAATGCTAGCTTTGTTGCCAAAACACTGACTGGTTAAGAGAAAGACAGAGACCAAGGTCCCACATTCCAAACTCAAATCAGGCTCCAGCCAGTCTCCGCCAACCAATGAAAACCCCCACCTAAATACTTTTATTGGTTAACTTTAAGGAAGAACGTTGTCAACGTTTGTTAATTTTGCAAGACAGATCTGTTCAGAAATGGTACTGCTCAGGGCCCTACCAAGAGGTCACCTGACCCCTGCGACCAACAGACCCCATCTTTCTTAAAGACCTCTGAATGACCTCAGGGTGTAAAATCTTTTCGAACCACAGAACTGAGATTTTACCTATAACAATACATAAAATCATTCAAGAACAATTTTCAATGGACTTATGATCAAACATCATGCAATTACAGAATTCTATGTTGTTTCTACGTGTGTTGTTTCACCTGTGTGTGTTTAATATGCCTTGATCCCATATAATTCATGTAATCGTTATAACTATGAGGTGTGTGAATGAAAGTGTGTACTGTTTCATATCAATGCTATCTTACGAACACAACTAGCAAGATGGCTGGAATTAAATCTGTGTAAAATGTTTTGTATTCTGATAATTAAAAATCATGTCTAAACTGTTGCATCTGGTCTCCGCTTAAAACGAGAGAACCCCCCATGGAAGACATGATATATGACTTTGCAAACAAAGCAGCAGTCAGAACTCCCCTTTTCTAGGAGGAACAATCTTCTTTTTGTTTTAATAAACCTTTAAAAACCAGCACAGAGCGTTAGTTCGTAGTTCGTTCAAAATGGGTTCATAGTTCTGAGAGTTCTAAGCGTTCTAGAAGTTCGAAGGGTGGGGCAGAACAAAGACGGAGATGGCAGACGATTATTATAGTAACCATGTAACAGAGGAGCAGACCAACCCAAATTAAGATCAGATGGGTTAGATTCATTTCCAGTCATCTAGCTCCTTTCCGTATCTCATTTTCTTTCTTTCTTTGTGTTATTCTTCTTTTCCGATTGAAAGTCTCGGTTTTAAGTTAAGTTTTGCTGCAAAGTGTCGGTCCACGATTCACGGCTGCAATAACGCACCGCTTTCGACTTCAAAGACTTTTTCAACCATCCGCCATCCACGCCACAGACATCTATCCAGGCACGGGGAGACCACAGCCAACGAACGAACCCCTTTGACGCTGACCAAAGGAATTCCCAAAAGGAACCCAAAAGCAAAGACGCAAGTACCTCCAGACTCTTAAACTGAACTGGTGCATTGATATAAATTTAATAACCTGCCTAAAACGATAGAAGGGTTGAATTAATGCTTGATGGTTCGTTCAGGTTATGTCTTCTAAGTGCATAGCATCTTGAGATTTCATCATCTCACTCTTAAACTCATTCTTTCCAAACTCTTTCTTTCTTTCTTTCTTTCAGCAACTTGTATGAATGTGTGTGTATGCGTGTGCGTGTTTGTGTTAGATATTAGTTTTAAGTGTTAGTATATAATCAATAAAGTATTGTTTGTATTTGAAAAGATAAGTATTACTTGTGTTTACGAATTTATTGTCTTGAACTTCGATCTAAGTTACCTATGCTTTTACCCTTGATTATTTCTTAATTTATTGTTAGCTGGGGATTATTCTTTCTTGGCCAGTAAGATATTATATTTCCTAAAGTTAATGATTGTTTATGCTTTCTGTTCATTGGATGACCTGATAAAATGATCATACTATTGATTCTGCTACAGTAAATTCTGAAAATAATTAAATTATTAATTATTTTTCATAATCTATTCTGAATAATAATTAATTATATTTATACGGGCGTATAAACGCTACAAGAGTCTGGAATAAGGCATGCTTTTTTTTTGTGTGCGGTAAATGTTGCAAAAAACAGTAAATTGACTCACGCAAACCTTAGTAAACCACCTTGCATGATTCAAAAAATCCTCTCCTCCTATAAATTTTGCGCCGGAAAAGTAAACTCCTACAAATTTAATTTTTAACGCCAAAAGAGCTATTAGTAAATCTGGCCCTTTGTCTTTTTGAACAATTCATCAAGTATTTGATCATTTAAAACCTACTAAACATATTTTTTTGTTAAATGTTTTGCATAAAGTGTGCACGGTTTGATATTTTGTCATCTAATGCAGTGAACTTCACACATTTTTAAGCGTGGCTTTTCTAAAGCACTGTATATGAAAGTACTTCAGCATGATGAATTCATCATATCATTTATGCAATATATGACAAAAAAAAAAAAAATCAGTCTGACTATTTATATGGTCAAAGAGCAAGAAAGATTTAGTTTTCACACAGTTCTCACATCTGGCACAACAACAGCTAAACTGTAAATACATGATGGACACCATAAAACAGCTTGATTAATATCTGCCAGATAGCAGAGGGCAGTAGTTTCAGATTATCAGCTCATGTCCAACAGTTCAACAGTTCAGTTCTCTTCATATTGCTTACTCCTTATTAAATGGGAACCTGCAGAATTTACCCCAAAAAGGCCACTTCTAGAGAGTTGCGGCTCACTGTGATCCAGCCAGATGTAAATGGAAAGTGGCAGCAGAGATATGCGAGTGTTATATATATCTTCCGTGTAGTCTGAAGGTGAGTTCACTTCTGTTTTGGTAGCAGAAAGGTTAACGGCCTCCGTTTCGATTGGTCATTGGTCCTAGGCACTGCGTGGATCTCCCCCGAAGCCTGCAGAAACAACACGCAATGCATTACACAAACGTATAACGCTGCTGGAATGTGACAGATGAAATGAGGCAGTTTATTCACACGCTCAAGTGAGAGGGAAACACATCTTTCAGGCTGAGAGACTTTTATTATACCGCCTACTTGAGCACAGCTCTGTATTCTAATGTCTCTCTCTCTGTCAGGATTCTCTCACTCTCTCTTTTAGTCAACCTCTGTCTCTGGCTAATTAATGAACTGAAGCAGACGCGACAATGATAGAACAGTTATATCACTCAAGAGCAAATGCGAGATGACTAGAGGAGATTATTTACATATTGTGAGCGCGAACACATGCACCTAAAATGAATACAGCGACAAATTGCTCCAGTAACCCAACAACGCCATAAGCTTTAAGAATCAAGGCAGAATTACAAGCATTAGTGAAAAGAATCTGCTCTATTTAATAGAACCTTCAGGGTTAAGTAAATAAAAACTTTTGTGTACTCGTAATTATCTGTAAAAGGGTATCAATTTATATTTGTTTTCATATTATAACAGGAAAAATGTCTTGAAATCATACACCCGAAGGGCGCAATTTGTGCCGGAACAGGTCAGATATGGATCAAGCATTTCTGCCATTTGATCCTCCACTTAATCATGTCAATTCCTCACAAAGGCATTTATGCCATGACTCATGATTCATGAAAGCTTTAAATAATAATGTTTGCTGTCAATAACTTGCAATAATTATGTATAATTTGTTAATTATGTATAAGCATACACAAGCACACACGCTTGCAGGCTGAGTTTGATGCATCACGACTCTCCACTGGAGTGTGTTTACTTTTAATTGCTAGCAAAATGAACTTATTACCACACTAATTTACTTTAATGCAAGATATTGAAGCCATCACTGTAGTAATGTTATTTTAATGCACCTGCCATGCTCAACCTAAACTACAAATGACTATGTGCATCACAACATCCAGTAACTACATCAGAGCAATAAAAGTCATTTGTTATTTCTTATATGTAGTACACTGCCATTAAAAAATTTGGGGTTGGTAAGATTTTTTAAAAGATTTTTTGAAAGAAGTCTCTTATGCTCACCAAGGCTGCATTTATTCTATCAAAAATACAGTACAGTAGTATTGTAAAATATTATTACATTTAAAATTCTGTATGAATATTAAAATAACATTTATTTTTGGAGATGGCAAAGCTGAATTTTCAGCATCATTGCTCCAGTTTTCAGTGTCACAAGATCCTTCAGAAATCATTCTAATACGCTATCAATGTTGAAAAGAGTTGTGCATTTGTGATCAATTGAAAAGAACAGCATATTTTTAAAATAGAAATCTTTTAAATATTATAAATGTCTTTACTGTCACTTTTGAATAATTTAATGCATCCTTTCTGAATAAATGTATTAATTTGTTTAAAAAATCGTACTAAACCCATACTTTTGAATGGTAGTGTATATCATACAAGTACTTTGAATGTTATGCTTGAATAAAGAAGATATGAGGGGCTTTTGATATGAGGGGCTTTGTTTTATTTTTAATTTCAATGACTGTATATTAACATAATTTTATATTAACCTAATTTATTTTGCTCTGCAGGGAAAAGGGCATTCAATCTGCAAATCAATACCACACATAGTACATTCCATTCACCACAAAACAATCTCATGCCAAATAATCCATTTGTTGTCTTCCAGAACAAAAATCATATCAGTTGGCATGTGCTGTATTAGTTCAGTGACCATAGAGAAACTAATACTTTTACTCAGTAAGGATGCATTAAATTGATCGAAAGTGACAATAAAGACATTTATAAAAGATTCATATTACAAATAGGCTAAATGCTGTTCTTTTGATCTTTCTATTCAACAAACAACAAAAGCAGTTTTTAACATTGTTAATAATCAGAAATGTTTTTTTGAGCAGCAAATCAGCATATTAGAATGATTTCTGAAGGATCATGTGACACTGAAGACTGGAGTAATGATACTGAAAATTCAGCTTTGACATCACAGGAATAAACTACATTTAAAAATATATTAAAAAACAGTTTTACATTTTAAATTGTGACAATACTTTAACAATATTACAGTTGTTAAACTGTATTTCTGATAAATAATAAAGAGACTTTCAAAAACCTGACCCCAAACTTTTGAACAGTAGTGTACATTAAGTGATATAGATGCATTAAATTCTGCTGTTTCTTTTTTTAACCGCATGTGAACAATTAGGATTACACAATTATACTAAGAATCAACTGCATTTTCACAAGTTCACACTTACATTTAATCAGACAGAGTAATGAACATGCATATTTGGCATGCTGTCCGTGAGAATTTGGCCAGAACCCAGAGTAGCCTGCCCTACTCCGGCCATATCCCTGGGTGGGAGAGGAACAATCGAGAGGAAAGAGTTGGAGTGATGCTGAAAAACTGTCGTAGGATAGATGTAAGTCGACTATAAAGGCCTCCTCTCATGCTGTTTTTTGTCCTCTCATCTCCTCCTGAACTTTGTTAATAAAACACTTAACACCCCAATAATATTGGACAGCAAAAAATGCAATCGCTTTACCTTCTGAATCCTGTTGCCTTCTTCGTTTTGGAGTACGTCACAAGTGTGTTTCACACTTTGTCTTATTAGCCTAGTAATATCCGTCATCGCCAAACACTAGAAATCCTGTGGACATTCTTCCATGTTGATTCCTTGAGAAAAAAACACACAGAAGAAGGAAGTTAACTTTTTCGAAGAAGGATTAAACATTGTTATCAGCACCTTTTAAGAAAGAGTTAATGGACTTCAGAGTCTCAGTGTGAGTTTTAAGAGGTGTAATGCAAGCCACAACACCTCAGACGGCAAGCTTCCATGTTAACGCCTCGAGAATAACAGCTCGCAAATGTGAGAGTCTGTGCAGGCACCAAACTAACACACATACTCTAAAATAAGAAATCACCATAAACAAGCCTTTCCATGACACAGGGATGCTTGAAGGTTTCAGAGAGATAGAGGACCGAGTATGGAGAGAACATTAAATCGGGCATGATTTATTTTTGTCATTTTGTCCACATGCTTGACAGATAAGCTTGTGGTGAGGAAAACAAACAAAAAAAGTTGCATTCCAAACAGCATTGTTGCCAGATATTTAATTTTATGTTAAATTCATGTATGTTTTTAATTTATGTCCATGGTCTAGCTGGCAAATTTAAAGTGTTTTTGAAGGTTTGCACAGGAATACTTTGTCGTCTGAGCAGTGGTTGTTCTGTTGCATGGACGCGTCACTTGATGGCAGCACTGAGCAACAATTTAGCAAGGACCTATTTGATTCATACCAGTAAAAAACAACATATCAGGTGTTAAAGGGTTAGTTCCCCCCAAAATTTTAATGATCCCATAATTTACTCACTCCATCCTATATGACTTTCTTCTTTCAGCCAAACACAAAGGAGTTCTTCCTGGCTCTTCCAGCTTTATAATGGGAGTGAATGGTACCTTAGATTTTGAAGCCCAAAAAAGTGCATCCATCCATCATAAAAGTAATCCATACGGCTCCAGGGGGTTGATAAAGGCCTTCTGAAGTGAAACGATGCAGTTTTGTACGAAAAATAGCTATTTTTATTATTTTATAAACTATAATCACTGGCTTCGGGTAACGGCCGTACACAAGTCGAGTTCCGGCGTAAGAGTGACCTCTGACTCGACGCATGATGTATGTAAGAGTAGCGTAAGCTTAGATGAGAGTAGACGCCTCTCACGGTTCAAACAAATTAGACTCGGCAACAAACTCCCACATTTCTCTTTAAAAATTCTTCTAATTCGTGACGGGTGTTTTGCTTGCGTTCGTCAATACGCCATACGTCAAGTCAGAGGTCACTCTTCTGCCGGAACTCGACTTGCGTACGGCTGTTACTGGAAGCCAGTGATTAGTATTTAAAGTTATAAATATTGATATTTTTCGAACAAAAACGCATCGCTTTGCTTCAGAAGGCCTTTATTAACCCCCTGGAGTCGTACGGATTGCTTTTATGATGGATGGATGCGCTTTTTTGGGCTTCAAAATCTAAGGTACCATTCACTCCCATTATAAAGCTGGGTGAAGCCAGGATTTTTTTTAATATAACTCTGATTGTGTTTGGCTGAAAGAAGAAAGTCGTATACACCTTGGATGGATTGAGAGCGAGTAAATTATGGGATAATTTGACTTTTTGGGTGAACTTACCCTTTAAGAATCATTAAAAATAAATTAAGCAGTAAACTAGTTGTTTTCTTTATGAATGAGGTTAATAACAGTCATGCTTGTCTTCTGTTTCTGCTCTAATTCTAGGTGACAGAAGAGCACAGGTCTACAGGCTGAGAGTGGTTGTCTGTGACTGAGCGTTTGGAACGTGTCTGGCGGACTGCCGTGCGTCCTCTTACACCCGTCAACGGGAGTGTCAGCGTGAAACCTCCGGTAATCAGCTCACGCTGCACCTTGCGTTCTGTTTTCTCCACAGGAGAACGAAACAGGGAACGCCTGAGTGAGCCCATAACCTGAACAATAACGCTTTGACAGCTACAAAGGAAAAGCACCCGAGCCACGGGCGATAACAACAATCCACCACAACCTACTTTGCGCTCTGGAGTCATGCAGGCAATTTGCATGCACAACATTTCGTGCTTTTCTGTCTGTCTGTCTGTCGGTCCGTTTCGCCAATATCAATCGTTTTCCACATGCAACACATTCAGTCATTTGTTAAAGATTAAAAAATGGAAAAATGTGGGAGTGCATCAGCTCTCGATGGTTTGCAAACCCAAGGTTATGCAAATTATTTGCAGAATCTGTTTTACATTATTGTGTAAAGGATTCAGATAGATCCTTTTCTGATCACAATTCTCGCACTCTATTTTGCCAGTCAGGCTTTGTGAACCATCTGGAGCGTTGCTCTGACAACGGGGGAGGATGTCATGGTAACATTAACGGGGGTTACCCAGGAAACCGTAGTCGCCATGGAGACTGCATCACAAGGCGGACTCAAGGCGCGATCCCTCTCAGTCTTTCAGTCTCCGTTCTCGTTGTCTGCCATTCCATTGAGTCCAACAGCTTTTTTTCACCAACCATCCAAACCATCTTTTCAGCTGCTTCTTTTTTTCATAATTCAAAACCACAGTGACGTCTCACTTTGAGGGGAAAGCGCGAACACACTATTTTTAGGCTAGATGAGATTTGAATTTTACATAATCTGGAGATGACTATATCTTCTATATATAGATGACTATATAAAATAAAGATCTGTTTCCTTTCAATCAGTACAAACCAATTTCATTTGGTACAGGCAAGTCAAAGTCAATAGACACACATAGCTTTGATTACATTATTAATAAAACGTATTGTTTTTTTCACATTCATTGAGTCTGCACTGAGTGATTCTTCAGTTAGGGGAACTTTTTGACTATACTTTTTGAAAAAAATTTAATCTATGTTAATCTATGCTATTTATCATGGAATAAAGCTCAGATGGCCTTGATAACCTTGAGAAAAAGTTAGTCAGTTATGAGCCAATTAACCTAATTTAAAAATACATAATAAATGGATTGTTTCAGAATTATTTACACCTAATAGAAATCCACTCTAAGGTCATGATTTCTTTAACTCTAAACTCTAACTCTAAAAATGAATGATATTCTGTCACATATTATCATAACTAAGTAGAAACATTTTCTTGGAAAGACTAAAAAAAATTCTGTAGTGACAGCAGTATTGGGGACAGCAATTCTTTGTTAAATTTTTTTCTAATTTTACACATAAATAGCAAATTAATAAAAAATATGGTTTATTTTAAGTTACATTTAATATAGATTTATGGTAGAATAGAAGTTAAAAAGTCATGGTGGGAGACAATTCTGGCAAATTAAATGAGGAGATCAACAGTGCCCGTCCCCTTTTTCAGCAGCTCTGGTTTCGGAAGTATTTTTTCCATTCATTTTTCCCATAGGAATTTTTAAAAAGACTTTGTTAAAGCATTATAAGCCACGAAACAAGCCAATTAGCTATGAGGTGAATCACAACAAACTTTAATTTGAAGCAAAAAGGTTTTTGAAAATCTGACAAAAATACAGAAGTTCAAGACTGTGTACTTAACGGCTTTAGTGATGGAAAGAACTACAATCCCATGAAGCACTGCGAACAGCATAATCACATATTCAGCATAAAAACAATGGAAAAATATAAAACTACACATTTACAAATGGTAAAAGAAAAATAATTATATACATATATATATATATATATATATATATATATATATATATATATATATATATATATATATATATATTATTTTTCTTTTTTTGTGCAAAGTTTATTGCAAAATATACTTGTACATACAAACATTTAAGTATTTTGAGAGCTTAGAGAGACTGATTCGATTACGTTATTTGCAGTGTTCATGGGAGTGGCGGAGCTAAAGAGCTATTTTGGGTCATGTTACTTTTTTCATGTTACTTTTTTCGTAATTTTCTGTACAGCATTATGGGTAATGTAGTTTTTCACCAGGAATTCCACCATTAAACACGATTATTTTAAAAATAAGCTGAAATAATGTGGGCTGGCAGTTTCAGCAGAAGCTGAAATACTATGTTTTAACAACCTCGTAGCTCACAGTAGGTCAGTCAGTTTCTTGTTCAAAATAAATTTCCCCAAGGAGAAAATGAATGGGTTTTTTACCTCTGGAACCCGACTGTTTCACCCTATTAAAGAGATCTATTCTTTAAAACAAGGATAGGATTTTTTTTTTTTTTTTTTTATAAAAGCGTTTTTCTTTAAAATCATCCTAAATGACAGAAAAGTTCCCCTAATTGAATCACCCATATATTCAACAAAATACATATGATCAACACAGCATTATCTTCAGTTTGTTCACATTAATAGCGACACATATTCGGTTGTTTCACTTTGCCACAAAACGTAAGATATTGCGAATACTAATGTATTATGATGACTATATGTTAACACTGATAACAAACGCAGACTTACAAGCACAATATATGCAGTGTGAGTGGTGCTTCTTTTTAGTCCCTGACCTGAACCTTATCCTTTGTGCTGTAAACAAATGCAACACGTGAGTCAGAGTTTGGCACCTTTCTGCCAAAAAAGCGCCCTGATTTACTTCAGTCTAATATGCTGGCTTGTCTAAAACATGTAGGGTACAACGGATCTAAAGGCCATCGGGGGTAAAAGGCCCTTTGATTTACTTACTCCCAAAACTCTGAAAAGCAACAAAAACTACCACAGTACTTTCCTAAACACCTGTTGATCTCAAGTTTTGCTGAAGCTGATTTAATCTATAGTTTTTCAGTACCTGTTGAATAAGTGTAACTTAACCAAAAACTCTGTTACAGAAGGTTGATGATGCTACCTGTAGTCCAACCAACTGTGTTCTGTAATTGGGAGGTAATAGTTTTAATTTTGTGAAAAGAGGGCTAATATTACAGTAACTGGTTCAGTCACAATGTGAAATATGACTGTGCTTACATTGTAGCGCCATGAAATGCCAAAAGTGAGTAAATAAACTAAAAAAAGCTACATGGTTCGCTGAAGTGATCATTTTGAACAAGTATGTACTTAAATGTACACTAAAATAGTGCTGTCAAATCAATTAATCTTGATTAATTGCATCTAACATAAAAGTTAGATGCTTTTATGTTAGATGCGATTAATCACGATTAATCGCGATTAAACGATTTGGCAACACTAGTCTAAAAATCTCTTGCTATATCAAAAGTATTTGCATATGGTGACAAATTCTTCCCTCTACTTGCCTTTTAAATCAAAACATACTAATTGTTGCATTTGCTTTATACAATTTAAGTTTCTCCAATATTCAGTAAAAAATAATAATAATAATCTTTTCACCTGTCATATACTTTGGGACCAGAACAAAAAAAGGGGGTCTTTTAGCCCCGTCGTACCCTAATAACACGGCACCTTACATTTTCAGTGGTGCCATCATGATGATTGCTGTAAGACTGTCTGGCACTGCACATGATTTACACGTCTGTGAAAATCTTTTTAATATTCACACAGTTTTGATTGTTCTGGTTGGAGTAGTTTGTCTGTTTGAAAGCGCTATTTATTCCTTCCTCTACGACCATATATTCCGATTTACTGAGTGAGGATGTGCTCTGTGTCCGTTTCAGATCTTCTGTGGAGTTGAGATGCTGACAGCTGCCGACGTGGAGGTATTGTGCATGCTCTTCCCCATCGGTTTCCCGGTGATAAAAGTAATTGAAATTGGACACAATGACAGGGACGGGCAGCGCAATGGTCAATACGCCAGCGATGGCGCACAAAGAACCCACAATTTTGCCTCCTATGGTTACTGGATGCATGTCTCCATAGCCGACAGTGGTCATGGTTACCACAGCCCACCAAAAAGCATCAGGGATGCTGCTGAAACTCGAGGAAGGGTCGTCAGCCTCCGCAAAGTAGACGGCGCTGGAGAACAAGATGACCCCGATGAAGAGAAAGAAGATGAGGAGTCCCAGCTCCCTCATGCTGGCTTTTAGGGTCTGGCCGAGAATTTGGAGGCCTTTGGAGTGGCGCGAGAGCTTGAAGATGCGAAAGACCCTCACCAGACGGATCACGCGGAGGATGGCGAGAGACATGGCTTGCTGACCGTTGGCCTGGCTCTCGGCTAACTCCGTCCCCAAAGTGATGAAGTAAGGAATAATAGCCACAATATCAATAATATTCATGATGTTTTTGGAAAAAGTAGCCTTGCTGGGACACGCAAAGAATCGCACGAGCAGTTCGAAAGAGAACCAGATGATGCAAAGGGTCTCGATCACAAAGAAAGGGTCTGTGAAAGTGCTGGACACAAAAGGACCAGTGCCATTTGCAATAGGCGAGACAGGAGTTGGGTCCTTGTCATCCCTAAACTCGGGCAGGGTCTCCAAGCAGAAAATAACAATGGAAATCAAAATGACCAAAACAGACACAATAGCAATGCCCCTCGCAGGACCAGAGCTCTCTGGGTACTCAAACAAAAGCCAAACCTGTCTCTGGAATTCGTGGTCTGGCAAAGGTCGCTCTTCTTCTTTGATAAATCCCTCGTCCTCGCGAAATTTCTCCATGGCTTCCTCGCCAAGTTGATAAAAGCGAATTTCCTCCGAGAAGATGTCAATGGGAACATTCACGGGTCTCCGAATACGCCCCCCTGACTGATAGTAGTACAGGATGGCATCGAAGCTCGGTCGGTTCCTGTCAAAGAAATACTCGTTTCTGAGCGGGTCAAAGTAGCGCATCCTCTTTTTCGGGTCCCCGAGCAACGTGTCCGGGAACTGGTTGAAAGTTTTCAGCTGGGTCTCGAAGCGCAGTCCCGAGATGTTGATGACCACTCGCTCGCAGCACTCGTGGTCGGGCTCGTATCGATCCAGCGACAGGTGACTGGGCAGCGCCGCGCTCTCCTCCAACATGTTATCGCACGCGACCACTGTCATGATGTCCTTCTCCGTCTCCGCGTACCCGTGGTTGTCGGCGTTGTTCCCTCTGTGGCTGGCTGAGGGTGAGTCAATGAGGTTGTAGTGGTCATCCATACAGGTGAGGAGACGGAGCGGCAGAGGGCGACCCGCCTCCCCTACCTAACATCGGGTGAATTGAGGGTTTCTCTGTCGCGCGCTCTCTTTTGCTTCTTAACACACTGTCGCCGCCCCACGGAGCTTTATAAACACATGTCTACTCCCGCCCACGGCAAACATATGCCTGACACATTTCCAACACTCGCCCAATCGGAGCGCAACGAGAAAAGATAGTCGATTCTCGGCGCGCGCGCGCCACTGTGTTTTGCCTTGCGCGCATTACGCAAATCATTCACATAAAGTATACAAAACACGACTCAAGTTTAAATAATTGACCAATACCAAAGAAGTGCTCTCCCACACAGTGTGTGAATTATACAAAGACTTTTAAGCAATGTATGTTCTTTTTTGTTCTAAGGTTCTTTTCTTGCAACCAAAATCAAAACTAGCCAATAACGTTTTTTGGTGATTAGCCTATATAGTGATAAATCTCGTTTTCCCATTCGATACTAAACGTAACTGTTGCAATGTGTACTTCCTCAGGCGAGCGCGATTTCCGAGTTTATTTAGTTTGATATGATAGTTTTATCTTCTTATAAGAGTGCATACCGACAAATCTGTCATTATCACTTGCAAATGACAAATACAATAAATAAAAATGTTAAAAATCTAGAATCTAATTGTGTCTTAGAATCTCAAATTGGTTTAAAAACAGATCCCAACTTCGTAGGATTCTCATCGCGCAACAAACATCATGTACGTTGTCACGATAAAATGCCATTAGATGTATTGTTTACAAAAGGAAGAGTGTGTCGAAATGATGTCATAACGGGCTGTTTGCTTAAACGACGCAAGTGTGCTTGTTTTATCATTTTTGCAAAAATAGCTTAGCGTGAACAATTACTTCCGTTTTTATACATTATGACGGTTATTATGACTTAACGCATGAATTATTGTCTTGTGGCTGAACGTTCCAATGAAGACACCGGAGCTCTCCATGGTGCTGAAGATGTGCGCGCGCTTCAGCGAGCACGCGAGGGAGGAACACATGTACTGACCTGTATCTGCTGAAGAAAATCACATCTTCGCAATTAGACGTTTATATCACGATGTTTTGTCAAATTATCAAGGCGAAAAGAGTCTGGTAAAAAAAAAATAATGGAGTAGTTGGTAATATTTTATTTTACAGTGACCCTTACGCATTTTACATGTAGTTACTATAGTAATAACAGTCAATTATGCATAGTTACATGGAAGTAAACCGAACCTTAATCCTAACCCTACAGTAATTATATAGGAAGTACATGTAGTTAATTACTATTACTTAGTACTCAATTGTATAATTACACTGAAACAAGGAAACCACACACACACACACACACACACAGATGCATGCATGTGATGTTTTATGGGGACATTCCATAGACATTTTATACTGTAAATACTCCATATTCTATCCCCTAACCCTAAAACCTACCCATCACAGAAAACTTTCTGCATTTTTACATTTCCAAAAAACATAATTTAGTCTGATTTATACACTGTTTTCCTCATGGGGACAAACAAATTAGAGAGAAAAAAAAACTTTCTCACAAAGGCTCTTTATTTCTGCTTATAAAAGCACATTTATAAAGAAACATCTTTTTGCAAGGACAGATAAATCCTCTAAACAGCATTGAATTTGCTTTTTCTTCAGATTTGAGAAGAATGATGTTGTGAGCCTTGATGTGTCCCTTGCACTCAATCTTATCTTCAATGAGTGGTTTGACACGCAGGGAGGAGAGGGTGAGTAATACAGATGCTCTCTTCATATTCAGCCTTCACCATCGTCATCACAGAGCTGTTAAGATGGCAGCTCTCTCCTACATTTCACCCTCTCTCTTCATCTCGTTCAAGCACATACTGGTCCTCAACTCAAGTGGGAACTTGTTTCCGTGATTATGTTTCTGTCTGTGTGTCCTCGTTCCTGAGCTCATGTTAAGCAATCCCCATTTCTGATAATGGAATCCGTTCTCCACTGTGATCCGTAGCTGGTGTCTGTCATGATTGCACAAGCAGGGATTGGGTAGCCATTGATTAAACTGGTTATTTGCACAGCATGAGCCATCAAGAGAGCACAGGGGTGATTCATCTTTGTAAAAAAAGAGCTCAGAGTAATTAAATATTTATGAGCATTTTTGGTTTTGCCCTTTGTATGAGCCTGCAAATAGTAATGCATTATTAATCGGAATTTAAAGTGAAACTATTCTTTAAATGACTGGTCGGATGGCTTTAGAAATGAATTCTTGCAAAGCAAATGCAGCAGAAAATACCACAGGGGGAGGGAAATAAAATACAGATTAAGTACTATGAGACATTGTGTCTAGACTGTCCCGCAAATATTAGCTTGGTGAAATGTAAGGCCTCTGTGCCACTAATTTGCAACTCGCTGGTGAGCAAAAGCAGAAATCGATGGGGGTTTGGAGTCACTGATCAGGAGGCTAAGCTGGAGATCATTACATGTTCACATTGGTCAAGGTCAGTGCAGGATATAGAAATATTTTCAGGACTGCCAGCAGTCAGAGACAGGCCTAATCCCAAAATAATGGCAAAAGATCTGTGTGGATATCTGTTGAATGTATTTTTTAAATATTTTTTCAAACTGTTATGGCGAAGATCCTCAAAGGCTGGTCAGTTATCATCTACACTATTCAAAATATAGGTTCCAAAAGTGGGTTTTCGCAGCAATGCCATGGAAGAAAAGTTTTGGGTTCCCCAATTTAACCTTTCAGTGAGCAGTTCTTAAAAGTAACCATTTTTCTTTCTGTGAAGAACATTTTAATGATATAAAGAACCGTTTTCCCCCCCACTACTTTGTGTAATGGAAAGGTTCCATGGATGTTTAAGGATCTTCATGGAACCATTGGTACCAATAAAGAACCTGTGCTCTTTAACGTTCAGAGTGTATGATACTGTGTGCGGTATGGAAATTTAAAAAAGAATGGCATATTGTCTTGAATGATTGTTTTTTATGTATTATTTTTTGGTCAAAGACTTGCCTTTTGGTTAAGTAATGTTTGTAGACCACCAAAAATACTGCATTTATATTGATGAGTCCATCAAACACAAATTCAAATTTCCCCCCAAAATCAAAAGAAAAAATCTAAAAAATTGTATTTTGCAGATGAAAGAAAATGAAGCCTATTTTAGGGTCATTAATATTATTTTTGCATAGAGACCATATTTTAATGATAATTAAGCACATTTCCCCCCAAATTCTCATTACTGTTATTATTCTCAGTGGAGATTCTAATGGAAAAAAAATTTTTTTGCAATACAATGATTTCTTCAATTTAAATAAATTAATTTAATGGCAGAACAACATGATATTTGAACGCTTTAAATAATTTTATTTAAATTACAGTGTTAAGATTGGGAGTTGGATATAATGAAAATATGTCACAATGCCAATGAAAAGACTTAATTATCTTAATTATTTCATTTTCTTTTAGCAGATATAATTATTTTTCTATGATTTTGGCTGAAAATAATTTTGTGAGTCAAACCTAACTCATCTTCTCTTTTTATATAGAATAAAGCCTCATGTTTTGGCAATATTATTGAATGCATCTTCTTTTCTCACCCCTGCTAATTAGGCAGTGCTACCAATCAGAACATCTGCTGCCATGGTAATTAGAAAAACAAACACACATCAATGACTTGGACACCTATTTCCATGGGAGTAATCGCTGACACCTCCTCAACCCTGCCAACCATTTTAACCATGGGGAAATATAACATACACACAGGTATGCTCCCATATAGGTACATGCATACACAAACTTACAGTTGCTTAGAAAACAATGTAACATCTCACGCAGAAAAATTGCAATTAGAAGAGAATGAGCAAGCAAAATGATGCACATTGTTCTTTGTAATAATGGCATTCATTTGTATGTGTTATTCTTGTTAAATGAGAAAAGCAAAACAAATCATTTTACACATCACCAGTCTGGCATTGATTTGCATTAGCACTTCTAATCCACTTGCACTTGAGTGTGCATGGCCAATTGTGGGGCTTGTTGTAAGTCATCACAATAGGATCATGAAAATTTAGATAAAGTGTAAAATTTTAGCCTACAGCAATTGTAATCGTAAACATTTAAAAGATATGTGACAAATGTATTTCTTAAACATGAACAGACTTAGAGAGAGAGGATGGAAAATGGTCATAAAAACTGGTCAAATTTTATTTTTTCATTACAATTGGTCTTCAGAGGGGGAATTTATTTTATATTGTATTGATATACACTACACTGTAAGAATTTTCTTTTTGAAAGAAGTTCATACTTTTATTAAAAAAGGATACATTAAATAAATCAAATGTGACAGTAAAGACATTTATTATGTTACCAAAGATTTCGGTTTCAAATAAATGTTGTTTTGAACTTCCTGTTCATCCTGAATTTTTTTTATAATAATCGTCACAGTTTTCACATATTAAGCAGCACAACTGTTTTCAACATTGATAATAATAAGAAATGTTTCTTCATGTGACACTGAAGACTGCTGAAAATTCAGCTTTGCAATCACAGGAATAAATAACATTTTAGAATGTATTAAAATAGAAAACATTTATTTTAATATTTCACAATATTACTGTTTTTATTGTATTTTTGATCAAATAAATGCAGCCTTGGTGAGCATAAGAGACTTCTTTCAAAAACATAAGAGAGATACGAATGGTGAAGGTCAAAGGGAAGGAGAAGCCGTGGAGATGAGTGGCCGTAACTCGTCTCTCTTTATTTCTCTCCACACCTCTCCTCTTTAGGGCTCTGTCAGTGTAAAAAATAGACTGAGAATAGACTGGTTAATCTCGACATGCCCTTGGGGGGGCCATGTGTGAATGCACCTCCCGTAACGTTATCCTGACAGCGGGTCTGTTTGAGACACACTCCACAGATTGTCTGCATGTGTCTTTCATCCGTTCTTCCACAACGTCAGCGAGAGTTCTCTACATGCTTCTGTTGCCAGAGGACATCGACTGTTTCAGTTCATCAGCTGCAGATGTCTGAAGAATGCTTGATGTGGAGTTCACATCAGTCAACACGCACTGAACAAGCAGGGCAGAGGATGAGATTCATTTGAACGTCTGGCATTAGGCATGTCAATGAAAATCATTCTGTGGTTAGTAGTATGAAAACAAACAGAAGGATGACATTTCCTTTATTCTGTGGCTCAAATAAATATTAATTTCGCTGCTATTTTCTAGAGAGATGTTTTGTGGTGACTCATCATGACTGACACTTATTTTCACTTCCAACAATAAACCAAAGATTCAGTTGAGTAATATTTTGACTGCTGTGTGATAAACATGCCAATATATATATATTTCCTACAGCAGAACCAAAGAAACGCTTTCCATGTTTTTGGCATATTAAACAAATATGTTGCAATGACTCTTCCATACACAATAGAGTTGGAGGTTAGTGTATTGAACGTGTTATAGTGTTGTGTTTTTTATAGATGATTTTACAGATGCTTTTATTCACTGTAGCTTACAATTCATTTTAGATTTGCTCTCTCATACACTACCATTCAAAAGTTTGGGGTTGGTATGATTTCTCTTATAAAGTTGACAAAGTTGTATTTATAAAAAAAAAATAAATAAAAATACAGTAAAAACAGTACAAATATTTTTAAAATGTATTAATAATTAATAATTCTTGTTCATTCATTCAAGAATTAATTATAATTTAATAATAATTCATTCAAATAATTCATTCAAATAATTCATTCATTCTTGTGATGACAGAATTTTCAGCATTATTACTCTTACTCAGTCTTCAGAAATCATTCTAATATGCAGATTTGCTGCTCAAGAAATATTAATTAATTTATTATTATCAATGTTGAAAACAGTTGTGCTGCTTAATATTTTTGTGGAAACCTTTATGCGTTTCAGAAACTACAAAAGAAACTAGAATCGAAATATTTTATAACAATATAAATGTCTTTAATGTTAACTTTTGAACAATTTAATGTCTTTGCTGAATAAAATTTTCATTTCTTTCAACAACAACAACAAAAAATCATACTAATCCCAAACTTTTGAAGGATAGCGTAATGGGGCCTGAGGCCATCAATCTTTAAAAATGTCCATTATGAAAATGAGTAAAAGACATGTAAAGATACCTTAAAAGTCAGTGTACTTGTGTCTATTGTCATTGACATCAAACCTAATGCGGAAGGTAGCATTTTTAGAGAAAAAGCTATCCAATGGCTTCAGAATGCTTGCAATACAGTGCACAAGTTGCATTTATGATGTAATATTTTGTATCCTTACAGAGCACTCTGGACATTCTGTAAAATATCTTCTATGTTTGGAACGACACAAGGGTGAGTAAATGATGACCGAATTTCCATTTGTGAATAAGTTATCCCTTTAAAACTGTATTATATGATATAAACAGCCATATAAGTATATATAAAGCCAACAAGCAAACCTGTTCACTGGTGTAAAACACCTAAAACACTTTAATAAATGTGCAAAGTGCTTCAAAACAACTGGATCGCTGCGCCCCTCCCCCAATACTCCTAATGCTTCCTATAGGAGCTGTCAGACGGGCAAGCCTAGACACACATGCAATCTGCTCTACTGGGGGAAAAAGGTTCCCCTACCCCCGTGTCTCATTTATCACACCAGGTGTTCAATAAACACACACACACATAGACACACAGGTAGACAATTTGCCCTCCAACACACTGCACACTTACACTGCAAACCAATGGAAAAACAAACACTCATGGTGGTTTGCAGTTGGCATACTGTACATACATACTACAACATCTATTTATGTGCACAAAAAAAAGCCATGCACACACACACACACACACATACACACAAACACGCATGCTCCTGCATAATACATGCACGCACGCTCGCACACTTATAACCCATAATCCACCCACACAGAAATTGAGAAGGGTTTTCCCCTGGTGCAGAATTAAAGAGCTCACGCATTCCCAGCCCCCTCTTCCTCTTACCTCTCCCTTCCTGCACCTCGGAGCTGGGAAACACTGGCAGCTGAGCACCTCACAGAGCGTATTCATTATGTAGAGCGAGATTACCCTGGACACGCTCTACAGGCTTCCATAACATAACAAATACATGCCCTGTGTTTATATGCGGATGGGTGAGGTTATTGCCAATAACGTTTTAATACCATAAAAAGAACACATGCCCTACACAACAATTATGGTATAGCACAGTGAATTATGCAAAAAGAGCAGGGCTAGTTTATCATAAAGGAAGCTAAGTGGCAAGCTGAGGAGACCCGATAAGAAAGAGAGTGAAAAAAAGCATGAAATATTTCCTTATACAAAGAACTTTTTTTACATTTCTGAAGGAAATGTGCAGGTTTGCACGTACAAACGTCAGCACCAGGATGCTAGGCTGCTGTGGGTGGGTGCCAGGGCTTTTATTTCATTTTTTAAATTTATTTTAGGCTTTTTACAGTTCAGAATCCTTATGATATATACAACATGTCATGATCACACCTAAACTGTATGCTAAAAGTGTGTCTGCGTGGGTCTATAGCAATACCCTGCACTAATGAAACCAGAGTGCTCACAGCTGGCATCAGGCAATGTGTTAATTTTGGTAATTGAGGTGAGCTGTGTGAAATGTTACCAGAATGGACTTTCTCCATAAAGAACTGATTGCAAGGAAGGCATCAGGACTCCCACTGGCTCCAGTTCCTGAACTAACGCACTTAAAAAACAATCTCAGATCACTCTTCAGGTTTCTGGTTAATATAATGACACATTTGAGATATGTTGTGCAACTTGGATTGATCTGTGGATTATTACTGTAGCATATTGAACTGCATTGAGATTCTACTGCATGTTCATAACAGCTGTGTGTACTGTATATTATATTGATCAAATGTCTTTTTGCATCTCCGTCATCTCGTGTACATATGAATTTCAATGTGATGTTTAAGAGAGAGCTTTATAGCATGCTGTTATCACTGGCTCAGGTTAAAGTAGACTCACCTGATTTTATTTGAAGTGTTTCAGATTACACTGAAATCAATCAGTATGTGATATTAATAGCAGTGGGAGGAACCAAATTGCCTCTGAAAGGAAGGTAAGGATTGCCATTTAAATGATCCAAGCTTTCATATCCTAACTAGGTCAGGCAGATGACATCAAATGTTCACCACTTCTGTTTGTGTCTGTGGGTGACATGTATCGATGCTGTGGTGTTTTCTGGAGCCAGTTGCAAAAAGCCATTATGTTAAGGCTGTGTCTAAAGAACTAGTATGACCAGCTAGCAGTCAGGCCGCATTTACATAACTCGACCCAATTCCGATTTGTTCCTCCCATGTGGCACAGATCGAATATGACCCACGAACGTGAAACGTGCATTTGCGTATGCCATGTTAGTGGACGGTTCGGAAGTGGACAGCAGCGAACACTGCTACATTCACTCAGGCTTCAACAAGGGCTCTCCTTTTTTTCCCTCTGCCTTAAGAGAACAATGTCTTGCTGACCGTTAAAGATTGGGCAGAAAGCAAAAGCTTGTATTATCATTTCGTCTGCGTCCATTACAAATGGCGCCGTTCTTACTTGTTTTTCGGCCTAAGCTTTCCGGGTCAGTGCGTCTACCTTGAGTTGTTTCACCAAACGTAAATGCAGATATGGGATATGGGTCACTTTAACAAAAAAGAAGTAAGCTGTTCGTCAAAAAAAAAGAAAAAAGAAAAAAAAGGATATAGTCTATAAGTATTGGAATTGGGCATCTGGACCTCAGTCTTACTTTTTGGTATTAAATTAGACCAATCTACATTTGTATGTAACTGACTTCAAAAAGTTATGAACAGTATAATGAAAAAATATGATGACTAACTTGAAAGAATATTCTGAGCAGTTTATGCAACCGGCCCCTGATTAAATGCATGAAAGCCCATTGTGGGAGACCTGTAATCTAATTATTAGAGAAAAAAATTATAATTATATTTTCACCAATTATGTTTTTCTCTAATATAAATACACTACAATTCAAAAGTTTGGAATAGAAACAAGTTTCAAAAGTTTCTGAAAACAATAGCCCATAAATAACATAATGTTATTGTCCCATGTAAACTACAAAAACCAGGGGGGCAATGTTCCGGAAAACATTGAAGCTTCCCCGGGTGCCGCCATTGATTAGCAGACCATCACCTGCTGTTAGCATTCCATTGACTCCCATTCATTTTGGCGTCACTTTGACAGCGAATAACTTTACATCTTTAGCGTTTAAAGACTCCATTTGTCCATTATTTATTTCTAAAGAAACACGAAAATGTATAAAAGGCTCCATTACCTTGTATCTTACGTTATGGCCCCGTAGAAGCCGTTTTTGTAAATATAGGCTAACGATTGCGTCATAACCACGCGACTCTCTGTCGCACAATTACCGTATGCACAGGAGGAGAAGCTCGCAGGCAATCAGGGGGACGTGGAGGCAAAATGACAAAATAATTAATCAGAATACTTAGCAAAAGTTGCTCCTGCTCCTAGCTCATGGACACCTCCTACTCACACTCTCCGTCTCTGCAAGTTTCGGAAGGGAATGATTCAGATTTCTCTTGTCACAGCTACTAGAAGACAGACGGGTTGCTCACGTCACATCTACGTCGTCAAGCTCAGTTTGAGTCTGCGCAGTACGCTCGGCCATCAGGAAGGGAGTGCTTCTAATTGACTTCACTTTTCTCCGTTGAATCCAATGGGGTCACTGTGTCCATTTCTTATGCTGTCTATGACAAAAACGAGCCATGCGCATGTGCAGTATGTTATGTGTTCAGTATAGGGTTTTTTTTACAAAGTGACATCGCCAACTACTGGCCTGGCAGCATACTACAACATTGTTTAGTCGTTTTCACGGATCCGTGTGAACCATAGACAGTAAAAGAAATGGACACAGCGACCCCATTGGATTCAACGGAGAAAAGTGAAGTCAATTCACTCACTTCCTGATGGCCGAGCGTACTGCGCAGACTCAAACTGAGCTTGACGACGTAGATGTGACGTGAGCAACCCGTCTGTCTTCTAGTAGTTGTGCCAAGAGAAATCTGAATCATTCCCTTCCGAAACTTGCAGAGACGGAGAGTGTGAGTAGGAGGTGTCCATGATCTAGGAGCAGGAGAAGCTTTTGCTAAGTATTCTGATTAATTATTTTGTCATTTTGCCTCAACGTCCCCCCGATTGCCTGCAAGCTTCTCCTCCTGTCCATACGGTAATCTCTCTACTGTGCGACAGAGAGTCGCGTGGTTATGACGCAATCGTTAGCCTATTTTTACAAAAACAGCTTCTACGGGGCCATAACGTAAGATACAAGGTAATGGAGCCTTTTATACATTGTTGTGTTTCTTTAGAAATAAATAATGGACAAATGGGAGTCTTTAAACGCTTCAGATGTATAGTTATTCGCTGTCAAAGTGATGCCAAAATGAATGGGAGTCAATGGAACGCTAACAGCAGGTGATGGTCTGCTAATCAATGGCGGCACCCGGGGAAGCTTCAGTGTTTTCCGAATGATTGCCCCCCTGGTGTGAATGGGGATCATTTTGACAGGTGTTGTCTGGACGTGGAAAATGCCGTTTTTATTACATCGTTGTGGGTTAAACGTACCCTTAGACTTGGAGAGCATAAGAATCTTCTTTCAAAAACATTGCAAAATGTTACCAACTTTTGAATGGTGAGCCACGGTATGTGTGTGTATATTCGCCTTTGTTCCTTCTCTAGTTAATTTTAAGTGGTTCTGCGGTGTGACCATGTGACCAACTATTTCCAGTAACCTCAATTAGTATAAGGTCATAAAAGCTCCGTGTATATTAATTATAGAAGAAATATTTTTTAAAGAACAGCTTTAGTGAATTCTTGCATGTCACACCACAGGATAGGCTACTACAGAAACTGCTTGGTTTAACATCAACTATAAAGGAGGCTTTTTGGATTTGATGGTTTAAGGGCATGAAGAATGAGACAATTAAAATGATATGAGAGATTATGTTGTGTCATTGTCCAACCCATAAAAGCCCTTAGATAATTATTTGAATTGACTGTAGTGAAATGTATAATCCTCCACAAAAAAAGGAATACAAATCCTTGTAAGAAAGGCACAATGAATACAAGCACCACAAATGATTTTGATTCCATCTTAATGATTTTAATTTGGTTCACATCGGGATCTCTCTCAAGTGGAGGGAAAAGTGGGTTAGATCTCAAGAGTCGACTCCGTGTTCTAGAAGCAACATGGATATTTTTCTTGCACGTGAGTCTTGCGAAATGTTTATCTTCCGGTGAAAATAAAACCATGATTTAATGAAGTTCTACACTAAAAATAATGAAACCGACATGAAGCATTTGAAGCTGCACGCAATTTAAATAACTCCAGCTTTGTTATTTTATTTACAATGGAAATGTATCTGTATAATGCATCAAGAAATGTTGTCATGCACAATGAGACCCAGACTCAAGACATAGCAGCAGAAAATCTATACAGAATGAAGCATTCCCTCTAATGTGAGGTGCATTATAAATAGTTTGCAACAATGGGTTTTATAAACCCACAGCACTATAAGGATCTATGTCACATTAGTATGGACTTTGAGGTACATTACAAATGCATGCGTTATGTCATCAAAATATAACTTAAATAGAAAGTAATACCAGAAGACATGCTTTGTCTTTTCCATTCTAAAGATATGACCACCTTATTATTTTTATATAAACATGTTTAATTTCTTAACAGTGTCAACATTAATTACTGTGGAACAGTCAGATTAGTTCAGTGTCCTTAAATACAGCAATTGCATCTGAAGATTAAACAAAAATTCAAAGCAGAAAGGAACTGAAAAATGTAATAACAGTAACTGACAGCTAGGGCACAGTGACACAAATGCTTGGTTTGTTGCTTTTGAGGTCAGTGCATTTTACCGTAAACTCGAAACATTGAAGTGAACATGGTTTTGTTTGGGAAAAGTCGGAAGATCAGATTCTCCATTCGAGTCACAGAAGCCACAGGCCGCTTGGTAATTATTGCAGTCGTCTCACTTTTCACCCATGCTTGAGTTAAAGCTAAAGGGTGAACAAACTAACTATAGAGGCCAGTGGGCTTTGGGTTGGATGAGGACGCCTCATTTTTGGGCTGTGTTCCAATCTGTTTCTGCACCCATTAGGCAGCACATGAGGATTTGTTAAATGTTAGAGTAGAGCCATCATCTGACCCCTGGAGTCATCAGGCAACGAAAGGTCACTTCCCTCCGTCTGTTAAATGCCACGGAAATGTCATTAACATAAAAATGGACAGGAAGTAACTGAACGGGATCTGGAATGCCATTCAGAATGGACAGTTCAGAATCCTCAAGAAAAGAATTAAAAAACCATTTTAAAAGTCTGTTCTTTGGATGGAAATATACAGTAACTCCCTCTTCGTCTACAGCATTCTCTCTTTGACATCCAATGCACAGTTTTTAATTCTTAAAAGTAAATAAATGTAGCTGGCAGTCAATAAAGTGATCTTAGTTTTTTTGTGTATGAATCTTCTGATTTATAAAAACATGACAATAAATTAAATTAATGCACGTCTTCTATGAACATACCTTAAATTTCGATATTAAAATTCATTATGATATTATTCCTTTTTATAAATTTTAATGTAATGAAGAAAAACATCTCATTAAAAGGTTGAAATAAAAATTAAGTTATTTGGTAAAATATTTTATTATTTCTTGAGAATACAAAGTAGTCTAATGGTACTCCAAAAATTGTCTTTTTGAATTAATATTTGAATGAATGAATGAGTAAATAAACAAATATTTTTGCAATGGAAAGTACATTGATAAAACTTATAAAATAATGATTAATGCAATTAATTTGTACTCAGTGGTTACCTAGCTTTACATTTATGGCATCAAAACATTTTAAGGTACGGCTTTCAAAAGCTGATAAGCATTTCCTCAATGATATTTGCTTCTGATACTTTGCTTGTTTTTCTGTATTTCAGGTGCTGATTGGTTTTGAGGAACTGTAATGTTGATCTGCTAGATTTGAGGGTCTGGAATTGCATTGTTAATCTCAAAGGGCTAGAGTGATGAATGGAGGAGAAGAAGGTAGGAAAGCCCAGTCAGGGAATCCTAATGACTTTATTGATTGTGACACAGACATGTATAAGAGCCTGACATCACAGAACGCCATCAGAGTTCATCTCCAAAACAGAGAGGAAAAAATTGCCCACAAATCTCATCTAAACGACCCTGACAAATGATTCTTTACATACAAGTAGGAAGGAGCTCACAGCACGCTACAAGATGCAGTTATCCAAATTACTGAAGGAGACATTAACAATGGAGGCATAAATTACTAGATTAAAAATGTAGTCTGTTCAGTCGGCTCAGTAAACCAAATCTGCAGAACATTCTGGTAGCTGTGAGACGAAACATCAGAGAGCTGCAAATCTGGGATGTTTATAAATGCACAGGGCTAAATGTGTCAAAGCCTAAATTTCCCAGCATGTTAAGATTTGTGAAACGAGCGTCCCCATTTCCGCTCCATCCCCCCATACGATCCCCTCCCAGCTGTAAAATCCCATTCCAGTGTGCCTGTGTGCAATTGCCTCAACCCAGTGATTTATGAAAAGGAGGAAAAATCTCTGTGCAGATGGGACTGAGAGGTTAGAAAGAGGTATAAATATTCCTGATCACGAGCAGGGACGTATTTAGCTCCCCCCGAGGTCCCTCCGTAATAGACGCTATGTCTTCTACTGCCATTAACTCATAAGAACAGACGTGGCTGCGTGTTACAGGGACAAGGAGAGCAAATTAAGTGGAACTGTTCACGATCACACCTGTGCACTATTCTCTAGCATAACCTGGGTGTCGTTATTGTCACCTTCACTGTTAGAATATTGACACTGGGATTGTTTTCTGAAAGAAAAGCGCTAGTTGAAAGCACAGCTGGCCCTTTGTAGTGCGAATCGAGTCTTTGTTAGTGATTCTGTTTGATGATTTCTAATTGAAAAGAACATATCACAGTGTTTTTTCACTGTGTATGAAAAGTTCATGCTATAAAAATCAATAAAAACAACATTCACATCCTTTGAAATCCTTCGCGTACAAATAATCGATTTAAATCTAAATCATCTTTGTTTTTTAAAACCTAGTGAGCTGGTTTGCTATCTCACCTCCAGTTTTATCTGATTAGTTCATTGTTTTAGAACTGACACTGATCCATGTCAAAAGTTGAACTATTTTTAACAAGACACTTCTACTGCATGTTTACATAGAGTAGACCATCAATTAAAAAATAGGGCAGATGGTAACACAAGTGGAACACTCTTCATAGCCCCTTCTAAATGAGTTTAAAGTCACCATGAAATCACAATTGAAAATTCCTTTACGAAATATTGCAGTGTTTATTATGAATGATTTATCCATGCACATCATTTTTTAAATTCATGATCCCTCATAATCTTTAATCAAAAACATTTACTTCATATTCCCTTCGCAACGACATCTGATTGTCCACAAGGGTGGGACAATAATCCCTTCTTTCTAGCAACCTGTCCACTCACATGAGATTGCAGCAATTATAGCAAACAATCCAATCAATCCCCAAATGGACAAGATCAAGCCTTATTTATAAGTACATGTAAGGGATAATCCATGACTAGCTGTGCATTAAACGATTTTAATATGCGACATGGAGGTAAAGAACCGCCCGACGCTGCAGATTGCAGACAAATTGTTTAATGCACACGATTATCCCGCTTAATATACCATGGTCATTTACCAGCATTGACAAGTTAAAGCTGTCACTGATGTTTGCAATGCTAAATTTGACTGGAAGGGTTAAAATTATGGTTATTTTTGTCAGCTACCATTCGTTGGATCTAGCATTCTGCCCACTTTAAATCAGATACAGAGATGAAATGCAGTAATGTGTGTCCCCAAGGTCAGATAAATCCCATCACATAGAGCCTCTTTCACCTAGCTATCATCATATAGAGACTGTGTCTGTTCCCCGAATTTGGAAATCCAAAAAACGTTTAAACCCAACTAAGGTTAAAAATTTAATTGATGTTCAACAAATAAAAAACAGCTATAATACAGATGAGCAAATGCTAAAGCTTGGGTTGCTGAATATTCGATCACTTACTTCAAAAGCACTCGTTGTTAACGATATGATTTCAGATAATAACCTAGATGTGCTGTGTTTGACAGAAACCTGGCTAAAACCAAACGATTACATTACTTTAAATGAATCAACCCCGCAAGATTACTGTTATAAACATGAGCCTCGTCTGAAACGCAAAGGGGGTGGTGTTGCTGTAATTTATAGTAATAGTTTCAAAACCACTAAGAAATCAAGTTTTAAATATAATTCTTTTGAAGCATTGGTGCTTAATGTAAAAATATATAGTCTAAACGATAAATCACGTTTGAGATTTGTGCTGGCTACTGTATACAGGCCACCAGGGCACCATACAGACTTTATCAAAGAATTTGCGGACTTTCTATCAGAATTAATATTGACTGCAGATAAAGTACTAATTGTTGGTGATTTTAATATACACATCGATAATGAAAAAGATGCATTGGGATTGGCATTTAAAGACATTGTAAATTCAATTGGAGTTAGACAACACGTGTCAGGACCTACTCACTGTCGTAATCATACTCTAGATCTAATATTATCACACGGAATAGATGTGGATGCCGTTGAAATTCTGCAGCAGAGCGATGACATCTCAGATCATTATCTAGTCTCGTGTAATTTGCATTTAGCCAAGGCTGCAAAGCCGACTCCGTGTTTCAAATATGTGAGACCTATCACTTCTGCTACTAAAGATTGCTTTATTAATAATCTTCCTAATCAGTTTCATCATCTCAGCATCTCAGATAGCTTAGAAGAACTAGATATTACAACAAACGTTTAACTCTCTCTTTTCCAGCACTTTAGACACAGTTGCTCCGTTGCGCTTAAAAAAGATTAAAGAAAATAGTCCAACGCCGTGGTACAACGAGCACACTCGGGCCCTTAAGAGAGCAGCCAGAAAAATGGAGCGCAACTGGAAGAAAACAAAACTAGAGGTATTTCGCATTTCATGGAAAGAGAGCTCAATTACTTACAGAGAGGCTATAAAAGCTGCTAGATCTGCTTATTTTTCAACCCTATTAGAAGAAAATAAACATAATCCTAGGTATTTATTTGAAACGGTGGCTAAACTAACGAAAAATAAAGCTTCAAGCACCGAAGTTTCCAAGCAACACAGCAGTAATGACTTTATGAACTTCTTCACTTATAAGATTGATAATATCAGGGACAAAATTATAACTATGCAACCGTCTACTACAGTATCGCATCAGGCAGTGCATTGTAGTCTCCCTAAGGAAAAATTTGATTCATTCGTTGCTATAGGAGAGGAAGAATTTACTAAACTCATTAAATCATCTAAATCTACAACATGTATGTTAGACCCTATACCGACTAAGCTACTGAAAGAAATACTTCCAGAGGTCATAGATCCTCTTCTTAATATCATTAATTCGTCTTTGTCTCTAGGATACGTACCAAAAAACTTTAAGCTGGCTTTGATTAAACCGCTTGTTAAAAAAACGCAACTTGATCCTTCAGAATTAGTCAATTACAGGCCGATCTCGAACCTTTTCTGTCAAAGATATTAGAAAAGGCAGTATCCTCACAACTGTGTTCCTTTCTTGAAAGAAATGATATCTGCGAGGATTTCCAGTCCGGATTTAGACCGTACCATAGTACCGAAACAGCTCTCGTTAGAGTCACAAATGATTTGCTCTTATCATCCGATCGTGGTTGTGTCTCGCTATTAGTGTTACTCGATCTTAGTGCTGCATTTGACACTATCGACCACAAAGTTCTTTTAAATAGACTCGAAAAAGATGTTGGCATTAGTGGAATTGCACTAGCATGGTTTAAATCATACTTATCTGACCGTTATCAGTTTGTAGCAGTAAATGATGAGATGTCTCATCGATCACAAGTTCAGTATGGCGTACCACAAGGCTCAGTACTAGGACCGCTGCTGTTCACTCTGTACATGCTACCCTTAGGAGATATCATTAGGAAACATGGCATTAGCTTTCACTGTTATGCCGATGATACTCAGCTCTATATTTCTTCAAAACCTAACGAAACTTATCAATTCACAAAATTAACGGAATGCATAGCGGATATAAAAAATTGGATGACTTGTAATTTCCTACTTCTAAATTCTGAAAAAACAGAGTTTCTAATTATTGGACAAAAAACTTCCTCACGTAATAACCTAGAATACTGTCTAACACTCGATGGCTGCTCTGTCAAGTCTTCGTCGTCGGTTAGGAACCTGGGGGTGCTCTTTGATACCAATCTTTCATTTGAAAGTCACGTGTCTAGTATCTGTAAAACTGCATTTTTCCATCTTAAAAATATATCTAAATTACGTCATATGCTCTCATTGACAAATGCGGAACAATTAGTTCATGCGTTCATGACCTCAAGGCTAGATTATTGTAATGCTCTACTAGGTGGTTGCCCTGCACGCTTAATAAACAAACTACAGCTGGTTCAAAACGCAGCAGCTCGAGTTCTTACCAGAACCAGGAAGTATGACCATATTAGCCCAGTTCTGTCAAAACTGCATTGGCTCCCTATTAAACATCGCATAAATTTTAAAATATTGCTGATTACTTACAAAGCACTGAATGGTTTAGCTCCGCAGTACTTGAGCGAGCTCTTAACGCATTATAGTCCGTCACGTCTATTACGATCTCAAAATTCCGGCCAGTTGATTATACCTAGAATATCAAAATCCACTGCTGGCGGTAGATCCTTTTCCTATTTAGCACCAAAGCTCTGGAACAGTCTTCCTACCATTGTCCGGGAAGCAGACACACTCTGTCAGTTCAAAGCCAGATTAAAGACACATCTCTTTGACCTAGCATTCACATAATACATTATAGACTTCTATAATTTAATGTTATGCTGCATAGATTAGGTCAGCCGGAACCGGGAACACTTCCCAAAAATCCTGATGTACTCGTTACATCATGAGAAGAATGGCATCTACGCTAATTTTAGTGTCTGTGTTTATCCCAAGGTTTTTCCTGCAGCCTGCCGGATCCAGGCCGTATCCAGATCTGACGAAGGACCTTCGCCTGGACCGATGACAACGCAGTGCTGAAGTGCCAACTAGTCTCTCCCTATGGAGGATCCCACTACCACTCTACAGATAAGGCGTTGTCGGGAAAATTCGTCTCGCGGTCCTACCCCAAAGCAACAAATAAAATAAAATTCCTTATCAAAATTTATAAGGAAAGACAAGTATTTTGTTTAGGCTTGGCTTTTAGGGAATTCCAAACCTGCGTATATTCTAACGCACATAACTATAGAACCCATTCTAAATGCGCATGTGACCGCCATCAGCGTTTCTCACAGGTTCGCGTTTAAAGTCTGTGTAGAGAGAATGGTGTCGTCTTAGCGGCCCCTAATTTAATAACAAATGATCATTGCGACGGAACCAAATCAATTAAAACTAACTTTAGATGGAAATAACTTAACTATGCTGTAATGCCGAAACAATCTCTGTTACCTTAAATTATACGCTTATCTCTGTAAAGCTGCTTTGAGACAATCTACATTGTTAAAAGCGCTATATAAATGAAGATGACTTGACTTGACTTGACTAATGTGACATTTATTTGACTAAATTATAACATTTATTTCTTTGAATTAGTCTATCGAGAGAGAGAGAGAGAGAGAGAGAGAGATGTGTGTAAATTACCTTTCTGTGCAGTGTCTTTCTACTAGCAATGAAGCTGTGAGTTTAATTACTTCAAAAACAGCGACGTTACAACCTTTTTTCAGTGTAATATAATGTAGTGATTCAGAAGCGAAGTTAAGAGCTCCGATCGGCACATAGCTGTACATTAAATGGTTTTATTGCACACCTTCCAGTCAATTACAATTATATATACAGTATATTAGAATGATTTCTGAAGGATCATGTGACACTGAAGACTGGAGTAATGATGCTGAAAATTCAGCTTTGCATCACAGAAATAAATAATATTTTAAAGTATATTAAAATAGAAAATTGTTATTTTAAATTGTTATAATATTTCATAATATTACAGTTTTTTCTGTATATATATCAAATGCAGTTAAATGTGCTCTATAAACAAACTTGACTACAATGCCTTAAATTTATCATTTCAAGCTTGATAGCTCGCTAGGTTTTGGAACGATTAATTTAAAATATTTCTGAACTGACTTTGCAGCTTTCACGGTAATTTCACTCAAATTGTATCTCCTCTTTGCTTTAGTTATTAGAAATCTACAGCAACACCTTTATGAAATCTTACTTTCTCTCATATAACTGACTGTCTCAGCATGTATAAGTGGACATGGGTTTACCATATTACATTATACACTGACCTGTAGACGGGCTGCAAGTGGAAGTCAAGCTTAATTAACTAATTAATTGAAACTTCCAGCTGCTGGTTTGCAGCATCTGTTGCATCTGTTGCAGTCTCCGGTGAGAATTAATGAAGGCCTGCTCTCTCTGCTAACAAGCCTTTGGTGGGTCAAATCCACTCCCTTTAGAGGACTTCAAAAACATTATACATGCATATGCAATTTGCAAAGTATCTTTGGAAATACAGTCATCTGTTAAAATGAAATGTTCATCAGGCTGGTTGTGTTAATAGCTTTATCTAATTTATGTATGTGTTGCTGCCCTGGTAAACACTGAAATGGGGGCAGTCCAGTCAGTGTCCAAAAAGTTATCAATGCCCTCTTGTGGTTAAACATGGAGCCAGCGATGAAGATAAATGTTTGGGGAGGATTGGCTGCAACACAACTATTAGATTGGGAAATTTATTTTTTGACTTTTATTTATTGTGAAACACTCCAGCTGGGCAGTTTAGAGATAACAGTTGTTCTTGTATAAACCTCATCACACCACCCAGTAATGTATTCCTACAAGTACATTTGTTGCAGACTTTAAGAAACAACAATGAATATGTTTGATGGACACCACAAGGAGGCAGCAAATATATATAACCATTGAGTTTGCCATCCATCAGTGTTCTCTGTCTTTGTTGTGTGGTTTATATAGTTATATTTTAGTAGTGTTTGCTAAAGCGAGAATCACTTATCTCTCTCTCTCTCTCTCTCTCTCTCTCTCTCTCTCTCTCTCTCTTTTTTTTAACTCAAGCTTTATGTTTGGGATTTGAACAAGCATCCAGCAATCACCTAGCAATGCCATAGCAACATGTGAACAACCACTCAGAACACATAAACAATAGCATTGCAACACCTTGGCAACCACATACAATCAAATTTAATTAGTTAAGTGCAATTAACATACTTATGTTTAAGAAAATCAAAATCTAAAGTTCTAATAACTTAATAATATCAGAGTTTATTAACCTTAAGGTAGGCTATATGCTATGTAACTTTTTATTGTTAAAAATTAACTAAATTAACAAAACAAGTAATACAATACAAGACAATACATTATCAATCATTCTTCCAAAACATGTTTTTGTTTTACCTTGCTTGATTCACTATGATAAGACTATTATAGGTGTTTATAATTTAGACCGAGCGGGATGGTTTTAGCGGGAAATTGTGAACATAGGCCTATGTCACTCACCCGTGCGTTTCTCGTCATATCCATAAATAAAGAAAAGTTGCTCAGGCTACTTTGACTAGTGATGGTAGAAACAAAGCTTTTCGAAACTTTGAATCAATTGAACCAATTGCTTCGCAATGTGATGCAGTGTTTCGAAGCACTCAAATCTCCACACGCTAGTGACTCCTGCTGGTCAGAACATTGTAAATGCAACAAAAACTTAGTTCAAACATACGTAAAAACACCTTTTACAAAACAACTGTAAATGTTTTGTTGAAGGTTTAATCTATTAGATGCAATAAAAAATAGTCTTTATGGGTTGTTTTATTAAATTGTAGGGCTTGTTTAGTTTATTTTGTGTAGAGCTCAGAGCTAATAAACATGACAAAAACAACTAAATTAAAACTAACTAAAATTAAAATAAAAACAGAAAAAATAAAAATAAAAAACACAACTAATTTAAAATATTAAGAAAAAGAATAATACCTCAAAATAGCACTGTAGGTAAAAAATCAAATGCCAAGACTAACAATGCTTAAGTCTTATAATCTTGAAATTATGTTTATCATATGATTAAGAAAGAGTATTAGAGCAAAAGACAAAACCTATTGCCTTATTTATCCAGCCAAGCAGCCTTACTCCAAAATCTCTGGCTTGTGTTGTAAGATTAATTACAATGGAATTTTCCTCTCCTTTTCCCCCAGTGACAGAGGAGAACAATGAACAGTTGAATCAAGGTTGGATGGACAGATTGGAGAGGAGTGTAAATGACAGTGGGAGGTAAACCCAAGAGATGACACGGGTCACCACATGTGCAAAAGAAACCTGATGGATTTTCTATTATCTAGTTCTCAAAATAAATTGACAAACAATAGTCTGACTGCGTATTTGTGACCCAAATAACAATTATTTGTTTATTTTTATTATTATTTGTGCACTATAATTGTCATAAAGCTGTTATAGCATCATATTTTTAGTCAGTATATTATTAGCTGAATAAACTGAGGCAGTGCCTGAGGGTCGTTTAACTCTTCGGGAGCCATGCACATTCATATGGAGAGGGTCTTTGTGCTAATTCTTTGAGAGATGGTAGATTTTTGGATCTCTTCTTAGATTTCAAAGGTGAGAGGGGTCACTTGATCTGCTGGTGCTTGTTAGGAGGGGCTTCATGACATGCAATAGCTTAGGAGCTCTTCTATAATGATGTCAGTATAGTGTTTGTGTGTGCGCACATATAGTGTGGGTGGGAATAGTAGCTTGGCAAACCTAATCCCCTAACTGGTAATTCATCTTCCAAGCTGGACTTCCAGTTGATTTCCAAGTGATAAGCTTTAGACAAATTGGTGCATGTGTTTTTAATTTGCCAGAGAATTCTAGAACATTAGTTGACATTGCTTATTAGTCAGTCTGATTGAAGAGATCATTATGAGCACTGTTAGGTGTCAGGCTTATTTATTCCTTGAACATTCCTATTAATCTTCCCTGAGGGATATATTTTGGATTCAAATGTTTTAGCAAATGTTTTTTGTCCGAATGCTCCTGACCCGTTTACCTTAAACTCTATATTTAGCCTGTACACAGAAACTTTTTAAAAACCATATAATCTTCCCGAGAATGTTGAAGAATTAGTGTTTATCCATTAAATCAAAGGAGTTTTTCACTTGATCTGCACTGCAGCATTGAGGTCAAATCAATTATAGTTCATATCTTGACCGAATACCTGGAGTCTTGTTTAGTTCCTATAGATCCTACTAGATTAAATCCTAAAGTAAACCAGACTTTAACCCTCGGTTTCACAGACAAGGCTTAAGCCTAGTCCCAGACTAAAATGCAAGTTTGAGCTGGTTTAACTTAAAGCAACTTCACAGACATATCTTAAAATATGTCATTGCCATTGTTTTGTCTCAAGATGCACACCAGGTAATGTTTTATGTTTTATGAAAGCTACTCAAATGTCCTAATTGAACTAAGGTCTAATCCTGGCTCAATCTAAGCCCTGTCTGTGAAACCAGGCCTATATGTTAGATAACGTGTTTGTCAAATTTCATAGCCAATTATGTACAGTTAGCATTATTTTATTTTATTTTATTTTTTGCCTATTGGGGAAATTGTACACAAATGTTTTCTGTTCCTTTTCTTTTACTGCTCAAAACTTATTTTATTGCAACAGGCCGGCTGAGAGGATTGTTCATCGCTGTTCAAATCAGATTTGTTTTATGCTCTTCCATCATGTTTCACTTATCACGTTGTGTTGACAACTCTTAAGTACTGAGCGATATAAGCCATGATGCGGGCAGACAGGCCTCTTCATAGTGTTTCCTGTACATGCCGATGATGTGTGTGGGCAGATGTTTGTAACGTGGCAGTGTTATGTGTCACTGGAAATATCTAGAACATCTGGAAAAAAAACTATTATATGAACTGATGAAACAGGTGGGGGTATTGTCTTTCTATTCTCTAGAGTTTTTTACCGACCACTTTAGTTTTATTTCTCCAATTTTTTGAGAGGAGATATTCCTTTATAAAAGCATCCAAAATTCCTTTAAGCTCCATCCACACACATAATAGAATAAGCATATTTTAAGCCAATACATCAACATCTCTCATGATCGCGGTGGGGGAACGGATTTTGACAGCTGAACAATTTTCCGTCGGAATCTGTTCCGTATATTTCTTACACAATGAGGTTCTAATATGTATTACATATAAATAAATTATTACCCTCTTTAGCCTAGTGCACAGTGCACAGGAATTTAGTATTTTTGAGATTTGGGCAACTCGACTTCAAGTCCTGCTCGTCCAACTTTCTTGATCCTATACTGTCTTATCATAATAAAAGGCAATAAAATATTTTTTAAACTGATGCCAGTTAAGCTCCATCCACACACAAAATAGAATCAGCATTTTTTAAGCCATTACATCAACTCCTCTCATAATGGGAGTGGGGGAACGGATTTCGACAGCTGAACAATTTGCTGTCGGATTCTGTTCCCCCCATATTTCTAACACACTTAGGTTCTATCATTTATCAAATTGATGCTGGTTAAGCTCCATCCACACACAGAATAGAATAAGCATATTTTAAGCCAATACATCACCATCTCTCATCATCGGGGTAGGGGAACGGATTTCGACAGCTGAACAATTTGCCGTCGGATTCCGTTCCCCCTATGTTTCTTACACAATGAGGTTCTAATATGTATTAAATAGTAGCTGTAAGCTAGCCTCATTGTCCTAGTGGACAGTGCACAGACATTCATTATTTTTGAGCTTTGGTCGACCCGAGTTCAGGTCCCGGCTCGTCCAACTTTCTTGATCCTATACTGTCTTATCATAATAAAAGGAAAAAAAATACTCTTTAAACTGATGCCAGTTAAGCTCCATCCACACACAAAATAGAATCAGCATTTATTAAGCCATTACATCAACACCTCTCATAATGGGAGTGGGGGAACGGATTTCGACAGCTGAACAATTTGCCGTCGGATTCTGTTCCCCCTGTTTCTTACAAAATGAGGTTCTAATATGTATTAAATAGTCACTAAAAACTAGCCTCATTAGCCTAGTGGACAGTACACAGGCATTCATTTTTTTGAGCTTTGGGCAACCCGAGTTCAAGTCCAGGCTCATTCAACTTTCTTGATCCTATACTGTCTCATCATAATAAAAGGCAAAACATTTTTTTTAAAACTGATGCCAGTTAAGCTCCATCCACACAAAATAGAATCAGCATTTTTTAAGCCATTACATCAACACCTCTCATAATGGGAGAGGGGGAACGGATTTCGACAGCTGTTTTTTTTGCCGTCGAATTCTGTTCCCCCTATGTTTCTTACACAATGAGGTTCTAATATTTATCACTTTACAGTTAATTACACAGCCCAATAGCCAAGTGGTCAGTGCCCTGACAATATCTTTTTTTTTAGCTTTGGGCGACCCGAGTTCAATTCCCGTTTCGTCAAACTTTCTTGATTCTATACTGTCCCATCATAATAAAAGGCAAAAAAATATATTATTTAAACTGATGCAAGTTAAGCTCCATCCACACACAAAAATTAAATCAGCATTTTTTAAGCCATTACATCAACACCTCTCATAATGGGAGAGGGGGAACGGATTCCGACAGCTGTTTTTTTTGCCGTCGAATTCTGTTCCCCCTATGTTTCTTACACAATGAGGTTCTAATATTTATCACTTTACAGCTAATTACACAGCCCAATAGCCAAGTGGTCAGTGCCCTGACAATATTTTTTTTTAGCTTTGGGCGACCCGAGTTCAAGTCCCGTTTCGTCAAACTTTCTTGATAGTATACTGTCCTATCATAATAAAAGGCAAACAAATATATTGTTTAAAATGATGCAAGTTAAGCTCCATTCACAAACAAAAATAAAATCAGCATTTTTAAGCCATTACATCAACATCTCTCATAATGGGAGTGGGGGAACGGATTTCGACAGCTGTTTTTGCCGTCGAATTCTGTTCCCCCTATGTTTCTTACACAATGAGGTTCTAATATTTATCACTTTACAGCTAATTACACAGCCCAATAGCCAAGTGGTCAGTGCCCTGACATTTTTTTTTTTTAGCTTTGGGCAACCCGAGTTCAAGTCCCGTTTCGTCAAACTTTCTTGATAGTATACTTTCCTATCATAATAAAAGGCAAACATATATTCTTTAAACTGATGCAAGTTAAGCTCCATCCACACACAAAAATAAAATCAGCATTTTTTAAGCCATTACATCAACACCTCTCATAATGGGAGAGGGGGAACGGATTCCGACAGCTGTTTTTTTTGCCGTCGAATTCTGTTCCCCCTATGTTTCTTACACAATGAGGTTCTAATATTTATCACTTTACAGCTATTTGCACAGCCCAATAGCCAAGTGGTCAGTGCCCTGACATTTTTTTTTTTTAGCTTTGGGTAACCAGAGTTCAAGTCCCGTTTCGTCAAACTTTCTTGATAGTATACTTTCCTATCATAATAAAAGGCAAACATATATTCTTTAAACTGATGCAAGTTAAGCTCCATCCACACACAAAAATAAAATAAGCATTTTTTAAGCCATTACATCAACATCTCTCATAATGGGAGAGGGGGAACGGATTCCGACAGCTGTTTTTGCCGTCAAATTCTGTTCCCCCTATGTTTCTTACACAATGAGGTTCTAATACTTATCACTTTACAGTTAATTACACAGCCCAATAGCCAAGTGGTCAGTGCCCTGACAATATTTTTTTTTAGCTTTGGGCGACCCGAGTTCAAGTCCCGTTTCGTCAAACTTTCTTGATAGTATACTGTCCTATCATAATAAAAGGCAAACAAATATATTCTTTAAACTGATGCAAGTTAAGCTCCATCCACACACAAAAATAAAATCAGCATTTTTTAAGCCATTACATCAACACCTCTCATAATGGGAGAGGGGGAACGGATTCCGACAGCTGTTTTTTTTGCCGTCGAATTCTGTTCCCCCTATGTTTCTTACAAAATGAGGTTCTAATATTTATCACTTTACAGCTTATTACACAGCCCAATAGCCAAGTGGTCAGTGCCCTGACAATCTTTTTTTTTAGCTTTGGGCGACCCGAGTTCAAGTCCCGTTTTGTCAAACTTTCTTGATAGTATACTGTCCTATCATAATAAAAGGCAAACAAATATATTCTTTAAACTGATGCAAGTTAAGGTCCATCCACAAACAAAAATAAAATCAGCATTTTTAAGCCATTACATCAACACCTAATGGGAGAGGGGGAACGGATTCCGACAGCTGTTTTTGTTGCCGTCGAATTCTGTTCCCCCTATGTTTCTTACACAATGAGGTTCTAATATTTATCACTTTACAGCTAATTACACAGCCCAATAGCCAAGTGGTCAGTGCCCTGACATTTTTTTTTTTTAGCTTTGGGCAACCCGAGTTCAAGTCCCGTTTCGTCAAACTTTCTTGATAGTATACTTTCCTATCATAATAAAAGGCAAACATATATTCTTTAAACTGATGCAAGTTAAGCTCCATCCACACACAAAAATAAAATCAGCATTTTTTAAGCCATTACATCAACACCTCTCATAATGGGAGAGGGGGAACGGATTCCGACAGCTGTTTTTTTTGCCGTCGAATTCTGTTCCCCCTATGTTTCTTACACAATGAGGTTCTAATATTTATCACTTTACAGCTATTTGCACAGCCCAATAGCCAAGTGGTCAGTGCCCTGACAATATTTTTTTTTAGCTTTGGGCGACCCGAGTTCAAGTCCCGTTTCGTCAAACTTTCTTGATAGTATACTGTCCTATCATAATAAAAGGCAAACAAATATATTCTTTAAACTGATGCAAGTTAAGCTCCATCCACACACAAAAATAAAATCAGCATTTTTTAAGCCATTACATCAACACCTCTCATAATGGGAGAGGGGGAACGGATTCCGACAGCTGTTTTTTTTTGCCGTCGAATTCTGTTCCCCCTATGTTTCTTACAAAATGAGGTTCTAATATTTATCACTTTACAGCTTATTACACAGCCCAATAGCCAAGTGGTCAGTGCCCTGACAATCTTTTTTTTTAGCTTTGGGCGACCCGAGTTCAAGTCCCGTTTTGTCAAACTTTCTTGATAGTATACTGTCCTATCATAATAAAAGGCAAACAAATATATTCTTTAAACTGATGCAAGTTAAGGTCCATCCACAAACAAAAATAAAATCAGCATTTTTAAGCCATTACATCAACACCTAATGGGAGAGGGGGAACGGATTCCGACAGCTGTTTTTGTTGCCGTCGAATTCTGTTCCCCCTATGTTTCTTACACAATGAGGTTCTAATATTTATCACTTTACAGCTAATTACACAGCCCAATAGCCAAGTGGTCAGTGCCCTGACATTTTTTTTTTTTAGCTTTGGGCAACCCGAGTTCAAGTCCCGTTTCGTCAAACTTTCTTGATAGTATACTTTCCTATCATAATAAAAGGCAAACATATATTCTTTAAACTGATGCAAGTTAAGCTCCATCCACACACAAAAATAAAATCAGCATTTTTTAAGCCATTACATCAACACCTCTCATAATGGGAGAGGGGGAACGGATTCCGACAGCTGTTTTTTTTGCCGTCGAATTCTGTTCCCCCTATGTTTCTTACACAATGAGGTTCTAATACTTATCACTTTACAGTTAATTACACAGCCCAATAGCCAAGTGGTCAGTGCCCTGACAATATTTTTTTTTAGCTTTGGGCGACCCGAGTTCAAGTCCCGTTTCGTCAAACTTTCTTGATAGTATACTGTCCTATCATAATAAAAGGCAAACAAATATATTCTTTAAACTGATGCAAGTTAAGCTCCATCCACAAACAAAAATAAAATCAGCATTTTTTAAGCCATTACATCAACATCTCTCATAATGGGAGAGGGGGAACGGATTCCGACAGCTGTTTTTTTTGCCGTCGAATTCTGTTCCCCCTATGTTTCTTACACAATGAGGTTCTAATATTTATCACTTTACAGCTAGTTACACAGCCCAATAGCCAAGTGGTCAGTGCCCTGACAATATTTTTTTTTAGCTTTGGGCGACCCGAGTTCAAGTCCCGTTTCGTCAAACTTTCTTGATAGTATACTGTCCTATCATAATAAAAGGCAAACAAATATATTCTTTAAACTGATGCAAGTTAAGCTCCATCCACAAACAAAAATAAAATCAGCATTTTTAAGCCATTACATCAACATCTCTCATAATGGGAGTGGGGGAACGGATTTCGACAGCTGTTTTTTTTGCCGTCGAATTCTGTTCCCCCTATGTTTCTTACACAATGAGGTTCTAATATTTATCACTTTACAGCTAATTACACAGCCCAATAGCCAAGTGGTCAGTGCCCTGACAATATCTTTTTTTTTTAGCTTTGGGCGACCCGAGTTCAAGTCCCGTTTCGTCAAACTTTCTTGATACTATACTGTCCTATCATAATAAAAGGCAAAAAAATATATTATTTAAACTGATGCAAGTTAAGCTCCATCCACACACAAAAATAAAATCAGCATTTTTTAAGCCATTACATCAACACCTCTCATAATGGGAGAGGGGGAACGGATTCCGACAGCTGTTTTTTTTGCCGTCGAATTCTGTTCCCCCTATGTTTCTTACACAATGAGGTTCTAATATTTATCACTTTACAGCTTATTACACAGCCCAATAGCCAAGTGGTCAGTGCCCTGACAATATTTTTTTTTAGCTTTGGGCGACCCGAGTTCAAGTCCCGTTTCGTCAAACTTTCTTGATAGTATACTGTCCTATCATAATAAAAGGCAAACAAATATATTCTTTAAACTGATGCAAGTTAAGCTCCATCCACAAACAAAAATAAAATCAGCATTTTTAAGCCATTACATCAACATCTCTCATAATGGGAGTGGGGGAACGGATTTCGACAGCTGTTTTTTTTGCCGTCGAATTCTGTTCCCCCTATGTTTCTTACACAATGAGGTTCTAATATTTATCACTTTACAGCTAATTACACAGCCCAATAGCCAAGTGGTCAGTGCCCTGACAATATCTTTTTTTTTTAGCTTTAGGCGACCCGAGTTCAATTCCCGTTTCGTCAAACTTTCTTGATACTATACTGTCCTATCATAATAAAAGGCAAAAAAATATATTATTTAAACTGATGCAAGTTAAGCTCCATCCACACACAAAAATAAAATCAGCATTTTTTAAGCCATTACATCAACACCTCTCATAATGGGAGAGGGGGAACGGATTCCGACAGCTGTTTTTTTTGCCGTCGAATTCTGTTCCCCCTATGTTTCTTACACAATGAGGTTCTAATATTTATCACTTTACAGTTTATTAAACAGCCCAATAGCCAAGTGGTCAGTGCCCTGACAATATCTTTTTTTTTTTAGCTTTGGGCGACCCGAGTTCAATTCCCGTTTCGTCAAACTTTCTTGATACTATACTGTCCTATCATAATAAAAGGCAAAAAAAATTATTATTTAAACTGATGCAAGTTAAGCTCCATCCACACACAAAAATAAAATCAGCATTTTTTAAGCCATTACATCAACACCTCTCATAATGGGAGAGGGGGAACGGATTCCGACAGCTGTTTTTTTTTGCCGTCGAATTCTGTTCCCCGTATGTTTCTTACACAATGAGGTTCTAATATTTATCACTTTACAGCTTATTACACAGCCCAATAGCCAAGTGGTCAGTGCCCTGACATTTTTTTTTTTTAGCTTTGGGCAACCAGAGTTCAAGTCCCGTTTCGTCAAACTTTCTTGATAGTATACTTTCCTATCATAATAAAAGGCAAACATATATTCTTTAAACTGATGCAAGTTAAGCTCCATCCACACACAAAAACAAAATCAGCATTTTTTAAGCCATTACATCAACATCTCTCATAATGGGAGAGGGGGAACGGATTCCGACAGCTGTTTTTTGCCGTCAAATTCTGTTCCCCCTATGTTTCTTACACAATGAGGTTCTAATATTTATCACTTTACAGTTAATTACACAGCCCAATAGCCAAGTGGTCAGTGCCCTGACAATATTTTTTTTTAGCTTTGGGCGACCCGAGTTCAAGTCCCGTTTCGTCAAACTTTCTTGATAGTATACTGTCCTATCATAGTAAAAGGCAAACAAATATATTCTTTAAACTGATGCAAGTTAAGCTCCATCCACAAACAAAAATACAATCAGCATTTTTTAAGCCATTACATCAACATCTCTCATAATGGGAGAGGGGGAACGGATTCCGACAGCTGTTTTTTTTGCCGTCGAATTCTGTTCCCCCTATGTTTCTTACACAATGAGGTTCTAATATTTATCACTTTACAGCTAATTACACAGCCCAATAGCCAAGTGGTCAGTGCCCTGACAATATTTTTTTTTAGCTTTGGGCGACCCGAGTTCAAGTTCCGTTTCGTCAAACTTTCTTGATAGTATACTGTCCTATCATAATAAAAGGCAAACAAATATATTCTTTAAACTGATGCAAGTTAAGCTCCATTCACAAACAAAAATAAAATCAGCATTTTTAAGCCATTACATCAACATCTCTCATAATGGGAGTGGGGGAACGGATTTCGACAGCTGTTTTTTTTGCCGTCGAATTCTGTTCCCCCTATGTTTCTTACACAATGAGGTTCTAATATTTATCACTTTACAGCTAATTACGCAGCCCAATAGCCAAGTGGTCAGTGCCCTGACAATATCTTTTTTTTTTAGCTTTGGGCGACCCGAGTTCAATTCCCGTTTCGTCAAACTTTCTTGATACTATACTGTCCTATCATAATAAAAGGCAAAAAAATATATTATTTAAACTGATGCAAGCTAAGCTCCATCCACACACAAAAATAAAATCAGCATTTTTTAAGCCATTACATCAACACCTCTCATAATGGGAGAGGGGGAACGGATTCCGACAGCTGTTTTTTTTGCTGTCGAATTCTGTTCCCCCTATGTTTCTTACAAAATGAGGTTCTAATATTTATCACTTTACAGCTTATTACACAGCCCAATAGCCAAGTGGTCAGTGCCCTGACAATCTTTTTTTTTAGCTTTGGGCGACCCGAGTTCAAGTCCCGTTTTGTCAAACTTTCTTGATAGTATACTGTCCTATCATAATAAAAGGCAAACAAATATATTCTTTAAACTGATGCAAGTTAAGGTCCATCCACAAACAAAAATAAAATCAGCATTTTTAAGCCATTACATCAACACCTAATGGGAGAGGGGGAACGGATTCCGACAGCTGTTTTTGTTGCCGTCGAATTCTGTTCCCCCTATGTTTCTTACACAATGAGGTTCTAATATTTATCACTTTACAGCTAATTACACAGCCCAATAGCCAAGTGGTCAGTGCCCTGACATTTTTTTTTTTAGCTTTGGGCAACCCGAGTTCAAGTCCCGTTTCGTCAAACTTTCTTGATAGTATACTTTCCTATCATAATAAAAGGCAAACATATATTCTTTAAACTGATGCAAGTTAAGCTCCATCCACACACAAAAATAAAATCAGCATTTTTTAAGCCATTACATCAACACCTCTCATAATGGGAGAGGGGGAACGGATTCCGACAGCTGTTTTTTTGCCGTCGAATTCTGTTCCCCCTATGTTTCTTACACAATGAGGTTCTAATATTTATCACTTTACAGCTATTTGCACAGCCCAATAGCCAAGTGGTCAGTGCCCTGACATTTTTTTTTTTAGCTTTGGGCAACCAGAGTTCAAGTCCCGTTTCGTCAAACTTTCTTGATAGTATACTTTCCTATCATAATAAAAGGCAAACATATATTCTTTAAACTGATGCAAGTTAAGCTCCATCCACACACAAAAATAAAATAAGCATTTTTTAAGCCATTACATCAACATCTCTCATAATGGGAGAGGGGGAACGGATTGCGACAGCTGTTTTTTGCCGTCAAATTCTGTTCCCCCTATGTTTCTTACACAATGAGGTTCTAATACTTATCACTTTACAGTTAATTACACAGCCCAATAGCCAAGTGGTCAGTGCCCTGACAATATTTTTTTTTAGCTTTGGGCGACCCGAGTTCAAGTCCCGTTTCGTCAAACTTTCTTGATAGTATACTGTCCTATCATAATAAAAGGCAAACAAATATATTCTTTAAACTGATGCAAGTTAAGCTCCATCCACACACAAAAATAAAATCAGCATTTTTTAAGCCATTACATCAACACCTCTCATAATGGGAGAGGGGGAACGGATTCCGACAGCTGTTTTTTTTGCCGTCGAATTCTGTTCCCCCTATGTTTCTTACAAAATGAGGTTCTAATATTTATCACTTTACAGCTTATTACACAGCCCAATAGCCAAGTGGTCAGTGCCCTGACAATCTTTTTTTTTAGCTTTGGGCGACCCGAGTTCAAGTCCCGTTTTGTCAAACTTTCTTGATAGTATACTGTCCTATCATAATAAAAGGCAAACAAATATATTCTTTAAACTGATGCAAGTTAAGGTCCATCCACAAACAAAAATAAAATCAGCATTTTTAAGCCATTACATCAACACCTAATGGGAGAGGGGGAACGGATTCCGACAGCTGTTTTTGTTGCCGTCGAATTCTGTTCCCCCTATGTTTCTTACACAATGAGGTTCTAATATTTATCACTTTACAGCTAATTACACAGCCCAATAGCCAAGTGGTCAGTGCCCTGACATTTTTTTTTTTTAGCTTTGGGCAACCCGAGTTCAAGTCCCGTTTCGTCAAACTTTCTTGATAGTATACTTTCCTATCATAATAAAAGGCAAACATATATTCTTTAAACTGATGCAAGTTAAGCTCCATCCACACACAAAAATAAAATCAGCATTTTTTAAGCCATTACATCAACACCTCTCATAATGGGAGAGGGGGAACGGATTCCGACAGCTGTTTTTTTTGCCGTCGAATTCTGTTCCCCCTATGTTTCTTACACAATGAGGTTCTAATATTTATCACTTTACAGCTATTTGCACAGCCCAATAGCCAAGTGGTCAGTGCCCTGACATTTTTTTTTTTAGCTTTGGGCAACCAGAGTTCAAGTCCCGTTTCGTCAAACTTTCTTGATAGTATACTTTCCTATCATAATAAAAGGCAAACATATATTCTTTAAACTGATGCAAGTTAAGCTCCATCCACACACAAAAATAAAATAAGCATTTTTTAAGCCATTACATCAACATCTCTCATAATGGGAGAGGGGGAACGGATTCCGACAGCTGTTTTTTGCCGTCAAATTCTGTTCCCCCTATGTTTCTTACACAATGAGGTTCTAATACTTATCACTTTACAGTTAATTACACAGCCCAATAGCCAAGTGGTCAGTGCCCTGACAATATTTTTTTTTAGCTTTGGGCGACCCGAGTTCAAGTCCCGTTTCGTCAAACTTTCTTGATAGTATACTGTCCTATCATAATAAAAGGCAAACAAATATATTCTTTAAACTGATGCAAGTTAAGCTCCATCCACAAACAAAAATAAAATCAGCATTTTTTAAGCCATTACATCAACATCTCTCATAATGGGAGAGGGGGAACGGATTCCGACAGCTGTTTTTTTTGCCGTCGAATTCTGTTCCCCCTATGTTTCTTACACAATGAGGTTCTAATATTTATCACTTTACAGCTAGTTACACAGCCCAATAGCCAAGTGGTCAGTGCCCTGACAATATTTTTTTTTAGCTTTGGGCGACCCGAGTTCAAGTCCCGTTTCGTCAAACTTTCTTGATAGTATACTGTCCTATCATAATAAAAGGCAAACAAATATATTCTTTAAACTGATGCAAGTTAAGCTCCATCCACAAACAAAAATAAAATCAGCATTTTTAAGCCATTACATCAACATCTCTCATAATGGGAGTGGGGGAACGGATTTCGACAGCTGTTTTTTTTGCCGTCGAATTCTGTTCCCCCTATGTTTCTTACACAATGAGGTTCTAATATTTATCACTTTACAGCTAATTACACAGCCCAATAGCCAAGTGGTCAGTGCCCTGACAATATCTTTTTTTTTTAGCTTTGGGCGACCCGAGTTCAAGTCCCGTTTCGTCAAACTTTCTTGATACTATACTGTCCTATCATAATAAAAGGCAAAAAAATATATTATTTAAACTGATGCAAGTTAAGCTCCATCCACACACAAAAATAAAATCAGCATTTTTTAAGCCATTACATCAACACCTCCCATAATGGGAGAGGGGGAACGGATTCCGACAGCTGTTTTTTTTGCCGTCGAATTCTGTTCCCCCTATGTTTCTTACACAATGAGGTTCTAATATTTATCACTTTACAGCTTATTACACAGCCCAATAGCCAAGTGGTCAGTGCCCTGACAATATTTTTTTTTAGCTTTGGGCGACCCGAGTTCAAGTCCCGTTTCGTCAAACTTTCTTGATAGTATACTGTCCTATCATAATAAAAGGCAAACAAATATATTCTTTAAACTGATGCAAGTTAAGCTCCATCCACAAACAAAAATAAAATCAGCATTTTTAAGCCATTACATCAACATCTCTCATAATGGGAGTGGGGGAACGGATTTCGACAGCTGTTTTTTTTGCCGTCGAATTCTGTTCCCCCTATGTTTCTTACACAATGAGGTTCTAATATTTATCACTTTACAGCTTATTACACAGCCCAATAGCCAAGTGGTCAGTGCCCTGACAATATTTTTTTTTAGCTTTGGGCGACCCGAGTTCAAGTCCCGTTTCGTCAAACTTTCTTGATAGTATACTGTCCTATCATAATAAAAGGCAAACAAATATATTCTTTAAACTGATGCAAGCTAAGCTCCATCCACAAACAAAAATAAAATCAGCATTTTTAAGCCATTACATCAACACCTAATGGGAGAGGGGGAACGGATTCCGACAGCTGTTTTTGTTGCCGTCGAATTCTGTTCCCCCTATGTTTCTTACACAATGAGGTTCTAATATTTATCACTTTACAGTTAATTACACAGCCCAATAGCCAAGTGGTCAGTACCCTGACAATCTTTTTTTTTAGCTTTGGGCGACCCGAGTTCAATTCCCGTTTCGTCAAACTTTCTTGATACTATACTGTCCTATCATAATAAAAGGCAAAAAAATATATTCTTTAAACTGATGCAAGTTAAGCTCCATCCACACACAAAAATAAAATCAGCATTTTTTAAGCCATTACATCAACACCTCTCATAATGGGAGAGGGGGAACGGATTCCGACAGCTGTTTTTTTGGCCGTTGAATTCTGTTCCCCCTATGTTTCTTACACAATGAGGTTCTAATATTTATCACTTTACAGTTTATTAAACAGCCCAATAGCCAAGTGGTCAGTGCCCTGACAATATCTTTTTTTTTTAGCTTTGGGCGACCCGAGTTCAATTCCCGTTTCGTCAAACTTTCTTGATACTATACTGTCCTATCATAATAAAAGGCAAAAAAATTTATTATTTAAACTGATGCAAGTTAAGCTCCATCCACACACAAAAATAAAATCAGCATTTTTTAAGCCATTACATCAACACCTCTCATAATGGGAGAGGGGGAACGGATTCCGACAGCTGTTTTTTTTTGCCGTCGAATTCTGTTCCCCGTATGTTTCTTACACAATGAGGTTCTAATATTTATCACTTTACAGCTTATTACACAGCCCAATAGCCAAGTGGTCAGTGCCCTGACATTTTTTTTTTTTAGCTTTGGGCAACCAGAGTTCAAGTCCCGTTTCGTCAAACTTTCTTGATAGTATACTTTCCTATCATAATAAAAGGCAAACATATATTCTTTAAACTGATGCAAGTTAAGCTCCATCCACACACAAAAACAAAATCAGCATTTTTTAAGCCATTACATCAACATCTCTCATAATGGGAGAGGGGGAACGGATTCCGACAGCTGTTTTTTGCCGTCAAATTCTGTTCCCCCTATGTTTCTTACACAATGAGGTTCTAATATTTATCACTTTACAGTTAATTACACAGCCCAATAGCCAAGTGGTCAGTGCCCTGACAATATTTTTTTTTAGCTTTGGGCGACCCGAGTTCAAGTCCCGTTTCGTCAAACTTTCTTGATAGTATACTGTCCTATCATAGTAAAAGGCAAACAAATATATTCTTTAAACTGATGCAAGTTAAGCTCCATCCACAAACAAAAATACAATCAGCATTTTTTAAGCCATTACATCAACATCTCTCATAATGGGAGAGGGGGAACGGATTCCGACAGCTGTTTTTTTTGCCGTCGAATTCTGTTCCCCCTATGTTTCTTACACAATGAGGTTCTAATATTTATCACTTTACAGCTAATTACACAGCCCAATAGCCAAGTGGTCAGTGCCCTGACAATATTTTTTTTTAGCTTTGGGCGACCCGAGTTCAAGTTCCGTTTCGTCAAACTTTCTTGATAGTATACTGTCCTATCATAATAAAAGGCAAACAAATATATTCTTTAAACTGATGCAAGTTAAGCTCCATTCACAAACAAAAATAAAATCAGCATTTTTAAGCCATTACATCAACATCTCTCATAATGGGAGTGGGGGAACGGATTTCGACAGCTGTTTTTTTTGCCGTCGAATTCTGTTCCCCCTATGTTTCTTACACAATGAGGTTCTAATATTTATCACTTTACAGCTAATTACGCAGCCCAATAGCCAAGTGGTCAGTGCCCTGACAATATCTTTTTTTTTAGCTTTGGGCGACCCGAGTTCAATTCCCGTTTCGTCAAACTTTCTTGATACTATACTGTCCTATCATAATAAAAGGCAAAAAAATATATTATTTAAACTGATGCAAGCTAAGCTCCATCCACACACAAAAATAAAATCAGCATTTTTTAAGCCATTACATCAACACCTCTCATAATGGGAGAGGGGGAACGGATTCCGACAGCTGTTTTTTTTGCCGTCGAATTCTGTTCCCCCTATGTTTCTTACAAAATGAGGTTCTAATATTTATCACTTTACAGCTTATTACACAGCCCAATAGCCAAGTGGTCAGTGCCCTGACAATCTTTTTTTTTAGCTTTGGGCGACCCGAGTTCAAGTCCCGTTTTGTCAAACTTTCTTGATAGTATACTGTCCTATCATAATAAAAGGCAAACAAATATATTCTTTAAACTGATGCAAGTTAAGGTCCATCCACAAACAAAAATAAAATCAGCATTTTTAAGCCATTACATCAACACCTAATGGGAGAGGGGGAACGGATTCCGACAGCTGTTTTTGTTGCCGTCGAATTCTGTTCCCCCTATGTTTCTTACACAATGAGGTTCTAATATTTATCACTTTACAGCTAATTACACAGCCCAATAGCCAAGTGGTCAGTGCCCTGACAATATTTTTTTTTAGCTTTGGGCGACCCGAGTTCAAGTCCCGTTTCGTCAAACTTTCTTGATAGTATACTGTCCTATCATAATAAAAGGCAAACAAATATATTCTTTAAACTGATGCAAGTTAAGCTCCATCCACACACAAAAATAAAATCAGCATTTTTTTAAGCCATTACATCAACACCTCTCATAATGGGAGAGGGGGAACGGATTCCGACAGCTGTTTTTTTTGCCGTCGAATTCTGTTCCCCCTATGTTTCTTACAAAATGAGGTTCTAATATTTATCACTTTACAGCTTATTACACAGCCCAATAGCCAAGTGGTCAGTGCCATGACAATCTTTTTTTTTAGCTTTGGGCGACCCGAGTTCAAGTCCCGTTTTGTCAAACTTTCTTGATAGTATACTGTCCTATCATAATAAAAGGCAAACAAATATATTCTTTAAACTGATGCAAGTTAAGGTCCATCCACAAACAAAAATAAAATCAGCATTTTTAAGCCATTACATCAACACCTAATGGGAGAGGGGGAACGGATTCCGACAGCTGTTTTTGTTGCCGTCGAATTCTGTTCCCCCTATGTTTCTTACACAATGAGGTTCTAATATTTATCACTTTACAGCTAGTTACACAGCCCAATAGCCAAGTGGTCAGTGCCCTGACATTTTTTTTTTTTAGCTTTGGGCAACCCGAGTTCAAGTCCCGTTTCGTCAAACTTTCTTGATAGTATACTTTCCTATCATAATAAAAGGCAAACATATATTCTTTAAACTGATGCAAGTTAAGCTCCATCCACACACAAAAATAAAATCAGCATTTTTTAAGCCATTAAATCAACACCTCTTATAATGGGAGAGGGGGAACGGATTCCGACAGCTGTTTTTTTTGCCGTCGAATTCTGTTCCCCCTATGTTTCTTACACAATGAGGTTCTAATATTTATCACTTTACAGCTATTTGCACAGCCCAATAGCCAAGTGGTCAGTGCCCTGACATTTTTTTTTTTAGCTTTGGGCAACCAGAGTTCAAGTCCCGTTTCGTCAAACTTTCTTGATAGTATACTTTCCTATCATAATAAAAGGCAAACATATATTCTTTAAACTGATGCAAGTTAAGCTCCATCCACACACAAAAATAAAATAAGCATTTTTTAAGCCATTACATCAACATCTCTCATAATGGGAGAGGGGGAACGGATTCCGACAGCTGTTTTTTGCCGTCAAATTCTGTTCCCCCTATGTTTCTTACACAATGAGGTTCTAATACTTATCACTTTACAGTTAATTACACAGCCCAATAGCCAAGTGGTCAGTGCCCTGACAATATTTTTTTTTAGCTTTGGGCGACCCGAGTTCAAGTCCCGTTTCGTCAAACTTTCTTGATAGTATACTGTCCTATCATAATAAAAGGCAAACAAATATATTCTTTAAACTGATGCAAGTTAAGCTCCATCCACACACAAAAATAAAATCAGCATTTTTTAAGCCATTACATCAACACCTCTCATAATGGGAGAGGGGGAACGGATTCCGACAGCTGTTTTTTTTGCCGTCGAATTCTGTTCCCCCTATGTTTCTTACAAAATGAGGTTCTAATATTTATCACTTTACAGCTAATTACACAGCCCAATAGCCAAGTGGTCAGTGCCCTGACAATCTTTTTTTTTAGCTTTGGGCGACCCGAGTTCAAGTCCCGTTTTGTCAAACTTTCTTGATAGTATACTGTCCTATCATAATAAAAGGCAAACAAATATATTCTTTAAACTGATGCAAGTTAAGGTCCATCCACAAACAAAAATAAAATCAGCATTTTTAAGCCATTACATCAACACCTAATGGGAGAGGGGGAACGGATTCCGACAGCTGTTTTTGTTGCCGTCGAATTCTGTTCCCCCTATGTTTCTTACACAATGAGGTTCTAATATTTATCACTTTACAGCTTATTACTCAGCCCAATAGCCAAGTGGTCAGTGCCCTGACATTTTTTTTTTTTAGCTTTGGGCAACCCGAGTTCAAGTCCCGTTTCGTCAAACTTTCTTGATACTATACTGTCCTATCATAATAAAAGGCAAAAAAATATATTATTTAAACTGATGCAAGCTAAGCTCCATCCACACACAAAAATAAAATCAGCATTTTTTAAGCCATTACATCAACACCTCTCATAATGGGAGAGGGGGAACGGATTCCGACAGCTGTTTTTTTTGCCGTCGAATTCTGTTCCCCCTATGTTTCTTACACAATGAGGTTCTAATATTTATCACTTTACAGCTATTTGCACAGCCCAATAGCCAAGTGGTCAGTGCCCTGACATTTTTTTTTTTAGCTTTGGGCAACCAGAGTTCAAGTCCCGTTTCGTCAAACTTTCTTGATAGTATACTTTCCTATCATAATAAAAGGCAAACATATATTCTTTAAACTGATGCAAGTTAAGCTCCATCCACACACAAAAATAAAATAAGCATTTTTTAAGCCATTACATCAACATCTCTCATAATGGGAGAGGGGGAACGGATTCCGACAGCTGTTTTTTTTGCCGTCAAATTCTGTTCCCCCTATGTTTCTTACACAATGAGGTTCTAATACTTATCACTTTACAGTTAATTACACAGCCCAATAGCCAAGTGGTCAGTGCCCTGACAATATTTTTTTTTAGCTTTGGGCGACCCGAGTTCAAGTCCCGTTTCGTCAAACTTTCTTGATAGTATACTGTCCTATCATAATAAAAGGCAAACAAATATATTCTTTAAACTGATGCAAGTTAAGCTCCATCCACAAACAAAAATAAAATCAGCATTTTTTAAGCCATTACATCAACATCTCTCATAATGGGAGAGGGGGAACGGATTCCGACAGCTGTTTTTGTTGCCGTCGAATTCTGTTCCCCCTATGTTTCTTACACAATGAGGTTCTAATATTTATCACTTTACAGTTAATTACACAGCCCAATAGCCAAGTGGTCAGTACCCTGACAATCTTTTTTTTTAGCTTTGGGCGACCCGAGTTCAATTCCCGTTTCGTCAAACTTTCTTGATACTATACTGTCCTATCATAATAAAAGGCAAAAAAATATATTCTTTAAACTGATGCAAGTTAAGCTCCATCCACACACAAAAATAAAATCAGCATTTTTTAAGCCATTACATCTACACCTCTCATAATGGGAGAGGGGGAACGGATTCCGACAGCTGTTTTTTTGGCCGTTGAATTCTGTTCCCCCTATGTTTCTTACACAATGAGGTTCTAATATTTATCACTTTACAGTTTATTAAACAGCCCAATAGCCAAGTGGTCAGTGCCCTGACAATATCTTTTTTTTTTAGCTTTGGGCGACCCGAGTTCAATTCCCGTTTCGTCAAACTTTCTTGATACTATACTGTCCTATCATAATAAAAGGCAAAAAAATTTATTATTTAAACTGATGCAAGTTAAGCTCCATCCACACACAAAAATAAAATCAGCATTTTTTAAGCCATTACATCAACACCTCTCATAATGGGAGAGGGGGAACGGATTCCGACAGCTGTTTTTTTTTGCCGTCGAATTCTGTTCCCCGTATGTTTCTTACACAATGAGGTTCTAATATTTATCACTTTACAGCTTATTACACAGCCCAATAGCCAAGTGGTCAGTGCCCTGACATTTTTTTTTTTTAGCTTTGGGCAACCAGAGTTCAAGTCCCGTTTCGTCAAACTTTCTTGATAGTATACTTTCCTATCATAATAAAAGGCAAACATATATTCTTTAAACTGATGCAAGTTAAGCTCCATCCACACACAAAAACAAAATCAGCATTTTTTAAGCCATTACATCAACATCTCTCATAATGGGAGAGGGGGAACGGATTCCGACAGCTGTTTTTTTTGCCGTCAAATTCTGTTCCCCCTATGTTTCTTACACAATGAGGTTCTAATATTTATCACTTTACAGTTAATTACACAGCCCAATAGCCAAGTGGTCAGTGCCCTGACAATCTTTTTTTTTAGCTTTGGGCGACCCGAGTTCAAGTCCCGTTTCGTCAAACTTTCTTGATAGTATACTGTCCTATCATAGTAAAAGGCAAACAAATATATTCTTTAAACTGATGCAAGTTAAGCTCCATCCACAAACAAAAATACAATCAGCATTTTTTAAGCCATTACATCAACATCTCTCATAATGGGAGAGGGGGAACGGATTCCGACAGCTGTTTTTTTTGCCGTCGAATTCTGTTCCCCCTATGTTTCTTACACAATGAGGTTCTAATATTTATCACTTTACAGCTAATTACACAGCCCAATAGCCAAGTGGTCAGTGCCCTGACAATATTTTTTTTTAGCTTTGGGCGACCCGAGTTCAAGTTCCGTTTCGTCAAACTTTCTTGATAGTATACTGTCCTATCATAATAAAAGGCAAACAAATATATTCTTTAAACTGATGCAAGTTAAGCTCCATTCACAAACAAAAATAAAATCAGCATTTTTAAGCCATTACATCAACATCTCTCATAATGGGAGTGGGGGAACGGATTTCGACAGCTGTTTTTTTTGCCGTCGAATTCTGTTCCCCCTATGTTTCTTACACAATGAGGTTCTAATATTTATCACTTTACAGCTAATTACGCAGCCCAATAGCCAAGTGGTCAGTGCCCTGACAATATCTTTTTTTTTAGCTTTGGGCGACCCGAGTTCAATTCCCGTTTCGTCAAACTTTCTTGATACTATACTGTCCTATCATAATAAAAGGCAAACAAATATATTATTTAAACTGATGCAAGCTAAGCTCCATCCACACACAAAAATAAAATCAGCATTTTTTAAGCCATTACATCAACACCTCTCATAATGGGAGAGGGGGAACGGATTCCGACAGCTGTTTTTTTTGCCGTCGAATTCTGTTCCCCCTATGTTTCTTACAAAATGAGGTTCTAATATTTATCACTTTACAGCTTATTACACAGCCCAATAGCCAAGTGGTCAGTGCCCTGACAATCTTTTTTTTTAGCTTTGGGCGACCCGAGTTCAAGTCCCGTTTTGTCAAACTTTCTTGATAGTATACTGTCCTATCATAATAAAAGGCAAACAAATATATTCTTTAAACTGATGCAAGTTAAGGTCCATCCACAAACAAAAATAAAATCAGCATTTTTAAGCCATTACATCAACACCTAATGGGAGAGGGGGAACGGATTCCGACAGCTGTTTTTGTTGCCGTCGAATTCTGTTCCCCCTATGTTTCTTACACAATGAGGTTCTAATATTTATCACTTTACAGCTAATTACACAGCCCAATAGCCAAGTGGTCAGTGCCCTGACAATATTTTTTTTTAGCTTTGGGCGACCCGAGTTCAAGTCCCGTTTCGTCAAACTTTCTTGATAGTATACTGTCCTATCATAATAAAAGGCAAACAAATATATTCTTTAAACTGATGCAAGTTAAGCTCCATCCACACACAAAAATAAAATCAGCATTTTTTTAAGCCATTACATCAACACCTCTCATAATGGGAGAGGGGGAACGGATTCCGACAGCTGTTTTTTTTGCCGTCGAATTCTGTTCCCCCTATGTTTCTTACAAAATGAGGTTCTAATATTTATCACTTTACAGCTTATTACACAGCCCAATAGCCAAGTGGTCAGTGCCCTGACAATCTTTTTTTTTAGCTTTGGGCGACCCGAGTTCAAGTCCCGTTTTGTCAAACTTTCTTGATAGTATACTGTCCTATCATAATAAAAGGCAAACAAATATATTCTTTAAACTGATGCAAGTTAAGGTCCATCCACAAACAAAAATAAAATCAGCATTTTTAAGCCATTACATCAACACCTAATGGGAGAGGGGGAACGGATTCCGACAGCTGTTTTTGTTGCCGTCGAATTCTGTTCCCCCTATGTTTCTTACACAATGAGGTTCTAATATTTATCACTTTACAGCTAATTACACAGCCCAATAGCCAAGTGGTCAGTGCCCTGACATTTTTTTTTTTTAGCTTTGGGCAACCCGAGTTCAAGTCCCGTTTCGTCAAACTTTCTTGATAGTATACTTTCCTATCATAATAAAAGGCAAACATATATTCTTTAAACTGATGCAAGTTAAGCTCCATCCACACACAAAAATAAAATCAGCATTTTTTAAGCCATTAAATCAACACCTCTCATAATGGGAGAGGGGGAACGGATTCCGACAGCTGTTTTTTTTGCCGTCGAATTCTGTTCCCCCTATGTTTCTTACACAATGAGGTTCTAATATTTATCACTTTACAGCTATTTGCACAGCCCAATAGCCAAGTGGTCAGTGCCCTGACATTTTTTTTTTTAGCTTTGGGCAACCAGAGTTCAAGTCCCGTTTCGTCAAACTTTCTTGATAGTATACTTTCCTATCATAATAAAAGGCAAACATATATTCTTTAAACTGATGCAAGTTAAGCTCCATCCACACACAAAAATAAAATAAGCATTTTTTAAGCCATTACATCAACATCTCTCATAATGGGAGAGGGGGAACGGATTCCGACAGCTGTTTTTTTTGCCGTCAAATTCTGTTCCCCCTATGTTTCTTACACAATGAGGTTCTAATACTTATCACTTTACAGTTAATTACACAGCCCAATAGCCAAGTGGTCAGTGCCCTGACAATATTTTTTTTTAGCTTTGGGCGACCCGAGTTCAAGTCCCGTTTCGTCAAACTTTCTTGATAGTATACTGTCCTATCATAATAAAAGGCAAACAAATATATTCTTTAAACTGATGCAAGTTAAGCTCCATCCACAAACAAAAATAAAATCAGCATTTTTTAAGCCATTACATCAACATCTCTCATAATGGGAGAGGGGGAACGGATTCCGACAGCTGTTTTTTTTGCCGTCGAATTCTGTTCCCCCTATGTTTCTTACACAATGAGGTTCTAATATTTATCACTTTACAGCTAGTTACACAGCCCAATAGCCAAGTGGTCAGTGCCCTGACAATATTTTTTTTTAGCTTTGGGCGACCCGAGTTCAAGTCCCGTTTCGTCAAACTTTCTTGATAGTATACTTTCCTATCATAATAAAAGGCAAACATATATTCTTTAAACTGATGCAAGTTAAGCTCCATCCACACACAAAAATAAAATCAGCATTTTTTAAGCCATTACATCAACACCTCTCATAATGGGAGAGGGGGAACGGATTCCGACAGCTGTTTTTTTTGCCGTCGAATTCTGTTCCCCCTATGTTTCTTACAAAATGAGGTTCTAATATTTATCACTTTACAGCTTATTACACAGCCCAATAGCCAAGTGGTCAGTGCCCTGACAATCTTTTTTTTTAGCTTTGGGCGACCCGAGTTCAAGTCCCGTTTCGTCAAACTTTCTTGATAGTATACTGTCCTATCATAATAAAAGGCAAACAAATATATTCTTTAAACTGATGCAAGTTAAGCTCCATCCACAAACAAAAATAAAATCAGCATTTTTTAAGCCATTACATCAACATCTCTCATAATGGGAGAGGGGGAACGGATTCCGACAGCTGTTTTTGTTGCCGTCGAATTCTGTTCCCCCTATGTTTCTTACAAAATGAGGTTCTAATATTTATCACTTTACAGCTTATTACACAGCCCAATAGCCAAGTGGTCAGTGCCCTGACAATATTTTTTTTTAGCTTTGGGCGACCCGAGTTCAAGTCCCGTTTCGTCAAACTTTCTTGATAGTATACTGTCCTATCATAATAAAAGGCAAACAAATATATTCTTTAAACTGATGCAAGTTAAGCTCCATCCACACACAAAAATAAAATCAGCATTTTTTAAGCCATTACATCAACATCTCTCATAATGGGAGAGGGGGAACGGATTCCGACAGCTGTTTTTGTTGCCGTCGAATTCTGTTCCCCCTATGTTTCTTACACAATGAGGTTCTAATATTTATCACTTTACAGTTAATTACACAGCCCAATAGCCAAGTGGTCAGTGCCCTGACAATCTTTTTTTTTAGCTTTGGGCGACCCGAGTTCAATTCCCGTTTCGTCAAACTTTCTTGATACTATACTGTCCTATCATAATAAAAGGCAAAAAAATATATTCTTTAAACTGATGCAAGTTAAGCTCCATCCACACACAAAAATAAAATCAGCATTTTTTAAGCCATTACATCAACACCTCTCATAATGGGAGAGGGGGAACGGATTCCGACAGCTGTTTTTTTGGCCGTTGAATTCTGTTCCCCCTATGTTTCTTACACAATGAGGTTCTAATATTTATCACTTTACAGTTTATTAAACAGCCCAATAGCCAAGTGGTCAGTGCCCTGACAATATCTTTTTTTTTTAGCTTTGGGCGACCCGAGTTCAATTCCCGTTTCGTCAAACTTTCTTGATACTATACTGTCCTATCATAATAAAAGGCAAAAAAAATTATTATTTAAACTGATGCAAGTTAAGCTCCATCCACACACAAAAATAAAATCAGCATTTTTTAAGCCATTACATCAACACCTCTCATAATGGGAGAGGGGGAACGGATTCCGACAGCTGTTTTTTTTTTGCCGTCGAATTCTGTTCCCCGTATGTTTCTTACACAATGAGGTTCTAATATTTATCACTTTACAGCTTATTACACAGCCCAATAGCCAAGTGGTCAGTGCCCTGACATTTTTTTTTTTTAGCTTTGGGCAACCAGAGTTCAAGTCCCGTTTCGTCAAACTTTCTTGATAGTATACTTTCCTATCATAATAAAAGGCAAACATATATTCTTTAAACTGATGCAAGTTAAGCTCCATCCACACACAAAAATAAAATCAGCATTTTTTAAGCCATTAAATCAACACCTCTCATAATGGGAGAGGGGGAACGGATTCCGACAGCTGTTTTTTTGCCGTCGAATTCTGTTCCCCCTATGTTTCTTACACAATGAGGTTCTGATATTTATCACTTTACAGCTATTTACACAGCCCAATAGCCAAGTGGTCAGTGCCCTGACAATCTTTTAAGCTTTGGGCGACCCGAGTTCAAGTCCCGTTTCGTCAAACTTTCTTGATAGTATACTGTCCTATCATAATAAAAGGCAAACAAATATATTCTTTAAACTGATGCAAGTTAAGCTCCATCCACAAACAAAAATAAAATCAGCATTTTTAAGCCATTACATCAACACCTAATGGGAGAGGGGGAACGGATTCCGACAGCTGTTTTTGTTGCCGTCGAATTCTGTTCCCCCTATGTTTCTTACACAATGAGGTTCTGATATTTATCACTTTACAGCTAGTTACACAGCCCAATAGCCAAGTGGTCAGTGCCCCGACAATCTTTTTAGCTTTGGGCGACCCGAGTTCAAGTCCCGTTTCGTCAAACTTTCCTGTCCTATCATAATAAAAGGCAAAAAAAAAATATTATTTAAACTGATGCAAGTTAAGCTCCATCCACACACAAAAATAAAATCAGCATTTTTTAAGCCATTACATCAACACCTCTCATAATGGGAGAGGGGGAACGGATTCCGACAGCTGTTTTTTTTGCCGTCGAATTCTGTTCCCCCCATGTTTCTTACACAATGAGGTTCTAATATTTATCACTTTACAGCTAATTACACAGCCGAATAGCCAAATGGTCAGTGCCCTGACAATATTTTTTTTTTAGCTTTGGGCGACCCGAGTTCAATTCCCGTTTCGTCAAACTTTCTTGATACTATACTGTCCTATCATAATAAAAGGCAAACAAATATATTCTTTAAACTGATGCAAGTTAAGCTCCATCCACACACAAAAATAAAACCAGCATTTTTTAAGACATTACATCAACTCCTCTCATAATGGGAGAGGGGGAACGGATTCCGACAGCTGTTTTTTTTGCCGTCGAATTCTGTTCCCCCTATGTTTCTTACACCATGAGGTTCTAATATTTATCACTTTACAGCTATCTACACAGCCCAGTACCCAAGTGGTCCGTTCCCTGACAATATCTTTTTTTTTAGCTTTGGGCGACCCGAGTTCAATTCCCATTTCATCAAACTTTCTTGATAGTATACTGTCCTATCATAATAAAAGGCAAACAAATATATTCTTTAAACTGATGGAAGTTAAGCTCCATCCACAAACAAAAATAAAATCAGCATTTTTAAGCCATTACATCAACATCTCTCATAATGGGAGTGGGGGAACGGATTTCGACAGTTGTTTTTTTGCCGTCGAATTCTGTTCCCCCTATGTTTCTTACACAATGAGGTTCTAATATTTATCACTTTACAGCTAATTACACAGCCCAATAGCCAAGTGGTCAGTGCCCTGACAATATATATTTTTTTTTGCTTTGGGCGACGCGAGTTCAATTCCCGTTTCGTCAAACTTTCTTGATACTATACTGTCCTATCATAATAAAAGGCAAAAATATATATTATTTAAACTGATGCAAGTTAAGCTCTATCCACACACAAAAATAAAATCAGCATTTTTTAAGCCATTACATCAACACCTCTCATAATGGGAGAGGGGGAACGGATTCCGACAGCTGTTTTTTTTTGCCGTCGAATTCTGTTCCCCCTATGTTTCTTACACAATGAGGTTCTAATATTTATCACATTACAGCTAATTACACAGCCCAATAGCCAAGAGGTCAGTGCCCTGACAATTTTTTCTTAGCTTTGGGCGACCCGAGTTCAAGTCCCGTTTCGTCAAACTTTCTTGATAGTATACTGTCCTATCATAATAAAAGGCAAACAAATATATTCTTTAAAATGATGCAAGTTAAGCTCCATCCACACACAAAAATAAAATCAGCATTTTTAAGCCATTACATCAACACCTAATGGGAGAGGGGGAACGGATTCCGACAGCTGTTTTTTTTGCCGTCGAATTCTGTTCCCCCCATGTTTCTTACACAATGAGGTTCTAATATTTATCACTTTACAGCTAATTACACAGCCCAACAGCCAAGTGGTCAGTGCCCTGACAATATTTTTTTTTAGCTTTGGGCGACCCAAGTTCAAGTCCCGTTTCGTCAAACTTTCTTGATAGTATACTGTCCTATCATAATAAAAGGCAAACAAATATATTCTTTAAACTGATGCAAGTTAAGCTCCATCCACACACAAAAATAAAATCAGCATTTTTTAAGCCATTACATCAACACCTCTCATAATGGGAGAGGGGGAACGGATTCCGACAGCTGTTTTTTTGCCGTCGAATTCTGTTCCCCCTATGTTTCTTACACAATGAGGTTCTGATATTTATCACTTTACAGCTAATTACACAGCCCAATAGCCAAGTGGTCAGTGCCCTGACAATCTTTTAAGCTTTGGGCGACCCGAGTTCAAGTCCCGTTTCGTCAAACTTTCTTGATACTATACTGTCCTATCATAATAAAAGGCAAAAAAATATATTATTTAAACTGATGCAAGTTAAGCTCCATCCACACACAAAAATAAAATCAGCATTTTTAAGCCATTACATCAACACCTAATGGGAGAGGGGGAACGGATTCCGACAGCTGTTTTTTTTGCCGTCGAATTCTGTTCCCCCTATGTTTCTTACACAATGAGGTTCTAATATTTATCACTTTACAACTAATTACACAGCCCAACAGCCAAGTGGTCAGTGCCCTGACAATATTTTTTTTTAGCTTTGGGCGACCCAAGTTCAAGTCCCGTTTCGTCAAACTTTCTTAAATAGTATACTGTCCTATCATAATAAAAGGCAAAAAAATATATTATTTAAACTGATGCAAGTTAAGCTCCATCCACACACAAAAATAAAATCAGCATTTTTAAGCCATTACATCAACACCTAATGGGAGAGGGGGAACGGATTCCGACAGCTGTTTTTTTTGCCGTCGAATTCTGTTCCCCCTATGTTTCTTACACAATGAGGTTCTAATATTTATCACTTTACAGCTAATTACACAGCCCAACAGCCAAGTGGTCAGTGCCCTGACAATATTTTTTTTTAGCTTTGGGCGACCCAAGTTCAAGTCCCATTTCGTCAAACTTTCTTGATAGTATACTGTCCTATCATAATAAAAGGCAAACAAATATATTCTTTAAACTGATGGAAGTTAAGCTCCATCCACAAACAAAAATAAAATCAGCATTTTTAAGCCATTAAATCAACATCTCTCATAATGGGAGTGGGGGAACGGATTTCGACAGCTGTTTTTTGCCGTCGAATTCTGTTCCCCCTATGTTTCTTACACAATGAGGTTCTAATATTTATCACTTTACAGCTAATTACACAGCCCAATAGCCAAGTGGTCAGTGCCCTGACAATATATATTTTTTTTAGCTTTGGGCGACCCGAGTTCAATTCCCGTTTCGTCAAACTTTCTTGATACTATACTGTCCTATCATAATAAAAGGCAAAAAAATATATTATTTAAACTGATGCAAGTTAAGCTCTATCCACACACAAAAATAAAATCAGCATTTTTTAAGCCATTACATCAACACCTCTCATAATGGGAGAGGGGGAACGGATTCCGACAGCTGTTTTATTTGCCGTCGAATTCTGTTCCCCCTATGTTTCTTACACAATGAGGTTCTAATATTTATCACTTTACAGTTAATTACACAGCCCAATAGCCAAGAGGTCAGTGCCCTGACAATTTTTTCTTAGCTTTGGGCGACCCGAGTTCAAGTCCCGTTTCGTCAAACTTTCTTGATAGTATACTGTCCTATCATAATAAAAGGCAAACAAATATATTCTTTAAACTGATGCAAGTTAAGCTCCATCCACACACAAATAAAATCAGCATTTTTTAAGCCATTACATCAACACCTCTCATAATGGGAGAGGGGGAACGGATTCCGACAGCTGTTTTTTTTGCCGTCGAATTCTGTTCCCCCTATGTTTCTTACACAATGAGGTTCTGATATTTATCACTTTACAGCTAATTACACAGCCCAATAGCCAAGTGGTCAGTGCCCTGACAATCTTTTAAGCTTTGGGCGACCCGAGTTCAAGTCCCGTTTCGTCAAACTTTCTTGATAGTATACTGTCCTATCATAATAAAAGGCAAACAAATATATTCTTTAAACTGATGCAAGTTAAGCTCCATCCACAAACAAAAATAAAATCAGCATTTTTAAGCCATTACATCAACACCTAATGGGAGAGGGGGAACGGATTCCGACAGCTGTTTTTGTTGCCGTCGAATTCTGTTCCCCCTATGTTTCTTACACAATGAGGTTCTGATATTTATCACTTTACAGCTAGTTACACAGCCCAATAGCCAAGTGGTCAGTGCCCTGACAATCTTTTTAGCTTTGGGCGACCCGAGTTCAAGTCCCGTTTCGTCAAACTTTCTTGATAGTATACTGTCCTATCATAATAAAAGGCAAAAAAAATATATTATTTAAACTGATGCAAGTTAAGCTCCATCCACACACAAAAATAAAATCAGCATTTTTTAAGCCATTACATCAACACCTCTCATAATGGGAGAGGGGGAACGGATTCCGACAGCTGTTTTTTTTGCCGTCAAATTCTGTTCCCCCCATGTTTCTTACACAATGAGGTTCTAATATTTATCACTTTACAGCTAATTACACAGCCGAATAGCCAAATGGTCAGTGCCCTGACAATATTTTTTTTTTAGCTTTGGGCGACCCGAGTTCAATTCCCGTTTCGTCAAACTTTCTTGATACTATACTGTCCTATCATAATAAAAGGCAAAAAAATATATTATTTAAACTGATGCAAGTTAAGCTCTATCCACACACAAAAATAAAATCCGCATTTTTTAAGCCATTACATCAACACCTCTCATAATGGGAGAGGGGGAACGGATTCCGACAGCTGGTTTTTTTGCCGTCGAATTCTGTTCCCCCTATGTTTCTTACACAATGAGGTTCTAATATTTATCACTTTACAGCTAATTACACAGTCCAATAGCCAAGTGGTCAGTGCCCTGACAATTTTTTCTTAGCTTTGGGCGACCCGAGTTCAAGTCCCGTTTCGTCAAACTTTCTTGATAGTATACTGTCCTATCATAATAAAAGGCAAACAAATATATTCTTTAAACTGATGCAAGTTAAGCTCCATCCACACACAAAAATAAAATCAGCATTTTTTAAGCCATTACATCAACACCTCTCATAATGGGAGAGGGGGAACGGATTCCGACAGCTGTTTTTTTTGCCGTCGAATTCTGTTCCCCCTATGTTTCTTACACAATGAGGTTCTAATATTTATCACTTTACATCTAATTACACAGCCCAACAGCCAAGTGGTCAGTGCCCTGACAGTATTTTTTTTTAGCTTTGGGCGACCCGAGTTCAAGTCCCGTTTCGTCAAACTTTCTTGATAGCATACTGTCCTATCATAATAAAAGGCAAACAAATATATTCTTTAAACTGATGCAAGTTAAGCTCCATCCACAAACAAAAATAAAATCAGCATTTTTAAGCCATTACATCAACATCTCTCATAATGGGAGTGGGGGAACGGAATCCGACAGCTGGTTTGTTTGCCCTCTGATTCTGTTCCCCCCATATTTTTAACACACTTAGATTCTATTTTTTTATCAAATTGATGCTGGTTAAGCTCCACCCACACACAGAATAGAATAAGCATATTTTAACCCAATACATCAACATCTCTCATCATCGGGGTGGGGGAACGGATTTCGACAGCTGAACAATTTGCCGTCGGATTCCGTTCCCCCTATGTTTCTTACACAATGAGGATCTGATATGTATTAAGTAGTGGCTATAAGCTAGTCTCATTATCCTAGTGGACAGTGCACAGACATTCATTATTTTTAAGCTTTGGGGGACCCGAGTTCAAGTCCCGGCTCGTCCAACTTTCTTGATCCTATTCTGTCTTATCGTAATAAAAGTCAAAAAAATATTCTTTAAACTGATGCCAGTTAAGCTCCATCCACACAAAATAGAATCAGCATTTTTTACGCCATTACATCAACACCTCTCATAAGGGGAGTGGGGGAACGGATTCTGTTCCCCCCTTATTTCTGACACACTGAGGTTCTATTATTTATCAAAATTTATACTGGTTAAGCTCCATCCACACACAGAATAGAATAAGCATATTTTAAGCCAATACATCAACATGTCTCATCATCGGGGTGGGGGAACAGATTTCGACAGCTGAACAATTTGCCGTTGGATTCTGTTCCCCCTATGTTTCTTACACAATGAGGTTCTAATATTTATTAAATAGATTCTAATTGTTACCCTCTTTAGACTAGTGGACAGTGCACAGGAATTGAGTATTTTTCAGCTTTAGGCAACCCGAGTTCAAGTCCCGGCTCGTCCAACTTTCTTGATCCTATACTGTCTCATCATAATAAAAGTAAAAAAAAATATCCTCTTTAAACTGATGCCAGTTAAGCTCCATCCACACACAAAATCGAATCAGCATTTTTTAAGCCATTACATCAACACCTCTCATAATGGGAGTGGGGGAACTGATTCCGACAGCTGGTTTGTTTGCCATTGGATTCTGTTCCCCCAATTTTTCGGACACACTGAATTTCTAATATGTATTACAGTTTTTTTCAATTGCTTACACACTAAAATTAAACTTTTCCCACAATTAGCAAAACCTTACACTCAAGGAGCAAAACACAAGGCTAGATTTGCACAACTGGAAGCACATTGTCAGCTTCACACTATTTGCAAAACATTACACACAGTGATTTGCAAAACACTAAACACACTTGTATACATCAGACACAGAAGTATATCATAATGTCACTTCCTTGCAATTCCAAAGCACTGACTGTCAAATTACCACACCTTTGAGCCAATCTGTTAAACACAGCCATCAGGTACACAAACACATGATTGCAAAATTGTAGACACACCAATCAGGTTTAAGCACTATAAAATGTGATAAAATATATAAAATATAATCAATGTCCCTGGGCAACATGGGGGTAACATCACCCTTTGCGCTGCCATTTCACAGCATGGGGTTCACCTCCGTAATGAAATGCACCAGATGCAATACACTGTTATCAATAACTTTGTTATGTATTTTATATACTTAAAGTGAAGAATAAGACGACACAGACACGTGTCTCTCGACACTTTCGTGTCTCTCGTGTCTGTGTCGTCTTATTCTTCACTTTACTGTAAGTATATAAAATACATAAAGTCGACTCCGCAGCTGTGCAAGGATAGAATCGACATTCAAGACGGTTCTTCCCGCGTTGTCTTGCTAATGAGGATATTGCTTGTGATGTTGATGAAATTCTCTGGCCAGATCCAGCTAGGCGAAGAGATCATGTATATTATGTTTACTGTAGTATTTTCTGTACAATATTGTCTTTTTTTCCAGATTATTTTTTGGTTGTTGTTGTTTACTGTAATTTTAACCTGTACTGGATACAGTATTTTACATTTGTCTGTTGTTTGCTGAGCTAACAGTGTTATGCACACTACTGTTGTAACATGAAAACTGGGACATGTTTTGTTGTGATTCTCCATGTTGATATGTTGACTGATTTGGGTATATGGAGAGAAATAAATGATATTTTCCTCAGTCTGCAGCATTGGTCTTGTGTAGTGTTTGGTGAACTATTGTATAGTTGCACTTTCTGTGTACTTCATTTACAGTACTCTAATCACTGAGAATTAGACTTGCTAAACGTGTTTTAGGTTAGCAACAGCAGTGTGTAACTGGTTCAAAAAGATTGAAGTCATATGAAATGTGTGTGTTTCGTCTGGTAACAAAATATTGTTTTTATAAATTTGTGTATAGTTTTGACAAAAATGTTCCATTTTGCAAATGATCTAAAGTGTTGTGCTACTTTGGTGTAGGGTTGTGTTAATTGTGTGTAGTGTTTTGACAAAACGGGCCCTGTTTTCAAAATTGTGCTTAAGCAACTGAAAAAAACTGTAAATAAAAGTTAAAGTCTAGTGGACAGTGCACAAAAATTCATTATTTTTGAGCTTTGGGCAACCTGAGTTCAAGTCTCGACATTAGTCTAGTGGACAGTGCACAGACATTCATTTTTTTTTAGCTTTGGGCGACCCGAGTTCAAGTCTCAACTCGTCCAACTTTCTTGATCCTATACTGTCTTATCATAATAAAAGTAACAAAAATCCTCTTTAAACTGATGCCAGTTAAGCTCCATTCACACACAAAATAGAATCAGCATTTTTTAAGCCATTACATCAACACCTCTCATAATGGGAGTGGGGGAACAGATTCCGACAGCTGGTTTGTTTGCCATTGGATTCTGTTCCCCCAATTTTTCTGACACAATGAATTTCTAATATGTATTAAATAAAAGTTAAAGTCTAGTGGACAGTGCACAAAAATTCATTATTTTTGAGCTTTGGGCGACCTGAGTCCCGACTCGTCCAACTTTCTTGATCCTACTGCCTTATAATAATAAAAGAACTCCAATGGAGTTTGAAGACAAAAGAACTCCAATATCATATACTAGAGTTGCGTGGGGTGGGGGTAAATTATGCGCAATCCAAATCATTTTGCCTTGTGGTCTATGGATCTGCCTGAAGTGTACATATTGGCTTTGTGCGAAATCGCAATCTGTCTTGAGTAGGTACTTATTTTGAATAAGTAATTACTTAACGACCATTTAAAAAGTATGTTCTAAGTAGTATGAATGTGTGTAGTGTGAATGTTTTTCAGACGCACAACATTCGCCATGTTGTCATTGTCATGTTTCAGCCTGTTCTCATGTTGCATGTTTAGTACCAGCATCAGTTGCATCGTTTAACTGCCATTCACAAATCCTCTCCTGTGTCCTCACGGGATAGTAAAGTGTCCAATGTATTCACACTTCAGAATCTCATTGGAAGAAGCAGGTTATCCAGGTACTTTTTAGCTACTCTTTTATGAGTAGGCTACAGTGAATTTGGATATTCTACTTTTGTATATAGTAGGGAAGTATGTGGTTTCGGATGAAGCCATTGAGTAGACACGCTCCCTCTGTCCAAATTAACTTCCCTCGCCCACTTGACAAAGCTAAACGCATTTCATTCCCCTGAGGGAAGATTGCGAGTATATGTCTTAAAGTGGAGTTAAAGGAATAGTTCACCCAAAAAAGAAAATGTACTCAACATCAAGTTGTTCAAAACCTTCTTCAGAATATCTTCTTTTTTTAAAAAAAATAAGAAATTCTGAAGAATGTCGGTAACCAAACAGTTGACTTCCATAATCCACCCCAAACCGTATTCATGCTTACGGCCAAAACCATTCACACAGAATGTCCTTTTTGTATTCCACTGCAGTGTTTTTCCATTGTTTTTCTATGTAAATGTGGGCTAGATGGATGTGTTTGACCGTTGCACGTGTCTTGCGTCTTTTGCAACATCTCAAAACATTATTTTTTTATTTATTGCCCTGTGTCTCACGCAAAACTCAAAACAATGTTCTGTGTAATTGCTTTAATATACAGTATGCTCATATGTCAACACTCCATATGGTATGACCTTCCCTTTAAATAAACAGGAACAACAGCTTCAGAAAACAGTTTGTTGAGTGATGATAACCCTCATTCTCATTTTTGACAAGTTAAAAAATGGGACAAAATACAGATAAAACAATCATCAGCACTTAACTAGCAGTTGTTAAAATGTCTTTCAGATTCTCATATAATAAAGGATACAGCATGACCCATAACGAGTGTAAAGCCAGAAACTAAAACACTTATATTGTATTCTTTTAAAACCTCTCAAGGATTTGTAAGCCATTCATATAAAAGAGAAAGACATTTCTGTCTGAGAAGAACTGAACTCGACAGGAAATAATGCCTGCATTGAAGAAAACGAACAAAGGGTGCCATGTTCAGACTGTCAATTCAAAATTCTATTATTGTGGCATAAAAAAACTATTCCCCCTCAGGATAAAAATGCAAATTCTGTTCAAACTATGCTACATATTCATATAGAGCAACAGTATAGCTGCCGGTTTTGTTCATATTAAAGGCACTATTCATATTAAAGGTCATTGAGCACTTAATGTGATGAAAATGTGATGTATTTTTCATCCAGAGAACAGAGAATGCAGAGAACATCCCTAAAATATCTAAAAGCTTTGGAAGATAGAGTCAATTGCATCTAGTATACAGTATATTTAATAGTGTAATATGTCCACAGTCTTCAAAATATTTTCTTCTCTGTTCCACAGATGAAAAACAGTCATACAGATTTCGAGCAACATGAAGGTGAGTAAATGACAGAATTTTCATTTTTGAGTGAACTATCCATTTAAATTTGAAGTGTGTAAACACTACAAACATCCCTCTGTCTTCCATTGTTCAACTAACAGCCCAAAATAGGTTCATCGGGCTCAAACAAAAAAGACTTCAACTTTAAAGGAGCTGTATGTAAGAAATCTATTTCAATTAATCATAAAATGGCCCTGATGTGTCACTAGACATTAAGAAATCATGTTCATTTCAAATACTTATATCACTGACAACAGTAGTATGGCTAGGATATTGTCAGTTAAAAAGTGGACTTGCAGCCCTCAACTGATGTTGATGTTGTCATTTTGTGTTTTGGCCTGAGCGCCTCCCTCCACCTATCGACCAATCACGAAGTCAGTAGTGTTTCGGGATCCGGGTTGCCAGCTTTGCTCTAACCTAACCTACCCTAACTCTAGTCGGATAAAAATGTCTAACGTTACTAAATCAAAAAGACCTCGTTATAATTCAGAAATTCGTTGTGACAAAGTCCGAAATAAAACCAGAATTTGTATTGGAGATGCTTTTGAAAGATGGAGACGGCTGAAAACGGAGAAGAATTTGAACACAGACGCCAACGTTGCTAATTTTCTCCAGGGCAGGTAAGATTCATCTATGCTTGGCTAACTTGTACTGGATGTCAATGGACATTTCATATATTCATGACAGTCGAACAAAGTTATGCGTGTTCAAGCAACGTAACGTTAGCTCACATGGACGTATGCATTTGCAATGCATTATAGGAGCCCGTTTCTCTGTCATTATGCTGAGACGCTGATGAAAACATTAGCACGACCATTATGGCAATTTGAAACGTAATTGAGACAAGCCTAACTTTACCTCAGAAAAAAATATTCGTCATTCGTTCTTCACGTATATCGTGGACTAAGTTACACATGCTGCAAGTTGACCTGTATGACCATTGCTAATGTAATTTAGTGAGTCTAACAATATTTTCTGATGGGACTGAAAACAACCCTGTGATAGCCATTGGTGATGTTGAATTTGTCCCGTGTTATAATTTCTGTGGCAAATGTTTATTCTGTTTTTAGCCTATAATATGACAAAAACTTTAGCACTTGTAAATCGAGGTTTTTTTTTTTAAGTATTATTTTGTTGTTTAAGTCTATATGTTTTTTTGTTTTCTTTTACTATTATCCTTTTTTTTTCTCAGATTTTTTTTGAATTGTAATTGTATTTATATGTTCAAAATAAAGAAATCAAATCAAATTAAATATCAAATCAAAAACGCTTATCTCTTCAGCTATTATGGCCCCAGCACCTCAACAATTAGTAATTTTTTAAAATAAGTAATTACTCATCAAAATATCTCTCATAAAGCATAAACACAATTAACAGAAAAAAAAAACTTACTGTGTACGTCTCGTCATCACTTGCCATTGGAAGCTCATTGAAGCAGCCTACGTTTCATCCTGCAGCTTATCTGGCAACCTCGAGTCAGGGGGGAGGGGGAGGGGATACACGGCTCTACAGTATTTTTAAAGTGATTGCAGTACCAGTTTTGTCCACAATCCTACATACGGTACCTTTAATTGTCATATGCTGAGATGAATTGAAAACTCTTTTGGCTTAATGGCTAAACACTAATTCTTCAACATTCTCCAGAGGATTATGGTTTTTAAAAAGATTCTGTGTGCAGGCTATAACTAGTGTTTAAGGTAAAAAGGTCAAGAGCATTCGGACAAAAAATAAAACAAAAATCATATAGAACATGGATGAAATAAGTGTGCTCTGTTTTGTGGTCTGTTAATTATATATCTCAATGTGAAGAGTTTTCTTTCTACCAAGTAGTTCACATAGATTTCCAGTCATTATCGCAATCACAGCACTAAAGCCTGGTTTTTGGCAGTTTCTCATTGACGTAATCAACCGAACACATTCAAAGTAGAGGCTGACATTTTTTCGGGAATCCCACGGGTCACGGGATTCCCGTGGGATTCCTGCAGGATGGGAGTCATCTTTGCTATTAATCACGGGATTTGGACGGTACAGGATAAATGGTTAACGGGAGCAGACGGGAGCGGGAATCAACCAATAGCAAAGACGACAAAAAAAAAAAAAAAGTAAATGCACCATTTTGTAGTTTCCTTTTAACCTGTTAAGCCTCACCAGTGCGTCGGCGCACTGAAGCGTTTTTTTTATTTTATTTATTTAGTTCAAAGTTACTATCAGATTTAATGTTATACATTGACAAACTATAGGCTACATCATTAAAAAGATATAATACTCAAGTTTCAGTATTTGACCACTATTGTATTCTGAGAAACTTATAGTGACAGTTATTTCTTAATTTGTGTCAGGAGTTATGAAATGAAAAAAATGCGTCGATACCTTTAATATGAATTATGCGCGTCAGCCGCTTTCATTCACAAAAAAACCTCCCGTGCTGTCGTCATGACAGCGATACACAAAATAACGTCCCTCAGGGCTTTAGCTCAAAAATGTGCAGATTTTGAGAAATATTGATAGATTCTCATAGATTTACATCAGATTTCTATTGACAGGAATAATATTTATTGAATTTATACCCATAATTGGACTCATTATGCAAGAGCATAATTGATGAAAATCGTTAACATGTAATTAAAAAAAACTATAAATGTAAACTATAAATGTATTGTTTACTCAACAATAAATGAGAAAAAGGCAGCTTTATGTGCTGTTTGGGTTTATTAAACTATTGTAGACATGGTGTGAACTATGTACTGTTTTTCTTTTATTTGCTGTCTTACATTTTCTGGAGAAAATCTAGAAACGGGCTCAGCAGCTGGTCTAAAACAGTATGGAGAGCAGATTAAATCAAATTATGTATTAACTAAACACTAATTGAAGAAAAAAATATATGGGAGCGGTACAGGAGCGGGAGTCAGTTTAAACAGGAGCGGGATGGGAGTGGGAGTCAATTTACCAGGAGCGGGATGGGATGGGATTGTTTTTAAAACTTTGGTCTGGGAGTGGGACGGGACAAGATTTCTTTCTATGGGAGTGGGACGGGACAGGAGTGAAAATCCACTCCCGTGTCATCCTCTAATTCAAAGTCAATATTTTCAAAGAGGCTGTTGTCTGTTCCAAAGAACATAAAATGGCGGGATTTTGCGAATTCCACATAGCTATCCATGTTGTTTTCAGGGAACTGAAATCCAGCATGGAAATTGACCTTTACATCTGACACAACACAGATACTGTCTTTCCATGTGTCAGAAGCGAAATGATGTTCGTCCTGATGGCTCAAGGAGAAGGTCAAAGGGTCATTTGGCAGCAGATTCAGTCTTCAGAGTCTGAATTCCTTCACTCTGACTGTATGGCAGAGTCTTGAGAAGCTGCAGAGCTGATGAGACTTTCTTCTCATCTTATATGAACAACAGTTGGCTCATACTCGCGTCAAGAGGAAATGACTTTTTCTAGCCACTCTTCATCTCAAGTGGGGGGGGGGGGGGGGTGCATAAGTTCAGTATTGTTAACACTGCTGTGTGTTTGAGTTACATAAATAGTATTGTTGAGATCATTATGCTGCTGCAGTACATCTGTATCATTTTCCAACTATGGATCCTGTTTCTGTGTTGTCACACTGAGTGCATTTGCATGTATAAAAGAAAGCTGATAGCCATAAGAAAGGCATTTACATGAGACATTGTATTTTTATCTCCAGTTTTGATGTCAAAACTTAGACTTTGAATAAGCTGACAGAAAGTGTGTTTACATGCAAAGCAAGATCAGGGTATTGTGAAAACCTATGCTGATCAGGTTTATGGACAGGGTTAGTTAGTTAGGTTAGTAGTACAATATTGTATAATATATGCTTAATAACAATAATAGTATTTATGTATTATTAATAAATAATAATTATATAGAAAAGGATTAAGTAATTAAAGTATTTGTGGCGGAAAAACCTCCATTTCCAGGTCTGAAAGTCCCTGATTTTTCCTGGAGCAGGATTGTGGAAATCACACAGTGGCATGTTTCCCCATATTTCAGTAAGTGTGTGAATTATAATCAATCCTAGCTTTACCTGAATTTTCTGAAACCGAACTGTCGGCTATATTTGTTAAGACTAGAATTAAAGTCTTAAGTAGTTCTCTCATCTACGTTGCCGTTTCCATTGTGTTCTGGCCTGCGGTTTTACATTATTTTTACTCCTTCTCCATTTTTCTTTGCCTCATGCGCTACTGTACTGCCTTTGAAGTCTTTTGAAGATATTAATCCTTCTTTCATGCTTGATTCAAAATCCTCACTGATTAGTTTCATGAAAGAATTTCAGACAACCAAGGAATTTATTTTTCATCCATTCTGGGTGTTTTTTTGAGGGGGAAATTAATAGGAAATGATCTTGTAATTCTTTTCATCTGACTGCGATTCAGAGGTGGACGGTAAATGCGAACAGATTTCATCCATCTAAAAGGTCTGTTTGCACTTATTCTAGAAAACTGTGAAAGTTGAGCTGCTTCCTACATATCACATAATATGTGTAGAAAAAAGAGATGTGGCTGTTGAGATCCGTATACGTGACGCAAAGCAATTTGCCTTTGTTAGAGATACAGTATGTTCAGTATGTTCCTATCCAGTTACTTTTTTCACACACCTCCAAAGACATCTGATGCAAATGACTGGAGCTAATAGATTGGTCTGATACAAAACCTGCAAAATATGTTGTACACAAAAGAGCGTACAAGTTCAGGATTAGTGTTGATTCTTGATTAGAATGAAGAGGAACCTGCAACCAGTTGTTGTTGTTTTTTATAGTTCCATTTAATTATGAAGAAAATAATTGTTTGTTTTTGACTGAATAGGATATTATAAAAGATGAAAGCACCTTAATGGTTGAGAAAACCTGTCAGGAATTAGATTCAGGTTTGCCATGTTTGAACATCCCTGCTGGAAAATAAACATCTTAATGGGATAGTTCACCTAAAAACACATTAATACTGTTCCAAACAGGTTTCTTTTTTTCTTCTTCTGCATAACACAAAATAAAAAATTTGGAAGTTTTTTTTTTTTGTCCATACAGTAAAAGTCAATGGGATCCAAAACTTTAAAATAAAGGTTCCAACAACGCCATGGAATAATAACCATTCTGGGTTCCCCAACTTTTTTTTACACTATAAAGAACTATTTGTACAATGCAACAGTTCCATGGATATTAATAGGTATTTTGTGGAACCATCAATGCCAATAAAGGACCTTTATTTTTAAGAGTGTATTGGCTTTCATTGTGTGGACAAAAAAAATACCAAAACACCTTTTTCAAATGTTTTGCAGAAAAAAAGGTGCAAGCTGCACGATTTTAGTCCAGATTTTCACTCATTTTGTGGAAATCGCCAACAAATGCCTGAAATCAGAGGCAAATCAGTGCTTGTTCATGTGAGTGTCAATCGCATAGTGTGTATGATCAAAGATGAGATCTGAGAGAAGCGCTGATGCATTGCCAATGCCTGTGAGATATTTATATTTATGAAGTTCAAGGAGAGGAATCATAGACCTGCAACAGAACATCAGCAAGCATGGCTTCTGCAAGCAACCATACTCTCCTTCATATTCTTCTTTTTTTCTTCTTTTTTGCTGCAAATCAGCTTACAGGCAATTTGGATCACAAGCTTTTTGCGTGCATCATTTTAACAAGAAGAAATCCAGTCTTGCGCGAGAACTCTTGTCTATTGCGTGATCTTATGTTATTTCCTGTATCAATTCTCACGTGTGTTTGGTTGTGAAACATTATCTGCGATTATTCCTATTGAAATGTTGTGTAATGTGTCAACATTACCCTGTCGCCGATCCATCGTGTAATGTGCACACAACAGCAACTACATATAACCCCAGTTAGACATGTAGAGTGAGAAGAACAGCTATCTGGCGACTTTGAAAATCGTGCAGTGTTTACCCGGCATTCGATTTTATCTAAAAAAACAGCTAAGGAGTAATATCGTTAGATAAAAAAAAAAAAAAAACTCAACACAATTTTCTTGTGGTCACTTCAGTTTTGTCATATTAGTCAGCACAATTTTTTGTACCACTGTATGTTTGCATGCTTATTAAAACTATGCAGATCACTCAATAGCTTCTTTTTCCCTGTTGTTTTTTGTTGAAAACAGCAGAAAAACAAGAGTCCTGCTCCCCATGCCAACATCAACAAGAAACAATACTGTTTGGAATGTCACGGGCTGCAAACCTCAAAATTACATTTACACAGTTACACATGGCCTGAAGACTTTTACTTGATTGTCTGTCTGCAAACATGACAAATTCCTACAGTATCACATATTCCCTTAAATCCTTTTCATACAGCAAGCAACATCATCAACCATTGAGGGAGTTTTATAGATTGTGATGGGCTTTGATTTTGACATCATTATGCATCACTACATACGACTTTGTGCAGTTGTGAGAATCTATCACTCCGTCTCCACCCGTGAAAGGCAAGACCTTTGTATAACACCCTGAAAGAAAAACATTGAGGAACTGAGTTGGATATCTGCAGTACAATCCAGAAGTTATTTTTATTAGTGGTGCGTGCCAAGATGAGCATTATTATTATTTCTGAAGAATAATAGTTAAGTACGTTGATGCATTTTATGGATTTTTTTTAATTGACAAAATATTTTCTATCTCCATTCCTTTTGCCTTGAAATGCAGTGTTTTAGAGAGTGTTGCAATTCAGTCTTCAGATGGAAAAACACATGTTTATGAGTCTTTGATTGGCCCCAAAATGTAAACAAACGTGTGTTGCTGGGCAGCCTCATCACTGTGCAAATGAGCCTTGACGAATCTGGACATTGCAAAATGTCATAGAACTAACAAGGACTGACTTGCATTGGAATGTTTCGGTTAATGTGCATTTGTTAAAGAAACCTCATTATAAATATGTTTCATTTTTGGAATTACCTCAGGATGTAGCAAAGACTTTGGAAATCCTGTGCAAGTACCTCTCTGAATCTGTGAATCTGTGTGTCATTTCACGCAATATTGTATGAGTTGCATTTATACAACAGTTCTGTTTCTCTTTGTTTTATACTGCTAATAGTGATGTTCAGGTGATGTCTGCCACGCGGTCTATCTATGGCAACGGCGCTAGATTTGTGACTGATGGTGTCACGTGTGAAATTCCAGTGATTGCTGTTGTCTCTTCGTGTTGTTTTGGTCTTCAGCTTGCTATTTTAAGAGGTTAGCATATGCGCTCTGTACAATCCTTCATCAACAAACACAAATCACAGAGGGTTTCAACTAGTTGAGTCACATTTAACTTAACCATATGCAGACTCAAAGGTCTGGGAAGAATTAAATTTCTACGCTTCAAACAGTGAGACGAATTAAGTATAGAAGTTTTAAACCTTAGTCACTAGCTATTAGCTAATTTGGCTGCTCTGTGATATGAGATTCCAATGGGGTTTTATAATGGATTTTTTAATTGATGAGTAAAATAAGGTCTGTGGTAAACATATGTTGACAATACTTGCCAATTGTTATACAAAATAAATTACACACACCAATATTGAAAACATGAGGGGCTGTTATGTTTATTTAAAAAAATATGTTTCTAATAAGGAACTAGATAAGAACGTTTGGGGTGTGAGGGTGTGTGTACTTTATGTTGTAGAACAAAACATCAAACTATTGCCAAGTTATGTTTACCACAGACCTTATTTTACTCATAAATTTAAAAACCCCATTATAAAAACTCATAGGAAAATCTCGAGGGAACCAGCAGCGAATTAGCCAAGTCAAGTCACCTTTATTTATATCGCGATTTATACAATATCAGTTGTTTCAAATCAGCTTTACAGTGATAATAGGAAAATGATGCATTTCGTCTGTTGTTCAGCTGAAGCCAGTTCAGTGTTGAATTGATTCAGTTCCGTTGTTACTAAATTAGTTTGTTTCATCAGCTCTGCAAAAAATGTTCTCATACAACAGCGTCAGTACAGTCAGATCAATAATATTGTTGAATATTAAGTCTCCCCAACTAAGAAAACCAGAGGCCACAGTGACAAGAAACCCAAACTCCATCAGGTGACAGAATGGAGAAAAAAACCTTGGGAGAAAGGGAGACTGGGCCAGTCCTCCTTTGGCCAACGAACGAACGAACGAACGAACGAACGAATGAACGAACGAACGAACACAAGTATCATCTGAGTATCATCAACATATGTTTATTATTGATACTTGTTTGCACCACTCTATAATGATGCATTGCTTGTCCTCTGATACAAAATTCCTTTTTGGTTGACCTCATATTTTTAATATTATTCAATTTCTAGGATCTAATGGACACTTTTCACAATCCAATCAAATGCAAATGGATAAAAGCCCTCTATTTTTTTTCTCCTTGAATATTGTGTTGCACTCAACATTCATATTACTCTAATATTAGGATCATTGCACATTTAATGGCTTTTCAAGGGATCATTCATTAAAAAAAATTGTTTCATAACATTCAGAATTTCAATATTTTCCTCTACTGCATGGTATATCCAATTTGGAAGACTTGAAATAGAGTTGGTTTAACTACTTTTGTTGTTCTTTTTTGTGTTGCGGCATAAATTACCATATTTCTTATATGGAAAAGAGCAGATTTGACTTTCCACAGAACATTTCATCAGAAGACAATCATGCAGGTTTTGACCAACCTGGGTGAGTAAATAATGAGAGAATATAATTTGTTTTGGTGAACCGTCCCTTTAAGAATTGAAAATTACTTTCTTTCCATAGTAAACTAAAAGCTGAAACCTGTCAGGTTTTAGGACCTGTGGATTCCCCTTCCACAGAGGAGGCACTAAGACAGGGGACTTCTGGCTCTAACTACCACAGCAATCAATTTCTCAACAACAGGAGCTGCTTCGGACTGGATGACAAGAGCATTCTGTTTCCCCAATTCAGGATTAAGCATTGGAGCTTTAATATTGGAATATTTAAACATAAATATATAATCAAGGCATCATCTGATCAACTTTCTGAAGCGATAGAGAGTGAAGAAGAGGAGCAGAGAGGTAGGACAGTTTGACACATGCATGCATATAATACTTTAGAAGTGAAGTTGTGTCCATAAATTGTGAAGTCTTTGTGCCCATAAAAATAACAAACAAATATTGATTTTTAGTTTAACCTTAGTCCACTTTTAAGCTTTAGACTAAACTCTGACCTGGACTGATTAATTTAACATTCTTGTGCATAATCTTACCTTGTTTTTATCTAAACTATTCTTTTCTGTACTTTATACAGAAAAAGTCAAATTTTTAAAAGCCAAAGTGTATGCATGTAATTGTATGTAAGAGAGTTTATGACAATACCTATATTATTGGCTTAGTTCACAGTCTTCAGGGGTAACCAACAATCCCATTTGTCCTTTCTTTGGGGGGCTTAACGGATCTCCCTCCCTTTAAACTTCAGGATCATCAGGTTACCATTGCGATACGGGCCATAGCAGCGCTTTCAGCTGCAGCACACATGCACAAAACCTCTACTCACACATGACTCATATTACCTCAGTCATACACGGGTGAGGCTGTAGCATCAGGTCAGACATACCTTTCATATTTTTCATATCATGGAAGTCTGCACAAACTGTCAGCGCTTTTTCTTTTTTTTTAATGATTATTTCCTCTGTGTTGTAAGGCAGCCATCTCAGTTACCTACATCACTCATTACTGATTCATGAGAACCAGTCATTACAAGACATAATATGTGCAGTACAGTATACACATGGAAGCCATGAAAGACGGCCTTTGACATCAGCATTCTTGTGAAGCAAATTTTTACTTTTTGTAAAGACAGTGCAACTTATAAATATCAAGTGTTTAATACTTCTATTTTGAAGGTGTTTTTAAAGGAATGGTACACACTAAAAATAAAGTTGCTGCCTTAAATTTGTAAGTACATTCAACATGGATGTTTAAGTCAGTTCAACTAATATTACATTAAACTGACTTTAAAAATGAGTATAATGCCGTTCTCTTGCATTACTTCAGATAATGATGTGCTCAGAAATAATCACTGCCATTGGGACAAACGCTTTTTTATACGTATTTTGAGTCTGTGCCAATGTGGGAGTATTTCATAAACATAGTGAAGAGTGTGTATGGTCTTTAAAAATCGCAATTGACGTTTTTTTCCCACAAAACGATCAAATAACCCTAGGATGTAAAAAACTATCAAACCAACAGATAAGACTATCGATATACTGAAAGTATGAGGAGCTGTTCATTTCCTTCTGATAGGAAACCAATGAAATACTATCAGCATACTTTATGAGGGAAAGATTATCATCATCACACTGTAATTCATTAATGAGAACAGTACTGGAGAAAGTACACAGTATTTAAAACCAAGCCGTCAGACATGATATTATTGATAAAGCTGAGGTCGATCTTTTAAAAAATCCTTAATCCATGAAATCATCCAGCTAATACCTAAATCATAAAGGCGCTTTAAAAGAAGATGAGTTTGGACATTATTAAAAACAGATGAGAAATCCATGAAGAGAATTCAATTGTAAAAACTAATAAAATATGTCTTTATTTATTAAACCCTGACATCATTCCAAACTCTTAATAACTTTTTTATCTTCCGTGGAATGCAAAATTTACTTTGTAATGTGTTTGTAATGAATGGGAACTGAAGTACGGTGGCCGAGAGAGCTCAAAGATGTTTTCTTAATTTGCTGGGTTTTTTAGCGCAATTTTCCACCGGACAAAATTGCGATTGTTAACTCATGATTTCTGTTCTGTCTGTGTGCACCAATCTTGCACTTCTATCTACTCCTCAACCAGACCACCTAGAGACTTCGGGTTTTCGGCATTATGTTAAGGAAGGTCTAATCTCGGGAACGCACAAAAAAAATCCAGGAAAAGATTTACTATCTCTTAGTGTTGTGATCCCATGACGTGAGAAAATTGCGCTTAAACACTCACCGAGTTTTTATTACTTTTTTTCTTTCTTCTGTTTGCATGTGTTTTGTAAAGTTGCAGCATGTTGAGCTCTCTCGGCCACCGTACTGGAGTTATCTAGTTTCAAGAAGGAAAATCAGCCATTATTGACTTGAAGGATTTGAAATTTTTGTAATTTTCACAGAAAGCTATCATATGACTTCAGAATACTTTTTAGTTGCGCACGAGTCATGCAATATGGACCACTTTATACTTACATTTACTTAATGTACTTAATTTTTTATTTTTGGTCACTCTCATTAAAAGTAGACAATAGAAAATAGTGGCCTGCATGGTTAAATATTCACCTTTTGTGTTCTGCATAGTTTGTTCCACAGGTTTGGAAATGGCATTAGAGTAATTATCATTTTTGTGTAAACTATCCCTCTCTAAGCTAACTTGCATTTCATGCTGTTTAACCAGATGTTTATTCGGGTCAATTGCCACATAGCAAGCCAGGTTCATGGACTCTGATGTTCTCCAGACACCTGACATACTTTTAGCTTCATACTTTGAACACAACAGGTTGTCTTCTGCCCTTTAATGAAGATCCAATTTCTTGTGCCATTTCTCTTTTAGAAAGGACAGTGTTTGGGTAGGAGAAGCCGGTCCTCTCAAAGCCAAGTGATCTGTACTATTGGCTTATATTCAAGGCTTTTTAAGGCTACTAAGCCACGCACACACAAGTTTTGGGAGTGAGAATAACTGAAAAGTAAATTGTTCTGTGTGTGTACAAAATACAGGTGTTACATCTTGCATTTGAGATGGCTGAAGTAGTGATAACCATAGAAACAGTTTGGCTTCTCAAGGTTGTAAACAAGAACATGGATGTCATCTAAATTGAAGCAACATTAGCTGAATAACAGATACTACCGTTAAAAGAAATGAATACTTTTATTTAACGAGAAAGCGTTAAATTGATCAAAAGTGACAGCAAAGACTTTGTCAAATAGATGATGTTCTTCTGAACTTTCTATTCATCAAAGGCCCTGTTTACACTTGGTATTAAGATGCGTTTTGGTCGATCGAATCTCCAGTGGATGAGGGAGACACATTTCCGTTCACACCTGGTGTTTTAATCCGTCTCTTTTTCGTCCACTTTCAACCACTTCTGTCCTGATTTATTTAAAGGCAAGGTCTGTATTTAGTCTTCAAACCAAACTTGGGTCTTCAGGCAACAAAGTTTAAATCCTGTCTGGCTAGCGCGCTTCCTGTAATTTTTACGGATTAAGTCAGTAGGCGGAGAGTAGTGGATCTTGGACACATTCGACCACATGAGCGTTTACACTACGAACGCGATCCGGTCTAATGCGTTTTCGACTACCTCTGGAAGTGGTGGAAAGTGGACAAGCTCAAACGTTTTAGACCCCATTTGCACCTGTATTTAGCGTTGTCCACTTGTGATCCGATCGACCAAAACACATCTCAATACCAGGTGCAAACAGGGCCAAAGAATCCTGAAAAAATTTAACACGTAGTCTCCACAAAGCATTTAAGCAGCACAACTGTTTTCAACATTGATAAGAAATGTTTCTTAAGCACCAGATTAGCATATTAGAAGTAATTCTGAAGGAACATGTGACACTGAAGACATAAAAATTCAGCTTTGCCATCACAGTAAACAGTTATATTTTTGTTGTAATAATATTTCACAATATTATTGTTTTTACTATAAATCCAACCTTGGTGGGCATAAGAAACTTCTTTTAAAAACATAAAATCTTAACGATCACAAACTTTTGAATGATATTCTTCAATTTTTATCAAACTGGTTTTTAACATAAATTTGAATAAGCCAAGATATACATGTGATTATATCTTCATAGCATTGCACCACAGACAAGCTGTCACAAAGATGGTGGTGTCACTTTCAGAACTGTAAGGTTGTAAAATGAGTTTTTCAGTTTTATAAATAGCCGAACTCTGTGTAGTACAGAAAGAGATGGAATACTCAGAGAGGAGTGACAACCGTAATTAGCTGCAGTATCTATGTGGACATTGTAAAATCAAAAGCTGCTTCCCAACTTCTGTCCATATGCTTTGAAATGTTTATCGGGAACCGTCAGGTGCTTTAAAATTGGCTGTAACTTTCAGACTTCAATATCTGCCAACACGTTCTTGCAACAGGTAAAAATGTCCATTTGGCCTGAAATTCAAGAACTGAACAAAAGGAAAAACTTGACTTGCTGTCTTCCCATAGACCCTCACAAGATACCATTCTCTTTGGGATTTAAGTCCACCTGCCCTCTTTCCCACAAGCGTCTGGGGCTTTTCAGAGGGGTTTATGGTGTCAGCCTTGAGGGGGTTATTGGTGGTGACCCTGGGGCTTCCTCCTTTGAGCCAGGGATTACCTGAAGAATAACAAGAGAAATGGGGCGAAGAAATCTGCAGCACTGTGAAAGCAAATACCCCGAGATCGAGAGGTGAAGGGGAACTGAGAGGTGATAATCAGAGCTCAGACTAAATAGAAATTAACAGCTGGATTTGCAGTCAAAATGGTTTCAAGAGGTGTTTGAAACATGGACTGAAGGGGCACAGAGAGGGAAAAAAAACTTTGTTTACCGTATAATAAATTTCAAGCATGTGCTAAATGGGATTCATGTGTGTTCTTATGAGTTATCAGCATGGTGGAGTGGAACAGGCAAGGGTAATTTCTGTCTTTCTTCCCTTTGAAGAACAGCGACTGAGCTTTAAAGTGTCTTAACACGTGGTTTCAATTCAAAGGCACTCCAATAAATATCACTCTAAATGTATGCCGTCAGTCCCCATACAGTTCTAAATCGGATTTTTGATGTAAACTATCCAGCATATTTACCATTTCTCCTCCAAATAGTTTCCAGAGATACAGGTGTTCGCCCGTGAAATATTCTCTGACACATCCTTTTATGCCGTGCTCTGTAAACTATTGGAACATGTCGGAGGCCTTTTCATCAGGCTTGGATCGCCGCCAGCTTCGTTCGCTCTTTTCAACCTGGCTTCAGGGAGCTGTGTGTTTAAGGACTTGAACTTCTAATTCCCCTGCAGTTTAGCTTTCAAACCTGACATAACAAGCTCTTATGCAGTTGCTACAATTGGGTTGTCATGTCTTGCTCTGTGTTAATGATGTCAGTGGAATGCACCTGCAGGGAAAGAATTATATCTGCAGCATTATATCTGAAGAAGACAAACAAGTAACTGTGGACAAATTAGTAATAAAAAAAAAAAAAAAAGAATAATTTTTTTTTTAAATCTATTTTATTCAGCAAAATACATTAAATTGATCATAAGTGGCAACAAAGGCTAAAATATACAGTATATATATATATATAAGTGCTGTCAAATTGATTAACCGCGATTAATCACATCTAACAAAAGTTTGAATATATACTGTATATGTTTGTGTGCGTGTGTCTGTGTGTATGTATACACACACACACATGTATGTATATATATTCATGTTTGTATGTACTATATATACAAAATGTTATGTCAGACGCGATTAATCGATTCAGCCCTATTTTAAATAAATGCTGTTCTTTTGTACTTTCTATTCATCAGAGAATTTCAAAATTCCTGTTTTCAATGTTGGTAATAAGCAGCAAATCAGCATATTAGAATGATTTCTGAAGGATCATGTGACACTGAAGACTGGAGTAATGATGCTGAAAATTCAGCTTTGCCTCACATGAATATATATATATATATTTTTTTTTATAAATTTAAAAGTAGAAAACTTATTTTAAATAATAATAATTCACAATAATAATATTGTTATATAATATTTCACAATATTACTGTTTTTACTGTATTTTTAATCAGATAAATGCAGCCTTGGTGAGCAGAAGAGACTTCTTTCAAAAACATAAAAACATCTTCCCAACCCCAAATTTTTTGACAGTAACAACAATGATATTTGTTTTGTATAATCTAATTAATTAAATGCTTAACAGATCAAATCTAGTTTATTTTAAACTTGATAGACACAAACCAAAATATTAATTATTAAGTCTCATACAAACACATTACATTACACATTTTACTCTTTTTCTTCTTCTTCTTCTCTTCTTTTTTTGTGGCTTTCACCTGCAAACAACGTAAAGCTGTCCTGAACACTTACATCTTCACAGTATAGGGGCCAATTTTGTTTTTTATTTATAATAATGTAATATTGAAATAAACTTCAGACTGCATGCAGCTCGAGTGCATTAAATAAAGATTTCACTCAAGTTGTTAAAAGTTTTTGCACTTTTGAACCCTACTCTATTGGAGTATAAACATCTTTACAGTCACAACAAGTGTATACTGTCATGCTGCCCAGCCCTCATTTCTACTGTAAGGGTCAATTTTGTGGTGTATACAGTAATTTGATCAGACTCTTCTTCGCAAGTAGCTGTTTAATGGTTGTAAATCAGTATTTTTATGTGGTTTAACGATTATCCCAGCTCTTAACAAGATATTTTGTTTATTACAGGAAGACAGTGAAAACTCACACTCTCTTGCACACTTATATTATAAAGTGTTTTCTTTTCCGTTCATATGAACAGGTCTTTCATTTCCTGCTTCAAAGGTGCTGTAAGCCATTTTCTTGGAACACTAAGAATAAAATGGCCCTATTATCTGAGAAATCACATTGGTCTTTGTAATGAAAAAGAGTCTGTGTGCATTCTTGTGGTGCCATCGACCAATCACTGTTGGCATGACATAATTTCCTGTGCCTCCAGAGTGATTAGCCACATGGCATTCAGCCCATAAGCAAAGATGGCAGATTTTCAATCACGTACTTCCAGGGGTGCATGCTGCAGCTGAGCCATTGAGATGAATGGGATTGCTAACAAATAGCTAGCTTTCATCCAGTTTGCTGACATGTCTGCGGACAGTGGGAACGTGGTTCAAGCAAGATGACGGAAGTTAGCAAGACAGCTGAAATCGCTTACAGCACCTTTGAAGCCCTGTTTATTTTACTTGTGGAAGAATGATCTTTTCCACTGTGACAAGAATTTATTTTCGCCATCCTAACATTGGAACAAATTTCAATATTTAGAGCGGTGAGGACAGTTGTATACATCCACCATGAAGCACAGTGTAAATCAGAACATCTGTGGGAAATGTGATGTGAAAAAAACAACAAGAGCAGGGATTCATTTGCCATAGGACCACTAACCACGCAGCCTCAGGCTCAGGGTTTGTGGACCGCAAAGCAAAGCCAGGCTGTTTGATTATGACAGATTCTCAACATCCTTGCCCCTTCATTTTTTTCCAAATGAGTTTTTGCTTGTGACTTGTTGATATATAATATAATTGACTCTTTTGTCAGCGGCATAGCAGCCATTAAAATGGCTTATATAGAAATGACTAAATTTGCTCCTCTTATTTTTTCGAAGATAATAACTATAATCATTTTTTTTTTTTTCTGTCTGTCCAATGTGAAGAAAATATCCTGAGCTGTGATGTGGAAGGCATAAATCTGTTATTATATATATATATATATATATATATATATATATATATATATATATATATATATAGATAGATAGATAGATAGATATAGATATAGATATAAGGTCATGTTTGTAAATGAGAAGTGGTTCTCAAACAGTTTACCTGGATAAATAAAGGTTAAAAAAAAAAAAAAAATATATATATATAAATTAAATAAAAATTACACTATCTACTAGTAGGGGTTGAACGACTTCAGAACATTTTTTTAAAGGCTCACTGAAGTGCCTTGAAATGTGCAGCGTTATTCAATGTGTTGACATAATTTCCTCTGAAACATGAAGACAGGACCTCCCCTTTTTTTAAATAGCCATTAGCATTTAGTTTATATCACAGCTCAGAGCCGTTGAGATCGGTAAAGCCGCAGTTTCCAACTAATCTCTAACCGTTTCTCCTCCTAATCTCCTCCATATTGCTTTAAAATATAGCATTCTGTGCAGACTTCAAATGGGTCCGATAAGTTTTGTGGTCTGCGCCAACTCACAGATATGATCCGCTCTGTGCTATCGTGTCTCTGGACCGGAGCAGACTGTGTGTGTGCGCTGCGGCAGTTCGCGTGACACTAACGTAAAACCAGACTTCATTTGCCCCAATGGAAAGCATGTTCACACTCTCTGAATAGTTCCCTATCCCCTATATAGTGCACTTTGTGCCATTCATCATGTAGAAAATAGTAAATGTGTGAACAAGTGACCGATTTCAGCCGCAGCTTCAGCGTCGGGGGCGGGACACTTTAGATTCTAGAAAGTATTTGATTGGACAGAAAATCTGATGAGAAGCTGAAGTTGCAGAGTGATGTCATCAAAATCATTGATCCATATTTGCGGGTGAGAGTGAGAGACTGTAAGTTTTGAATGCTGATATCTTCTAAATGCGAATTTTTTCAGTGTTTTGGAGAACACTTGCTTATAGATGACAGTAAGGCTAACATAGTTATACTAAAAACCAAAAAACTTGCTTTGATTTCATGATGACGTCATCAATGAACAAATGAGCCTGAATCTCGAGCTGAGACTTGAACGCGGGTTGCCTTGAGCACAGATAGGGCATCTGACACAGTGCTGCACACAAGGCTATTGCTCCTACAGAACAGCTTATTTTTATCAGTTCTTTGTCTATATTTCTCACAAATTTCTGATTGTTCTAAATCATATACAGATACAATAGCACAGTAAAGATTACATGTATGTGAATGCATAAGTGAGAGAGAGATTGTGTGTGAATTAATTCTACCTGGCAGGGTCTCTCTATTAATAGTGAAGCTTTGGGTTTTAGTTACTAAGAATTACATTCTAGAACTTTTCAGTTTCAGAATCTATTTTATGATAAATCACAGAACAGTGTTGACAATACATTTCAGCGCTACTGAATGTTTCTGTGCACGATCTGCACGTGATGTGCAAGCTACTTTCAGTCTGTGTGTGTGTTACAATGCAGCACGCATTAGTTTAGAGCGGCGATTAACTTACGTGTACAATAAACTGTTTAAAATGTGCATACACCCAATTTTGAGCATCTGAATGGTATAATCAAACATATCTCGTGGAGCGCTCCCGGAGTATGCATTTATTTGTCATTTTAACTGTTGGAAACAGTAAAAGTGGGCTTAAAATATTTCTTATCCTGTTGCGCCCTCTATAGGCCATGATCAGCGACTAGTCGATGTCAAGTATTATTGTTATGATTAGGAGTAGTAGTAGAGCCCTCAATAAAAACAACTATAACATAATGAAATGTTTTCAGCTAATGGATAAGTAAGGGATAATGTACATCCAGCCGGTGGTTCTCTCAAAATAACCCCCGACAGGATGAAGAGGATCAGCCTGAAGGGGGTTATTTTGAGAGAACTACCAGCTGGATGTACATTATCCCGCTTATTACACGGCTACTTGCCACATAAGTAAATAATTAGACACGAAATATTGATCTGTGTTGAAATATTTTATTAGGTCTTTAAACGCAAAGCTTCCGCGGAGAGAGCAGTTGCAGCGCGGCAAGTTCAAACTAAACAGACATTTAAGAGATACGGTATACAGTCATTCATATCACTTATTACACAGCATTTCGCCACATAAATAATTATGGGGATAAGATTTATTGATTTCAGATTAAACTGTTTTAAAATCATACCTGTTTGAATCTCATAATCCAACAGCGTACAAAACAATAGTCACAAAATGGCAGCAGCTGCGTTTGTATGAGTCCACGATACTGGGTGGCATAATTAAATAACTGTACACAAAATATTGATTCGACTGAGTTTGAATATTTTATTAGCTCACCAAACGTAAAACTTTTACGAAGAAAAAACTTTCCTAGCGAGCGTATAGCGCTGCTGACTTCAGTGACCCGGATGAGCCTGCGTTATCTGCTTTGAGCGGTTGTTATCTGGGAATAACTTACCGCTGGATGGCGCGATTGACCAATCAGAATCAAGTATTCCACAGAGCCGTGTAATAATTGTTGTTAACCATTACCATAGTCCAAAATGATGTGGTCTTACACAGTTTGACAGCTGAGAGATAATGCAGAGATCTTGTGTAGTTCACATGCAGTGGCTGCCGAGACCAGTCTGTTTCTATGGTATATCACTAGTGTAGCCGTAAACAAGTCCGAGGCCAAATCTCACAAATCCCTAAGACCAAAGTATCAAGTCTGCATGCCAAAAGAGTTGCTCTTACTCTAAAGAAACATCATGCACAAGTGCAGTCTGTACTCTGTCACGGTAGATACCAAACATGGTTTAAAGCGAGTGATGAGACTGTCCAGGTGAAACCCGTGAGCTGCGGCAGTTTCTTTAAATACCTTTCGTGTCTGTGTTCTCCAGCCATAGAGTGAGCTGTTTTCGTGACTGCAAGGGTTAGAATGTCCAAGTGTTTATTCCAGGACCATTAACAATTCATTCCTAACTATTTCTGATGTCATTTCGCTCTTTTACTGGCATCCAGAGCCTTATTCAGACTTGCTTGTGAAGTCGCTCCTCACCTGCCAAAAATTTGGAAACAATGTAAATACTGTATGTCTTTTGTACTGGCAAAGGTCTTCTGTACTGTTTTCAAAGATGAGACACTAAACTATTTGTGCTAAAGCATTCAGATTCAGAAAATGCAATCATGTGTTCGTAATGTATTTGTGCATTCATTTGAAAGTTGCTTCAGATAAAAGAATAATTATTAATGTGGAGGAATTAATGTGGCTTTAACAGATGGAAAAGCCTGGAATTTGTATTGTGTATTATACCAACAGGAACATTGTTCCCTAATAGATTATAACTTAATTAGGTCCTGTATATGTCCACACAGACATTGAAATTGTTGTTAAATGCGCTACTCATAGGGAAATATTTCAGCTTATTCCTAAACCTACCAAGACCTCCTGGTTCTGGTCAAGAGATCCAGCACATCTGTTTTAGATTGAAACAGCCTGACAGAAGCGGTCAGATTTAGGTATCTTTGACTTCATGCCTGCGATTTCCCCACAGTTACTCAATACCATAATTCAGTAATTGGCGAGCTTTCACCTCCACACAGAGAAACAGAAAGGGAGTCGAAAAAATAGGACAGCTGACAGTTGGTCTAAATTGCCTGCTATTATGCTTTTTAAGACAGCTTCCGCAAAATAACGTCCTGAGGGCAAACGAGACAAAATCCCGGCCTCTGGATTCCAAGCAAGCCAGAGCTAGCCGGCAGCACGCAATCCTACTCAAGCATTTGCTTGGCCTGGAGCATCAATTCACTGCAATTATTCTTTTGATCAGCTTTTGTTTGTTTTTTTCCCTTTTCTCAATTATAGTTGTTGGTTAAGTAGCTGACTGTCAGTTTGTGCAAGCATATTAACTAAAACAACATGATTTATAAAACTTAAGACATTTGTGAAGTGAATGGATTCCCAGACCAAAGCATTTCTTATGTTGTTAGTTGTTTTCCACATGATTCCTTTTGAGATAAATTTGTTTTATTCCATATTCTTGGTGGCTCCCTACAAATAATTTGATTAAAATATATAGAAATATGTATATATATAATCACAAGTAAGATATTTTTTTCTAAAAACCTAGGTAGGCCTATATATTTGTTTCTAAAAAATCTGTTTAAATTTTTTTTCATTCTTTTTTTTTCATTAAAGTATGACCATCATGCATCAGACTTTGTCTAATGTTAAGTATCTGATGGAGACAGATGTTTGAATACTGTGGTAGGTGAAATCCAAAACACTAAAATAATGGTTTGCATTGCGATTTATAAACTGTCAGAAATAGGGGTACAGTAGGAGTCCATTTCTGTCCCCCAAGGTACAATCTACACTAACGTATCCCATAGGGCTTATTATTTGACCTCAAGGTACATATATGTACCGTTTCTTTTAAAGGTTAAGGTACAATATTATACCCTTGAGGGTACAGCCCCAGTGACAAGCCATTGTACCCCTAAAGGTACAAATATATACTTTATTTTCTGAGAGTGTACATAATATGAAAGCTGAATAAATAAGCTGTATGGTTTGTTAGGATAGGGCAATATTTGGCTGAGATACAACTATTTGCCAAAAAATCGAAACATTGAGAAAATCGCCTTTAAAGTTGTCAATTTATGTTCGTGATTGTGCTGCATTCACTAACAAAAATAAATGTTTTATGGTAGGTAGTTCACAAATATCTTCATGGAACGTGATCTTTACTTAATATCCTAATGATTTTTGGCATAAAAGAAAAATCGATAATTTTGACCCATACAATGTATTGTTGGCTATTGCAACAAATATACCCGTGCGAATGTAGTCCAGGGTCACAAATGTAGTCATTACTCTTACAGTCATTGATTCCAAACACAGTCAGTGATTTTATTTTTGGCAATTTAGCCCTTTTTTAAAATACCTTCTCATGATTTTATGTAGTGAAACGATTTTGGATAAACTTAGAAAGTGTAAATCGTTCACAGTGTTCACAGTAAAAACGATTACTATAACGATAACTAGTGTCCACACCAATGCATGATGTTGTTCTGTTTATTCTGCTGCTTTAAAGCAGGATGGATTCTGATTGGCTGTCAATCTTTAAAAATCGTTCTGAAAGTGATTCCAGCGATATTGTTCCTCTCCTCTATGCCGTTAACGTTATAGTTGTGATGTGGACTCTGCTGTTCTTTTATATTTACAACGATTTTTGGAACTATATATTTACCGTTATAGTTATTGTCCTTGGTGTGAACGGGCCTTTATACTGGCAAAATTGGCACGAATGTCTTGTTGTCTGTCCTATGTGCATGTAATTCAACATTCGAGCATAGTTGTGTAAATACATTTAGTCTGCCTCTCTGTACTACATTAAAAAGTCACTCAGTATTTGTTGCTTAGATGTGGCTTCAATGCAGAGTAAAAATCAGCAATGCAGCCATAACTCATAACTCAGCGAGGGGCCCCCGCACGGGACTGTCCCAAACGCCTGTGCTTTTAATGTTGTCCAAGTAAATGATGTAACTTCTGTTTCTCATTGAGGGAATTTGTTGAGATTGTTAAATTACGCAGCTGCTGGTTCAGAGAAGTGCAGAAGAGATCTGGCTTTATGCTTGGGAGATGTGAGATATATTTTACATTGATGTCTTCACATTTCAACACGGCTATATCTCTGGTGGGAAAAGTCAACCTGTTTTCTTTAGTCTGAAAAGTTGAGTCTCAGCAGTGTTTTTGTCAAGGAAACATCAAAAGATTCTCATTATGTGACCACTGATGTGTTTGAAATGTTTACTGTTCACCCACATGTTACTTTTATACACAATGAAAACATATCTGCTAGTTAATGAGTTAAACAGCCATTAATGAGTGACTAGCATTTTTATAGATGCTACTGAATATCTGTTCTGTGTTGTATTGAAATTGTTTATACTTTTACCGTAGGCCTATATACATTTTGCAATTTTCTGTGTAACTGCACTTATCTTCATATTTAACCTTAACTGGGTTAAAGGGTTAAGAGTAACTGGATTAAGATGAACTGGGCATGAACAGTATGATGGCAGAGAGAGTTTGGGGTCAGATGAGGGACTTCAGGCCAGTGCTGTGTTCACACTATATCTTCACTCTCAGAAAACTCAGTAACAAAATAGGGCACACATTTTCCATATTGCTTATTCACAGGTTTTTTACCCCTATTTTGAATTACGCATTACATTGTGTTGTGTTTTGGGGTTAAAGGAAATGTCTGTAAACTTAACTGATAATGTCATGGCAGAAAATGACCTGCACTTTTTCAGTTTTTCTACATTTATTTTTCTTATAGTGTGGCATTCATTGTGTTTTATGCAAACATACACATTTAGTTTACTGTGGTATATTAAATGGTGTTGTTGCAAATGAACATGTCACCACAGTAACGTTATCTAGTTGGCTGACAGATTAGGTTCTGTCTAAATGATTTGTGATAGTCTTGGAAGCATCATAGCATTGGTAGAAAGTTATAAACAAATGAGTAATGTTTTGGAATGTATGTCCTCATTTTCCAGAAAAAATGCATTTATAAATTACAGCTGTAATGGAGTTACATTACAGCCAGTGTTGCAATTTAATTTGCATAATTTCCAGTATATAATATAAATAGATTATACTATACTTTTATTTTTATTTTTATTTTTAAATAGTTTGTTGTAAATAGTTTGTTATTATTCAATGAAAAATAGATATTTATTGTTAACTGTGTGTGTGTGTGTGTGTGTGTGTGTGTGTGTGTGTGTGTGTGTGTGTGTGTATATATATATATTATTTTTATTTTTTAACAATGTATTCATTAATAATTATGCTACTGTAAAAAAAAAATGTTTTATCTGTAAGATTTTTTATTTTTTTAGTTTCTAATGCTCACCAAGGCTGTATTTATCTAATAAAATTGAATTACAATTTTAAAATGTAAGTTATTTCTGTGATGCCAAGCATCATTACTCCAGTCTTCAGTGTCACATGATCCTTCAGAAATCTTATATGCTGATTTGCTGCTCAAGAAACATTTCATCTGGAATGTTGATCTCTCTTTTGATTCGTCTCTCTCTATTTTATTCTCTGAAGCTTGTAGAAACTTGATTTTTGCCATTTCTGTTCACCACTGCAAAGAGACAAAATGTACGAGTTTTAGCCGGTCCTGGGAGAGGCTCAAGCAACTGTCGGATACAATAGCCTGAACACTGTGTGCCACACACACACACACACACACCCTCTGGCTACTCACTCGGATGAGCCTGTCCACAGACGACGAGCAGGTGCTTCATCTTGATCATGTCGGTCTACTGGGTGGCTCTTTCCAGAACACTACATGCATTAGTGTGTGTACTTCAGGACTGTTTAACTGAATGAAATAAATGACAGATTCTTTTCATCCTTTTTGCAAATACTTATCCTAAAATATAATTAGGTGGTTAACTAATGAACTCCATCCAGGAATTTCCATCATGATAAATGTATCTGTTTCAGTGATGTCACACTTAATCATCATGGGCCTCAATGGCCAACTGGTGTCCAAAATGAATGCCGTAGTCACGGCTGCATTCATACAGTGATGACCTAAATATTACTCCATCATTCTGAAAACAATAACTAGTTTTTTTGCATCTTTTGGAAAGAGGGCTTTCCCAAGATCTTTATAAAAGCACACCTCTCATCAACGAGCTGCATGATATCATTTATGTCTGTGGCATTATGTTACTCATCATAGTTTAATAAGTACAGTAGGGTTAGGGGTTTGGTCATCATACATGTGTTTATGGTTTGTGAAATGATATCTTTGTATAATTGCTAACAGCATGTGTGTGAAGGTACAATAGTGTCCAGTTCTATATCCAGAGCTGATTATAATTCCCCCATCTGGATTCATCATCGTCTGTTGTCAATAACTTCAGCAATAAGTCTTTTACACCCTCTCATAACAGAGCTCATCCAGCCAGCCATCTGGATGTGTGTATGAGAGTGTGTTCGTGTTCATTATGTCCTTGGTTGGTTTTATTAACAACCATAAATTTGTCAGTGAAACATTGATAAATTATGCTGGCAATGAAATACTGTACTTAAATCATTATTTTTATTGTCTGACTTTTGTGCAAGCAATAACTGCCTTTAGATAAATGTTCTTTATATCCTAACATATTTCCCCGTGCAACTATACAACCCATTGTACTAATACTGCCATCATATTTATGATTTCCTTCCGGCAGGGCATAAAACAAGTGGAAAATCTTATGGAATTGCATAGAAGCAAGGACCCGAGCTATATCTAGAAACCAGAAAATAATAGAGACTAGGGCTCTGTTTGAGGAACAACCCACAAAAGCCTAGCATTCACTTCCTTTTCCTTTAGAATATGTAAACAACATTTTACAGGTCTCTTTGTAACAAGTTGTAATATAATAAAATACATATTATATTTATTAGCTATATATATGTAATGGTATATATTAAAAATGTATATGTAATGTTATATATTATAAAAAATAATTTGTGATAAAATTTTTAAAAAGACAAATAAGTACCTATATATGAAATTCATTCTAAATTAATTCTACATTTTTAAATTGTGATATATATATATATATATATATATATATATATATATATATATATATATATATATATATAACACACACAGTATGTATGTTATGTAATGTGATATATTTAGGTATTAATTTGTAATAACAGTCAAATTATATATAAAAAAATTATTAAAAATGTTGTAAAAAAGAAAAGAAAAAGAAGCTAGTCAAATGAAACCTGTATTCAATGAAGTATGAAAAATACCCAGATGAAAAACAAAGGTTCAAATGTTTGTCATTTGAACCTATGTTTTTCATCTGGGTGTTTTTCATACTTTATTGAATATAAGTTTAATCTGCTTCTTTTTTTTGCAGGAGGGTCCGAACATGCCCGCCGTTTCACCTCATCCTAAACCATGATGATTCTCATTTTATGTAATGCTATGTGACAGCTTCTAGTGAACCTATAGCACAAGTCTTCAGTGTGCACTAAAGCGGATGCTGTCTATGCATGGACTACTAGTCCACAGCACAAAGCCATGCTTCATCCATGAGCTCTGCCACACATGAGTGCTTAGAGAAAGCTTGCCCTCCAGCCGCTGGAATCCATAGCCCTGTGGAGGCTGGAGATAAGGCCGGGCGTATGTGCGCTTGGGAAGGGCTCACGTTACACGCTGAAACTCATGCCACCCAGGAACTGTTACCATATGAAAGCAGACTGTTTTGAAAGGAGAGTACCGCCTGGCTCGGCTCTTTGTGTCAGCGTGATAACACCGGCTATGCCAGACGGAACGTGTTAAACTGTCTCTATCACAGCTAATGAGTTTGAGGTCAGCAGCTGAGGATTTCTTAGACAAGCCACACAGAAAGGCTGTGCGATCCAAAGCAATTTACTGGAGGTTTGTGTATGTTGTGGCATGCGGATGGTTTGGGTGTTTGGGCGTTAGTTGATGTGTGTCACATTTGGGGTTTTGGTCTGTCTTGTTTGTCTGCGCGCGTCACGCTTGAACAGTAATTTGACAGTGATTACTACATCACTCACAGAAGATGTTTTCATTGACTGAAGCTTGGCCTATGATGTCTGAAATGTGCCTGACTTCATTTCACCAGTGGAAGGAATGTATTTGGACAGATGAGGTGTTTCTCCCTGTAGGAAAGAAATAAGTCATTGGAGTCATCTTTTTAATGTGAGAAATGTTTCTCCTTGACAACAGTGAGACGTCATTGAGAGCAAGTTTAGATTTTTGTCTTCAGAAAAAAGGCCGAATGCGTTGAACTGGTGAATCATTTTTGTAAATCTGCTCAAATAAACTGATTCACAAATAAACTGATTCACAAGAATGAATCGGGCTTTCCAATGCTGCATGAGCATTATGTATTCAGTAAATGGTAATTATATAAAATTATAGCTTGCTTCCTATTTTTTTCTACCTCATTGCAGAGGAGCTGGAAGCAGAAGATGCCACGCTGGTCTATACATGTACCATGAGGAGCACAGGAGATCTACGCTAAAGACAGACAGGAGAAAACAGTTCACCTGGATACATTTCACAGGTAAACATTCTTTCTTTCAAGTACAAGATTACTTGTATAAAAAGCATATAAGTCTCATATTTTCAATTGAAAAAAAAAAAATCAATGTCCAGAAACCAAAAACTATGCCATGGTAGCTTACAGAGGTTCATTCAGGCTGTGCTGAAACACATGTATGAGGCATTTCTACTGTTAAATATAATGTCAATTATATCTCAGCTCCCAGATTCAATGAAAAAAAAAAAAAAATACCATAACGTCTTTTGGACATGTAACATGGTACTACCATGTTTTTTGGACATGTACCATGTTAATACTAAAGTATTCTTTGAAGTATTCTGTGATTTATGTAATATTACCAATATGATATCATCAGTTCTGTCACAATATCCAGTTTAGGAGACTATTCTTAGTTATTTTTATTAAAAGGTTTATTACATTGGATAATGGATTCTTAAAACTGATTAAACTAAACCAATTTTCAGCTGCAGATGGTCTTATATATGACACCATCTGCAGCTAAAAATCTTTTTTGAATATTTCACTGTTATTTTATTATTTAAATATATGACCATCAGTTCAATAAATATGCATTATTTTCAATATATTAATTGGCCAGTATTAAAAGGAGATAATTTTTCAGATTTAGACAGTAAACTTAGTATAAAACAAAAACAGTTATCCATCTACTTGAACTTTTTCAGTACTTGAAAATAAGAAGTGCCTGAAAGAAATGAAAGAAAAAAAAATCTCACAAATATTTCAGTATGTAAAATACTAGATTGTAGCTTTATTGTGAAGCTGTTTGTGGAAAAATACGGTTTAGATCTACAGATGTCAGCCATCATATAGTTTATCTACCATTCTTTAGCTGCCATTATATAATTACTGGATACCCATAAAGCATCTGTGCATCACAGTGCAGAAGAAAATCTGAAGAAATTTGGCATCATATTTGTATGTATGCTACTGGTATTATGTGTGATCAAACCTAACATGAATCTGTGCCGTACTCAGGTCACGTTGAGCCCATGCGGTGGTCCATGCTTGCCCTGCTGCTCTTGTCCTGCAGCCAGATGTTTGCCCAGCGCCCAGGTGACATCTGCTTACAACACAACCACCACGGAAAAGATGTCACAGCCATCCCTGTGCCAACCGTGGATCCCAAACTCTTCAACAAGAGACGGTACCGCTCGCCCCGCGTACTTTTCAGCGAACACCCCCCCGACTCGGAGCCCACTGGGCACCGGATGAGGAGCAGGACGAAGAGGAAAGCAGGACCGCCTCAACACCGCGGCGTTTACTCCGTCTGTGAGAGCGTCAGCACATGGGAGGGGAACAAAACCAAAGCTACAGACATGTCAGGCAACGAGGTCACCGTCTTGCCTGATGTCATCATCAACAACTCCAAGAAAAAGCAGTACTTTTTTGAGACGACCTGCAGCAGCGGGCGGACCGGAGGTTCTGGGTGTTTGGGAATCGATGCGCGCCATTGGAACTCATACTGTACCAATTCGCACACGTTCGTGCGAGCGCTGACTTCATTCAAGAACCTGGTGGCGTGGAGACTCATAAGGATCAATGTAGCTTGTGTGTGTGTGCTGAGCCGAAAGTCTTGGAGACAATGACACACTGGCTGCTTCTGAATACACCAGCAAAAGCCTTATGATATCAAACTTGATATTCCAAATTCCTCCATGGGATGGTGGACATTTTACTTGTGCAAACCGTTAATGATAACTTGTGACATAAAATATACCATCTAAGGAGGATATTGTCAATGGAATGAGTTGGACTTCAGAGTTTGTTCTTTCTGTTCTTTTTTATGCATTTCTGTCTTTTTAAAATAATTGTTTTCTTTTGCAGCAGTAGGCCTACCTGAACATGTACATACATTGTTGTGTGTGGTAATTGTTATTTATTAAACTGCAGCATTATTGTCAAGTTTATTGTGGGTCCTTAGTGTGCATATTAGGACGTGGATCATTTTTTAAAGCAACATTCTGGGTTAAATTCAACCTAAAATTAAAATTGTCATGATTTACTCTTACTTGCAAACTTCAGTACATTATTTGTAATTGCATTGACATTTTGTCCTGTTTTTGTTCTGTGGAAGAAAAAAGCCATACAGGTTTGGAACGACATGAGAGTGAGCAAATGATGACAGAATATGTTGTTAACAAAAGTGAACTTAATTTTTTCCTAATACATGTTCCTTTTATTATAGATTGGTGCACATTTTTCCAAAGCAAAAAAAATAATACTGAATGAATTTCATTTTTGGCCCCTCCAACCACTTTTTCAACATATTTTCAGTCTTGCCAGTCTCCAATAGTTCAAAAAGTCATGGGCCCAGTTGCAAGAAGTGTATTGTCAAGGGTTTTCTTAATTTAAGGGATTTCTTGCAACCAACTGCTGGCCTGCATTTTGTTTTTGTTGAATATCTTGACTCTAAAATTCGTCACCTTATCAAATTAAAATGGTTTGGAAATGGTAAAAAAAAAAAAAAAAAAAAGTATCTTCTATGATACACTTAGTGAAGCCTAGTAGATAACCATGCTTAAAGGGGTGGTTGATTATGATTCCACTTTTCTAACTCTAGTTAGTGTGTAATGTTGCTGTTTGAACATAAACAACATCTGCAAAGTTACAACGCTCAAAGTTCAAAGCAAAGGGAGATATTTGCTTTTAAAGAAATTGCTTTTTAAGGACTACAACAAACTGCTGGTAGGGACTACACAAGCTTCCTCTCGGGTTAGTGACATCACCAACCCTAGAATTTACATAAACCCCGCCCCTGAACATGATTTATAGATTATCAAGACAGAATATGCTAATCAATGACTAGAAGATCTACACATAAATTCATCAACTAACCATTCAGAAACGTCCTGTTGTATTCTACATGTTGTCACTTCTTCAGTCTCTCCATCATTGTCTGACTCCGATTTGAACATAAAAGGCTAAAAGTTTAGAAATTTTCAGTGCATGTCTGTGTAAAGTAAAATGACATAAACTGTTGAAGCTCCGTCCCCCGTGCTGGGAGCAAAAGCTCATTTGCATTTAAAGGAACAGACACAAAACGGTGCGTTTTTGCTCACCCTCAAAAATGTACAACTTCAACATGTTGTAAAATGTTGTATAAAAAAGCTGTATAAAAATATCTGTGGGGTATTTTGAGCTAAAACTTCACATACACACTCTAGGGAAGTCTGGAGACTTGTGAAAAGGGCATTATACCACCACTTTAAAGGGACAGTTCACCCAAAAAAATGGGAATTCAGTCATTATTTATTCACCCTGTTGGTGTTATAATGCCATATGACTTTTATTTTTAAGACCCCATATGACTAATGTCATATTTTCCAAGTGTTCCGAGGGCATATGATAGGGTTTGGTGAAAAACACACCAACATTTAATTTATTATTTAGCGAAAATCCTGCACAATTATTTTGGTTGTATAATCATAACACTCAAACATTACATGTTAGCATGACACTGGTTTGATAGATTTGCTTATCACCCAGCTAAAAAAAAGTTGGGGTTACTCTTTATTGGTAACTATTTTTTAGCATATACCATATTTTACCACTTTATTACCATATTAATAACAGTAAAATATGCATAATTACATTAAATTAATCCTCAACCAAACCCTAATCTAACCCTAACCCTATAGTAAGTACATGTTGTTAATTATTATTACTCAGTGCTTAAATATATAATTACACTGTAACTCACTGACTCCTTAAAATAAAGTGTAACCCTTTATTTTAAGGTAACGTAGTTACATCAAATAAGTAGTGACTAAGTAATATTAATTAACCATGTACTTACTATAGAGTTATGGTTATGGTTTGGTTTAGGGTAGTTACTAGTAATTATGCATAATTTACTGTTACTATAGTAGCCTAAGTACATGTAACGTGTAACTACGTCACCTTAAAATTAAGTGTTACCAAAGTTAAACCCAGTTAAACCTGCATTTGGTATTTGTGCAAGAATACCAGTAATAGACATGTAAGGAAACCAGTGATTATGTTGGTGGTAGTGTTAGTGTATAACCAGAACTTTATCTAGCGAGAAAATTAGTTCCACCTCAAAACCTCATAAATTTACTTCATGCAAGTTACTATAACATAAATTACCTTTATCTTTTTGCTTTTAAATGTTGGCCCACTAGACTTCAATTGTAATTGCTTTACTATAAATATTTGATATTATTTTTTGAACATTAAGGAATGTCCAGATTATTTTCTGTGGTCACTGAGCACATGCCAAGCTGCTGACAGAGCCTAAATTGCATTTAATCTAGCATATTCCTTTAAATATTTCCCAGTGTGCTTGAAGCCCAAAAAAGCCATTGAACTTTCCATAAACGACCTCAGTTTAAGCTTTCAGGAGTTGAGTTTTTTTTTTTCTGGTTTTGGTGTAAAAAAAACCTGTGACTCAGACATGGCCTTCAACCATGTGGCAGAAAAACTAAACGGTTAGGGCAAATTTTGTCAGAAGCTTTGAGTAAGCTGGAGATTTTGTTAAATGTGTTGGTGGGGTCGACCTCACGTCTCAACAGATGTGCTTCTTACACATGGAAACGGGCCTACGCTGGAATGCATTAGATGTTATCCTTCCAGAGGCTTCCACATGATGCAACTGGCCTTGAGAGTGAAAATCGTTAAAAAGCAATTCTAACAACCACAAACAGGTGTGTCACTTCAATCAGACTCTGAATACATTTGTTTAGGCAGCATGAGGAAGTCTAAAAAACAGATGGGCCGCGGCCTGCGATACCTACCTCAGGTTTGATTGCGTAAACAGGGGGAGACCACATGTCAAAGGTCAGGTGCATGGCCAAATGATGAGGTCATGTCTGGAAGCCTGAAACCCTGAAAGCCACAGGCTTAAGTCTGCGAGGTCAGGCGTCAAAGTTCGGGTGGAATATTCAACAGGATTGTTAGGTTTATATATCACATCACCCACAAGCGAGTCCTTCATCAGCAAGTGTTTGTTTAGCGATATAGTGCGGGTCAAAAGGGGTCGTCATTCAAACAAAATCACGGTCACACACTCATTTGCTCTCGTTAGGTGATGTTTTGTGGTCATCGGCTATTTCAAACAGTTCTGTGTACTCGGATGAAGAATGAGAGAGAATTTTCCTCACGCTCATGTAAATGGAACAAACATGCCTGTCTCTGATTGTTTGTAGGACAGCTCCCAATGGAGAGTCTGCTGTAACAAATCCAAGAGAAGCTCTTTTGTTTAATTCACAAAGAATATTAATGAGATTAATGAACTGTGGATGGTACTGACACACTGTGGAGATTTCAAACAAGGCTACGGCCACCCTCAGCATGCGTAGCCTACTACAACGCAGGATTTATTGTCTTTAGAAAGGTTAAAGATTCCCTAATTACATTCACATAAAAGTCTAAAAGTCTTAATCGAGATATGACTGTGTATTATGGTAGGTTATGTAAAGTGATAAGGTGTACAACAGTAAACAGCGCTGGATGGAGCGATTCAAAAACAAACAACTGTCGCCCCCTAGTGCTTCATTCGCTCATTTACGCTTTCCAGGATGATGACTGTTTGCATTCTCCTCTGTAATATGAGTGAGAACGAAGTTTGGTAACACTTTATTTTACAGTGTCCTTGTTACATAATACATGTACTTACCATAGAAATAACAGTAAATTATGCATAATTACATGCAGCTAACCCTCAACCATATCCTAATCTTACCTTAACCCTATAGTATGTTGCTTAATATTACTCAGTAGGCTACTTAAATATATAATTACACTGTAACAATGACACCTTAAAATAAAGTGTAACCCGCAGTTTATGCAGAAATTCTATTCCAGATGTTATTTCACTCAATTTTACTTTCAGTTTCTTCAATTGTACTTTCTATTGTTGTACAATACTGAGCATGTTTGAACCACAGCCTACATATTTTATCACAAGAGGGAGCACTGCTCTTACAGAACACATTTTATCTCTATGAAATTGGTGTTAAATTAATGTAATGTTACTTATTGCTCATATACCCCACGCCATGATTTTATTGCAGCTCTATAAGGTTGTGCTTGATTCATGGGAAACCATGTTCCTGAGATAATTATGAATCTTTTAAATAGCAGCATTTCCACTTTGAAATCAATATATTTTTATTAATTTTCATATTACTTTATTAAATCATGGTTTTATAATTATCACTCATTATTATCCATAAAACCATTTGTCCTCAGACCATAACTCAATGCTATATAACATTATGTCTGGTGTGGTGAGATCTGGTATTTACCTCAGTGTCTGATTAACCCATAGTTAGGTGGTCTTTTGCTGTCAGGTCAGATTTACTACACTGGCTAGTTTGTTAAATCTAAAGTATGCCATTTAACACAATATACAACAATAACAATCATTGACTCAAAATATCTTACATGCTTACCCTCCGGTGAAAGCTTCTTGGATCTTTTTTGTCCTGGTCAGGTGAAGATATACAAATCCCTATTTTATTGCTATTGGACTTTCTTTGTACAGCTGACGTAAGACGAAAAAATACTTTTCTTGTTTAAATAAAATAAAAGTTTATTTAAACAAAAGAGAAATATAGCCTACTTGTCACGTGAATTACAGAAAACAAAGGGAGGACTCAAATGCAAAGGGAAAATAATTTATTTACAAAAGAAACACTAAACACAAAACAAAACCCACGAGGGGGAAAACATAACTAAATACAAAACAACTTCAAAAACGAACATACCAAAAGGGGTCACGGGAGAACAGGAGACGTGTACAAGACAACGATCCGACACAGACTGCAAACACAAAGGAACTTATAAAAGGGACAAATCAGGCAGGTAATAAGGAACAACAGGTGGGGCAAATGAAACCAATAATGAGATAACAAGGAGGGTGGGGTCAAACAGTGACAGGAACACAAACACCACATGTGCTACACAAGACAGGACAGGCATGTGACATTACCCCCTCCTTAAGGAGCGGCTACCAGACGCTCCACAAGGGACGGGAGGGACAGACCAGGGCGGGACGGGAGGGACAGACCAGGGCGGGACGGGAGGGACAGACCAGGGCGGGACGGGAGGGACAGACCAGGGCGGGACGGGAGGGACAGACCAGGGCGGGACGGGAGGGACAGACCAGGGCGGGACGGGAGGGACAGACCAGGGCGGGAGGGGAGGGACAGACCAGGGCGGGAGGGGAGGGACAGACCAGGGCGGGAGGGGAGGGACAGACCAGGGCGGGACAGGGGGAACAGGAAAGACAGACCAGGGTGGGACAGGGGAAACAGGAAAGACAGACCAGGGTGGGACAGGGGAAACAGGAAAGACAGACCAGAGTGGGACAGGGGGAACAAGAGAGACAGACCAGGGTGGGGCAGGGAAAATGAACAGTTCTGGAGGCCAGGGTGGAGCCGAGAGTCCATCGGACGGCCAGGGCGGAACAGAGAGTCCATCGGGCGGCCAGGGCGGAGACTTTCCCTCGGGCGGCCAGGGCGGAGACTTTCCCTCGGGCGGCCAGGGCGGAGACTTTCCCTCGGGCGGCCAGGGCGGAGACTTTCCCTCGGGCGGCCAGGGCGGAGACTTTCCCTCGGGCGGCCAGGGCGGAGACTTTCCCTCGGGCGGCCAGGGCGGAGACTTTCCCTCGGGCGGCCAGGGCGGAGACTTTCCCTCGGGCGGCCAGGGCGGAGACTTTCCCTCGGGCGGCCAGGGCGGAGACTTTCCCTCGGGCGGCCAGGGCGGAGACTTTCCCTCGGGCGGCCAGGGCGGAGACTTTCCCTCGGGCGGCCAGGGCGGAGACTTTCCCTCGGGCGGCCAGGGCGGAGACTTTCCCTCGGGCGGCCAGGGCGGAGACTTTCCCTCGGGCGGCCAGGGCGGAGACTTTCCCTCGGGCGGCCAGGGCAGGGACCTTCCCTCGGGCGGCCAGGGCAGGGACCTTCCCTCGGGCGGCCAGGGCGGAGACCTTCCCTCGGGCGGCCAGGGCGGAGACCCTCCCTCGGGCGGCCAGGGAACAGGCACCGGCTCAGGAACAGACATCACCGGCTCGAGCACTGGAACTGGCACCACCGTCTCGGGCACTGGAACTGGCACCACCGGCTCGGGCACTGGAACTGGCACCACCGGCTCGGGCACTGGAACTGGCACCACCGGCTTGGGCACCGGAACTCGCACCACCGGCTCGGGCACTGGAACTGGCTCGGGCACTGGAACTGGCACCACCGGCTCAGGCACTGGAACAGACACCACCGGCTCGGGCACTGGAACTGGCACCACCGGCTCGGGAACTGGCACCACCGGTTCAGGAACAGACACCACCGGCCCAGGAACAGACACCACCGGTCTAAGTGTGTGCGTAGACCACACACACCACATGGCTGTGGCCATAATGGCCAGTGTCGCGGTCACTGAGGGCGCAGGAACAGACGCCTCCGGCTCCGGCTCAGGAACTGGCACCACCGGCTCGGGCACTGGAACTGGCTCGGACACTGGAACTGGCACCACCGGCTCGGGCACTGGAACTGGCTCGGGCACTGGAACTGGCACCACCGGCTCGGGCACTGGAACTGGCACCACCGGCTCGGGTACTGGAACTCGCACCACCGGCTCGGGTACTGGAACTCGCACCACCGGCTCGGGCACTGGAACTGGCACCACCGGCTCGGGAACTGGCACCACCAGTTCAGGAACAGACACCACCGGCCCAGGAACAGACACCACCGGCCCAGGAACAGACACCACCGGCCCAGGAACAGACACCACCGGTCCAAGTGTGTGCGTAGCCCACACACACCACATGGCTGTGGTCATAATGGCCAGTGATGCGGTCACTGAGGGCTCAGGAACAGACACTGGCTCGGGTACTGGAACTCGCACCACCGGCTCGGGCACTGGAACTGGCACCACCGGCTCGGGAACTGGCACCACCGGTTCAGGAACAGACACCACCGGCCCAGGAACAGACACCACCGGCCCAGGAACAGACACCACCGGCCCAGGAACAGACACCACCGGCCCAGGAACAGACACCACCGGCCCAGGAACAGACACCACCGGTCCAAGTGTGTGCGTAGCCCACACACACCACATGGCTGTGGTCATAATGGCCAGTGATGCGGTCACTGAGGGCTCAGGAACAGACACTGGCTCGGGTACTGGAACTCGCACCACCGGCTCGGGCACTGGAACTGGCACCACCGGCTCGGGAACTGGCACCACCGGTTCAGGAACAGACACCACCGGCCCAGGAACAGACACCACCGGCCCAGGAACAGACACCACCGGCCCAGGAACAGACACCACCGGCCCAAGTGTGTGCGTAGCCCACACACACCACATGGCTGTGGTCATAATGGCCAGTGATGCGGTCACTGAGGGCTCAGGAACAGACACTGGCTCAGGAACTGGAACAGGAACAGACACTGGCTCAGGAACTGGAACAGGAACAGACACTGGCTCCGGCTCTGGAACAGGAACAGACACTGGCTCCGGCTCAGGAACAGACACTGGCTCCGGCTCAGGAACAGACACTGGCTCCGGCTCAGGAACAGACACTGGCTCCGGCTCAGGAACAGACACTGGCTCCGGCTCAGGAACAGACACTGGCTCCGGCTCAGGAACAGACACTGGCTCCGGCTCAGGAACAGACACTGGCTCCGGCTCAGGAACAGACACTGGCTCCGGCTCAGGAACAGACACTGGCTCCGGCTCAGGAACAGACACTGGCTCCGGCTCAGGAACAGACACTGGCTCCGGCTCAGGAACAGACACTGGCTCCGGCTCAGGAACAGACACTGGCTCCGGCTCAGGAACAGACACTGGCTCCGGCTCAGGAACAGACACTGGCTCCGGCTCAGGAACAGACACTGAAGGTTTGAAGGGCGTCTCCAGGATCCGAGCTAAATGCTCTAAATAGCCGATCAGTGCCCCCCCGGCCATGAGAATGGGCATCTCCCGATCTGTCTCCGACTGGGCAGACGTGGCTTGAACCATCTCTGGCTGGGCAGATGTGACCTGAACAGTCTCTGACTGGGCAGACGGAACGTGAACAGTCTCAGGTTGGGCCACTAGACTCGGGACCACCAGACTCGGGACCACCGGAACAGGGACCACCGGAACAGGGACCACCGGAACAGGGACCACCGGACTCGGGATCGCTGGAACAGGGACCACCGGAACAGAGACCACCGACATAGCCACGGAGGGGTTCTTTCCTCTCCTCCTCCGTTTCGGAACCACCGGAACTGGGACCACCGGAACTGGGTCGAGGAGGGGCCAGAGTGGAGAGTGGTCCTGAAATTCCTCTCGCCCACCTCCTCTACTGCGGCCTCCACGGGTCCCGCGAAATATGACCAACCGGGTCCCCTCAAAACTTTGCCTCCTCTCCCGCTCGGTGGCTGGGGAAGAGACCCTTTGCTGAGTCCTTGACATGGTCGGATCGTTCTGTCACGTGAATTACAGAAAACAAAGGGAGGACTCAAATGCAAAGGGAAAATAATTTATTTACAAAAGAAACACTAAACACAAAACAAAACCCACGAGGGGGAAAACATAACTAAATACAAAACAACTTCAAAAACAAACATACCAAAAGGGGTCACGGGAGAACAGGAGACGTGTACAAGACAACGATCCGACACAGACTGCAAACACAAAGGAACTTATAAAAGGGACAAATCAGGCAGGTAATAAGGAACAACAGGTGGGGCAAATGAAACCAATAATGAGATAACAAGGAGGGTGGGGTCAAACAGTGACAGGAACACAAACACCACATGTGCTACACAAGACAGGACAGGCATGTGACACTACTTGGTTACACAATAATCAAAAAACTTTTTAGCAAATTATCAAAAGGTTATTATGATTCTTCAGCTAATCCATTCCCGGGGCAGTCCCAGAAAATGGATGTACAAAGAGTAACTTACTTCTAAGCAGTTCACGCAAGCAATCTGATAAAAAATAACCTGTTCTCGTCTTGAGCTTCTCAGGTTATGAAATAGCAGCAGGTAAAAATAAGGATCTAGAGAGAATTCACTCCCTCTAGAGATGAACAAATGAACACACTTGAACATTCTTTTTCTGAGGCATATATCCTAAACCACATACAATGTTCCTGTTTAGGCCACTTTGGGTTTTTCCAGAGGAACTGGGGAAAACACAGTCTAGTGACTTCTATGCTTTGTTTGCAACATGCAATCCTGCATAGTTGCAGATAAGTCCTCACGTGTCACTCTTGTCTTTTTATGGTGTTTCCTTCCCTTGTGCTTCTTATGTGTCTGTGTGCGCGTGTGTCCGAGTGTACATTTACACTTGTACACATGTACACTTTGGAGGTTCATTTAACTCCTTATTAAAATATTCCACTACACTGGGTGAATTTCTAAGATATGACTTCTTCTTTAAATTCACGTCCGTTTGTGTCCTAGAAGTACTGTATGTGAAGACTTTATTGATATTTAGCTGGCTGTATGATGAACTATAGGGTTAGCTTAATCTTACTAATATTTTATAAACCCAAGCTCATCATTGTTGATCTCTTCTTTGTTGGCACCACTTGTGTTTTGGCATCATTGTCTTAAAGCATTTTAAAGTTTATACCTAAACAGGGAAGGCTAAAGACCCTAACTAAATATGAGTAAGTATACAATTTTTTATATATATATATATATATATATATATATATATATATATATATATATATATATATATATATATATATATATATATATATAAAGCCTGATTTGTTTTACATTATGTATAAATACTCAAACTCCCACGGTTTTGGATAAATATGACAGTCTCTAATGAAAATGTGAGAAAGATTATCTCAAGATTATCAGTGTGTCCCGAGTTTGACCTCAGACCAGCAGACAATGGTCGTTGAGATGACAGTGATTATGACAGATTCATTGTGTAGTGAAACAAACCTTATGGAAGATACTCAGTAATGAATACCCTGAATGTCTGACCACATGATGAAGGCGTTGTAAATTACACCGTAGTTTCAAACATAATGCCTAAAGCAATTCTAAACCGACAATCATTGTATTTTGTGTGTGAGGCGTGTGTTCTATCTATCTATCTATCTATCTATCTATCTATCTATCTATCTATCTATCTATCTATCTATCTATCTATCTATCTATCTATCTATCTATCTATCTATCTATCTATCTATCTATCTATCTATCTATCTATCTATCTATCTATCTATCTATCTACATTCAGGAAAACGCGGGAAAGAAGCATTGCCCTCGCCCCCGTGTCCTGCTGGACCAATGGGCGGTGCTGATCCGCGCGCGCGCGCTCTCTCACACACTGTGCACACGCGAGCAGCGCTGGTGTTGACGGTCCGTGAGTGGATTCTGCTTGAATAATATTACTGACCTAAATCTCCGAGACAGGCCTGCACATTTGCGCAAACATTTTGGTCGAAACGGCGAGCGCGCGAAACGAAACGGCTGGCAGGATGAGCAAAGTACAGGGCGGCATGAAATGTGTAAAATACCTGCTGTTCGTCTTCAACTTCATATTCTGGGTAAGTGCGAACAGTGCTGATGATATCTGCGTGACGATGATGTCACACATACATGCTTTGATCTATAATGAATTGCACTGACACAAGTGTACGTGCAATTGCTGTCGCCTTGTTTTCTAGGAGTTGCTCAACATCTGTAGGATGATTTTTCTGTCTCGGCACAATTTTTATTATTATTTTATTTTCGCATGATGCAGGTTCCTATGGACTCTAGCAAAAACAACAGCAACACATTTAGGATGCCGATGTTTTTGTAAACTACAAACAGGTGACAGATGTCGGCTCTGTTCAATACCTAGTGAGCCGACTATCTGGACAACACTTTTGAGCCTCAAAGGCACGTGCAGACATTTTGAGCATCATTTGTGCATTATAGATAGACAGTAGATTTTGAAACACAGCCACAATGTGCCTATGTCTTAGAGGAAAGCTATATATTTTTATGTTTATATAGTATCCATGGTCTATTATAAGGAAGAACGGGGCAAGTTGCACACTTTTTTCTCTCCAGTGAATATTCTTAGCGTGGATTTGTGTCAGCATGTCTCAATGGGAACTTATTGTTTATTGACACAGATTTTAAAATAGTACCTTATTTTGAAAAAGCCATTTTCCACAATATATCTGTATTTATTAATTGAATGTAATATTTATTAAATAATTAATGTAGCCTATTTATTGCCTTTAGGGCTGACTTCTAATAGTCGAGGATTCGACGATTCGATTCGGAGAGGTCTGATTCGACTATGAACCTCATAGTCGAATACATGGGCGTCAGTTTGGTTTGAAATGTGCTGGGGACAGAGACGCATTCGCATTTTCAGAAGGGCTGGGTACCATTTTTATTTTATTTTTTCGCTTTCGCGCAGGTCAGGTTTTGAAAGATGTCCTGTAGCTTACTAATGTAAATAAATAAAAATGTATTCAAAAACCTGCTTCACGTTTTCAGCAGGGCTGTGGAGCGGCTGTGAGTTGACTCCACACGGTTCTCATGTGCGTTAAAAAGCTTTACGTGGTTTAATGTACCTAAACAATGATTACTAAATTCCCCTCTCATGTTGCTCCTCACCACTTAAAATGGTAAAAAAAAATCGAACCCAGAGTCCAATTATTATGGACGTTAACTGATATTAAGCGTTTCTGCTTCACATTTTCAGCAGGGCTGCGGAGCGGCTGTGAGTTGACTCCACACGGTTCTCATGTGCGTTAAAAAGCTGACTCCACACGGTTCTCATGTGCGTTAAAAAGCTTTACGTTGTTTAATGTACCTAAACAACGATTACCAAATTTCCCTCTCATATTGCTCCTCATAACCACTGAAAATGGTCAAAAAATCGAACCCAGATTCCAATTATTATGGACGTTATCTGATATTAAGCGTTTCTGCTTCACATTTTCAGCAGGGCAGCGGAGCGGCTGTGAGTTGACTCCACACGGTTCTCATGTGCGTTAAAAAGCTGACTCCACGCGGTTCTCATGTGCGAGTTGACTCCACGCGGTTCTCATGGGCGTGAAAAAGCTTTATGTGGTTTAATGTACCTAAACAACCATCACCAAATTTCTCTCTCATATTGCTCCTCATGTTTATGAAATGTTATGATATATGTGTGATATATATGTGTTTTTTAGCTCTTTTGTTTGAAATGGAAAAAATCTAGCTGCTATCTAAAAAAAAAGGAAAAAAAAAGGTTCGACTATCAGTCGACTACGGCAAAATCTAACGAATCAGATTCGACTATGAAAATCCTTAGTCGAAAACAGCCCTAATTGCCTTTTAAGTTAAATTCAAATAGTAAAACCTTCATTAGCTGACTCTTGATTGAATAATTTCTGTGGTTTTATTGTGTTTATATTTTACAAAATTATTCTAGTTTTAGGACAGTTTTAACTAGGTGTTTGAAACCAACATACAAAAACCACACTTCCAGAGAATAGGCCAAGTCTCGGCTGTATGTATATATATAACAGTTAACTAACTATGCCATACCATAGGAGAAACGGTTTCTTATTGTTTTTTGACTCTCTATCCATCCACTTGCATTGTGGACTGTGTCTCAATGTTTTATTTGGGCATTTTCTAGTACACCCCACCAGCTGAGAGTGACAAATGTTTAACAGGCTGTCAGTTTGTTGTGACATTTTCAACAAAACTCATGTATAGCCAGATAAACAGAATTGGTCTTATTTATTTAGGATCATTTGAGGTTGTGATGTGATTTCCTTCGGTCAAGTCTTTGAAAGTACTGTGTGGATCCATAATTGTGTTTTAAAGTGGAAAGCATATGTCTAAAGCTGAATGTGGGTCATTCTATAATTTAGGGTATATTTTATGTACATTAATGATGATTATATTTTTTGTAACAATTTTCTTTAGAAATATCATATTTTATCCATTAAGAGAATGCATACTATAACCTCACCCAAATATTTTGTGCACCCTGTTTTTTAGTTTGCTTGAAATTGCCTTTATGTCCGTAAAATTAGTTCTTGCTTTGACCGTTCTTTGAAGTCAGTGGGTCTAGAGAACTACATTTATTTCTAAAATCTAAAAACCTTAGAAAAATACATTGAGTTTAAATGTAATTTTCTTTTTCAAATAAGAAAATGTTTAATTTTACTGTAAGCTCAAATTCTGTCAACTAAATGTTACTAGCCAAACCACGAAAATCTAAAAAATGGTTTATCCAAAAACCGTATATCCAGCATCATGTGGTCTTTTTCTTCTGCGGCAGATATTTTGAAGACATTATGCTAAATATCCTCTTATTTTTTTATTTTACCTCCAATGATCTTTTGTCAAGGAGTATACTAATTGCCCGTCAACTATGTTTGGTACATTGTTATGGTTTGCAATATTTTTTTATGATTTTTAATTCAAGTAAATATTAAAATTTGAGGGTAACCTGATCAAGTAATAAAACATAACGCTTGGTTGTCCAGACAAGGCCTGCCCTTGAAATTATGAGTGAAAATGGTAACATTGTCAACTATGTTACCTGTAAAATAAGTTACCCTGTAGAGCCAACTCTTGAATGAAATAGTTGTTATGGTCCTACTGTGTGACTGTGTCCTCTGATGATAATGAATTATTTGTCATGGATTAGTTTTTAATCATAATTTAACCCTATTTGTCTCAGAGGAGACTGAGTGTTGATGTGCATGAGGGTGAATCTGGATGAGGAAGGATTAAGGGATATTTGACTTATTTTACGAAATTAACTTTATTGTTTATATGCCAGTGAAAACATAAGAGATCTTCACATGCAAATGACTTGAGTGTCATTGTAACAATGTGTCCAGTCAACAATGTTTCTTGTGTCAACTATGTTACTGTTAAATAACTAGAATGCTGCTTCTGATATTCTTTCAGGGTATAGTTTACATCTACACTGACTGAGTTTTGCAGAACATCTCTTAAAACTATCAAAATGATCTTTAAGGAAGATTTCTGATTACAAAATATTCTTGTCCTTAGTGAACATGCTGAGAATTTTACAGAAATATCTGCAAAACATAAAATTCTCAGAAAAGTCTTGAGTCACTTAAAGTGTAGCACTTAAAGGAACACTCCACCGTTTTTTAAAATAGGGCTTATTCACCTTCTTTCCTACATTTAGATAGGTGGGCAAATGCATTTTTGTCTCAGTGCATGCATTATTTTAGTTTGACAGGGTCGGCGCTAGCTTAGCTTAGCATAATGAATGGAATCCTTTGTTGCCAGCTAGCATGTCCTGAGTAAAAGTGATATAAAAAAAAAACCCACCTAATTACTTCTTGTGGCCTGCGTATTCACAACAAGTACAAATAGCGATGCAGATTAAGACTAGGCGATTTCCTAGGCAGATATTGACTTATATATTAAGGACTATATTAGGGGGAAGCACAGGCGAAGCACTGCTACTTGGGCGTGATATCTCTGTGCCCAAGTAGCTGTGCTTCACCTGTGCTTCCCCCTAATATAGTCCCAAGTCAATATCTGCATAGGAAATCGCCTAGTGTTAATCTGCATCGCTATTTGTACTTGTTGTGAATACGCAGGCCACAAGAAGTAATTAGGTGGGGTTTTTTATTTTTTATATCACTTTTACTCAGGACATGCTAGCTGGCAACAAAGGATTCCATTCATTATGCTAAGCTAAGTTAGCGCCGACCCTGTCAAACTAAAACAAAATGCATGCACTGAGACAAAAATGCATTTGCCCACCTATCTAAATGTAGGAAAGAAGGTGAATAAGCCCTATTTCAAAAAACAGTGGAGTGTTCCTTTAATAGTGGCATACAGTTTGCTGGTAACAGAGTTTGCAAAATTACCAGGGAAAACATCTTTTTATTTGTAATATCAAAATGGTGATATTGGCAACTAGCTGACGAGTTACACTTACCAATAGTTGTTTTATTAAGAAAGCATATTGTTTTTACACTTTTTTGCCGATGTGATATGTGCCCTAAATTATAGAATGTGATCGTTTTTACCTTGATACTTGCACTTGTACATAAGAAGCAAACAACATACATAATCCATCATAAGGGGCTTTGAAATTTCTCTGTGGCTGTGCAAACGTTTTTTTAAGATTCAAGCTGCACATGCTGAATGGGAAAACCTTCAAAGCTAGTTCTCAAAGATCGGGTTACTAAGGAAAGTTATTGAAAGTGTAGAACCCTCTTGTGCTGCATTCAACACCCCTTTATTCACTGGGCTGCATTGAATTCTGAAGGATTCATTGAGACTGAAACAACTTTCTGGATAATAATGGTGTTGTCATTTCTTCAAAGATAACGCCACATTGTTGATTAAGTTTTTGTCACATGCAAAGCAGAGTACATGCACTGTACGTCCTCAGATAATAATTTTACAGCATGTTCCGTGAGGTGGATAAGGTTAATATTTGATCATTTTATGGTCTCAGTTGCTTTATACACTTCGTTTTATTATTCCTTTGATAAAAGTTCAATCCAGCTTAGTGCTATAAGTGCATAAATTCGTCTCCGTCTAAATTAAGGATATTTTTGGTTTTCCTTGCATACTACTCCTACTTAAAGGGATAGATCACCCATAAATGAGACACACCCACGTTTTTCTGACGCCATGTTATTCCATCAATGCGATTAGTGCGTTATATTCCGAGTCTTCGGAAATCAGACGATAGCTTTTGCGAGAAACAGAGTGAAAACTGTTATTGGCTCATAATCTTCACCTCCTAATTTGTGCTTATGCTCAAATAAAAAATTGTGCCTTCCATTATTGGTGCATCATGTCGCTGAAATAAATGCCATTGGTTTTCATATATCACATGACCAGTTGTTATGCTGCAAGTTACATGGCCTCATATTAAAATCTAAAGAAAGATTATTAGTAGACAATACTTTACCAGTATTTTTATACTTTTATGGTGCTTTTTTTAATCCTTTTAGTATAAGTCACCATCCTGTTTTGTTAAATGTAAACATTAAGCTCAGTCTCAAACACTCTGTAATTTAGTTTTTTGTGCTAAAGAAATATGATTTACATTTTCAGACGCTTTTATCCATTGCTCTTGATGAGAAAATGTTAATTGTCGACTAAATAAATATATACTTAAACTTATGCATAAGCCAATAGATTGTATAATTAGATCAGTGTTATATAAGTACTATTTATATAGCCTACTATTGTGGCATTTATTAATATTTTGAATTGGCTTTTATTTTGAATTGTAGTTTAAGTTTTAGTTTTCTATTTAGCTTTAATTTAGTTTTATTTCAGCTTTAGTAATTTTAGTACTTGAACTAAAATTAGAAATGTGGCATATATGCAATTAACTGAACTAAAATCAGTTTTAGTTGAAAATTTTTTAGGTAAGTTTTGATTTCAGCTTTATTTTAATGAAGGGTTTAAATGAAGTTCTTTTAAAGCCTCTCTTCATTCGCTCTTTGTTGCTCAAAACCACACAAATGTCATAGGAACCATTCAAAGGCCACATCACACTGTGATTTTGTCACTGCGCTAATGGTCATTAGATTGGCTTAAATGGTTAGTGTAAGATGTAATTTAGGGCACAGTGGCTTCAGTCATTGGTTATCTGTAGAGTGGTTTCACTGCGCTGGACAGCAAGGCCTTTGTCTTTGAGAGGGCAGGCAAAAAAAAGAAGTGGGTCGTTGTCCTGTGCAGTTTTATGTCCTGGTGTTGCATAGGGTGGGTATGAGGGGGCAGGGGATGGCACTGGGGGATGGTGGATACCAGCAGGACAAGCCTGTCAGACTGGCACAGCCTGCCTGTTGATCATAGAGATGGGCACCAAAGTAGACAGTGGCCTTAAAAACTATTTAGATTCTCAATTTACGCTTAAAAATGTAATTGCACACGGATAACATTCATGATGTCGCCTTTGCAATAATCACCTGTTCCACAAAGATTATGCAGTCATTTCGATGAAAGCTCGTATCTGCCACATAAGACAAAAAGTCATAAAAACTCGAATTATGAATTTAAAAAGTCAGTTATTAGCAATCAAAATGATGAGATATAAAGGTCATAATAGGATTTTTTTATCTATTAATAATTTGACTTTTAATATCAATAGATTTTTTTTCAACTGAGTTTTGTCATAATTATTATTAATATTTCACCATTTCAAAATTGCATATTGAGGCTGATTTAACTGAGCAAACATTAACTGTTGACTCACTGGAAAGGGTAAATTTCTGAAGATTTAGTGTTAGTTCTCGAGACCGGTCTTAAGACAATTTTTTGAAGGTCTTGATCTTGTCTCGGTCTCGACCGCATTTGTTCTCGGTCTCAGACTAAGAGGATTCTGGATTTTATTTCAAGACCACAACAGCATGGATATCACTAAATTCAAGATATGATTGCAGAAAAGTACTTGATATCTTGATTTTTATATTATAAAATATGATATAATTAAGCAATATCGTGAGCAAGAGGGTTGTTTCCACAAATATGATCACAATTGCAAAGTGATATTGATTTTATACAGATGTTCAATAAACAAAATGTTTTTTTTTTAAACATTAATCTCAACATTATTTATGCATTTGTAATTGTACCAATTCAGATGAACTTCTGTGCCACCTCTGCTGTGAAAAGATGCATTTTGCTGTTAGTGATTTCATTTGATTATTAACAGCTCTGTATAGTCTCTTATTATTCTAATTGTAATAGTTGATTAATAATAAGACATTTCTCAGGCAGTAAATGTTAATCTTTCAGATGAATTTGAGGAATGTTAGCCTGGTCTTGGTCTCGACTTGGCCTCGGTTTAGGTGGGCTTGAGCACAACACTACTAAAATTTGGAAATCTAAAATGTCTAGTAGGTTTCCCTTTGACTTGATAACTAGAAGGCAAACAAACTTTCTCTGATGACCTTACAGATGGACAAAAGGTTATTTTCAGTATCACAATAATACACTTTATCTTACAGAATTACAATCAATGCTCTATTTTAGTCAAGGTTATCCTTCCAGTTACGGTGATGGGAAAAATACAAAGTATCCTGTTCTCAAAGTCAAACCCTGCATTCATGTGTTTGTAACTAAATAGACCAGTGCAGAATTTGAAATCAAAGACATGGAGTAAGGACCAGCAAAGGTCACAGAAACAGCGTGAAGTGAATTTTTTCCGCACATGTTCCTGATTTGTTTCACTCTTGTTTCCAGCTGTCGGGCTCAGTGGTGTTGGCTGTGGGATTATGGTTGAGGTTTGACCCAGACACGGCCAACCTCTTAGCCGAAAATGATGCCCCTGAACACTTCTTCATTGGTGAGTTGCAAATTTTTTTTTGAAGCCCACAGCAAATGTTTACATAACAGTTTTGTAGGTTTCATAAACCTAACGCAAAATATAGAGTCATGAAAGCAGACTTGGGGGGGGTTTAGGAGAGGAAACTACACTGTAAATATATGAATAGGCGAAACTGTTGAAAAGGGGACATGTGACTTAGTATAAAATGACTAACCACAGTTTCCTTTCTTTTTCTGTACCTTTTAGGAGTGTGTTTATCTGAAATAGTTGATACTACAATGATAGAGCAAAATAAAGAAAAATAATAATTGCACAGGAGTGTTGGCCAGTGTTATTTTAGCTTTATTTTTATTTCATTTTAGTCAATTTAGTAATTACGAAATTTGTGCAGACTTTGTAATCTAAATTTCTGTCCCTCTAAAAACTAAGAAAACAGAGAAAAAAATATTGTGTACACAAGAAAGACTGAAATAAACCTTTGCACCCTGACTTTTGTTGCATAAAGCCAGCCAATCAGATTAGATCTCACAAGATTAAAATAAACTTTTTGTGCTATATAGAGATATTGTGACAGTGAATAATAATTAAATACTTCCCTACTTGTTGTTGAACATGCTGCATATGCCATTATGCACTACATCATGGGATACATAGTATGTGTTGTAATGATATGTGGCATTTATTATGCTGCCTTCATGTGCTAGCGGAAATTTCCTATTTCCCACTTTCATGATTATTAGCTCATTGCATTTAAGTGCTTCGTTGTTGGAAAGAACAGGAATAATGGAGGATTTATTCTTGCCTATTTATTGGGAAAATCTCTGGAAAGCCAAAATGAAATGTAGTGTCCCATTCATTGACAACTATATAAACATTCACAGCGCTGTCTAGATAATCAGCTTGTGGCGATTCTGGAATTTCGGTAAAATACAGACTATCTGTGTATACAAACATACAATACGCTTCAAATGATTATTCATATATGTAAATATGCACTTCTCTGATGATAAGATATGTTGTAGCTGTTATGAAAAAACGAATAAAGCATTCCTGTCACAGCAGCAATCGTTCTCCCCTCCGTCAAGTTTATAGTTTATGGCACGCTCAACTCGGGAACTCCGATATCAAAATTATCTCAGAGATTTCCAGTGGTAAATACAACATGAGAGGGTGTTCATGTCCTATTTTTAACTATGAAACTCATATTTACGATAATTCTGATTGCATGTGTCGTGAAGGCAGCATTAATTCTACCATGGTACGTTATCTGTTTATTAATCACAAAGTACAGAAACTGTCATAAAGAAATCCATACTGTACCTCACAGTTTCATAAATAAGCACAACACCAATGCCTATTAATAAAGCACCGGGCTCCAACGGCAATTTCAAGCTGAAATTTCCCATCTGCATCATGGAGCCCTAATGGCCTCTGTAATGGCGAATCTGATATTGGTTTTAGCTGTGATGAATAAGCAGGGACACTGATAGTTCTTGCTAATAGCCAAACCTGATTTCTCATAGGGGAAGGCGTGTAACTGGTGTCGGTTAATTATAAAAACATAATTTCCCCTTTAGCTCTGGTTGAGTCCCCAGAGCAGCCGTTTGGTGAGCTGCTGTTGGTCGGAAAGTTGGTCTCAACATATACCTCATTGGTCTTGCAGAGGAGTGGTGCTGTAATTGGTTTATTTGTAATGGTTAGTGTGTTGATTGGTGTCTCTAGTTGTAGAACTGCATTTAAGGGCATTTATTTGCACATTAATAACGCGGCTTCCTGCTGTTTTTCCACTGGTGGCAGCAATGAGACGATCTATATGGGACTGCTAACTGCTGTCCGGAGCTACATAATGGACAAACAACTTCTTTGCAAGTGCTAAACACAATGATTATGAAACAAATTGCAAAACTGGGTCTTGACATCATATGCCCATATACCCAGACACTGAAGCTGATCAACCAGGTTTAACCTAAGGCATAAACGTTTCAATGATGTCTCGGTGACAGAGCGATAATAAAAAAAGAAGAAGTGAGAGATGCTCTGTGGATTCGTCTAAGATAACAAGCATTTCCTGGCAATATGTTTATGCTTGGAACAAACAGTTTCTACCCAGTAACAGAAGAATATCACTTGGCAAACAACTATGTGCTATGAAGCTAATGCAGCAGATGCAGAAGACAAAAACAGGAAGCAAGATGAAGAATTCTGCAAAAATACATAATATATTCTCTGTTTCCTAGTATATATATAACACTAGGATATTTTATTTCCGTATGAAACACAACTCAGATATTCTATTTCTTTATTAACTCAGACTTCTTAGCTAAAGATATTTCAGATATTTGCAGTATTTACCAGATGCAAATTACACTTATTTTAGTTACAGAAGTGGTGGGAAAAAGTTTTAAAATCAATTGCATCTACTGTAAGTACGTTTAAATAGATTTGTGATACATCAGTAAACGGGTAAAAGGGTTTTTGAGCAAACTAAAATAATCCTAACAGACTTTTTTTTCTTCATATTTTCAAAGACTGGACTATTAAAAACTAAGTTAAGAGTTACTGGTGAAATGGTTTTGTAAAAATGTATTTTGTAATTTTTATTTTAACAATAATGTAAGTGAAATCCCCCCATTGTAATATCAAGCAAATATGTGCCATCCTTCTCCTAGACAAGATACCGGTATGTTACTCTATTTATGCGCTATGGTTAGTTCCTATGGGTGCTTTTTTTTTTTTTTTTTTTTTTGCATCATAGCTGTTGCCATATCGTGCATTTATAATTCCAGTCGACACTGACAGCATGTGATCTTTCGGTAAACACCTTTACAGAAAACTCAGGACTTTCCATTTGCTCATCTTCTTGCTGTTGATGTTCTTATCATTGTTAAACAACAATTGCCCATTTTCCAGGCTCTCAAGTAATGAATTGACTGAGTCCTGAGATGTTGAAGAGAGAGCTCTCTGCCCATTTAGAGATGTTCAGTGTTTATAGTATAAGGAAAGGAGGAGGGCTGTTTATATTAAATGTCAGCTTGTTTTCCATCCATTTGGCAATTAGGAAGTCAAGAGTAGAGGAGGCTTGGTGTTTTTAGCTTGCTGAACTCACAGAGGACTCGTGTCAAATCTCCTTAGTTCTGTCCTCGGAAAACAACATTATTTTCTCCCTTGGGGATCAATTATTGTGGGTTGTGATGCTTGTCTTCCTTTAGCCTTAATAAAACCTCGGCAAAACTTCAGCTCTGTGCTTTCTGGCAAGCCTTTTGACCTTCTTGACTCTTTCGAGGATGGAAATGTCAGTGGAATCATGTCTGAAATGTAAACCTGTGTACAATTGGCTTTTAATTTATAGTCTGGCGTTAAACAACAGGGATTGTAGCATATTTAGCGGCGTTTAGCTTCACCAGGCCCTCAGATTTTGCTCTAGTTTATCTTTTTCCATTAATTAGTATGGCTCTAGCTTGTCTAAAGTGGCATGGGAAAGCAGTTGTTCGCGAGGGAGACTGTGCCATCCTAGCAACAGCGGTCTCAAGTGAGTGTGGCACAGCAGACGTGTCAGCGCCCTGCGTCTGGGGTGGCTGAATTGTTGCTATGGTGAGATAATTGGCAAGAAGAGGAGAATGACAACAAGATCATGAAGATCCCGTAATCATGAATGTCCAAAATAGATCTGAAATGTTATGTCTTTAACTACAGTTTCAACTGTTGTGCATTGCTAGGGTTTATCAGTTTATACTTTATATATGAAAATATGGCATAATATATTTTATGCATGAAATATTATGACCATTTTGATTACATATATATATATTTTTTTTATATATTGCACACACACACACACACACACATATATATATATATATATATATACATACATACACGTATATATATATATATATATATATATATATATATATATATATACACACACATGTGTGTGTGATCGAGATGACCAATGAAAACGTCTGCAGGGTAAGGTTTGCGCTTAACTGTTTTGGGAAAAATAAAACCATGCCGGTAAATACGATTAAGGCGTCAGGGCAACGGTTGAGCTTGTGGTGTCTGTATGTGTGTTGTTCACACAAAGACTGTTTCTGTTGAGCCCAGGCCTTTGACACTGGTTGTTGGAGATACGTGAGGAAGCGCAACTCAAACTTCTCACTTCAATGCATAGATATGCAAAACACAAGAATGGTGTTTTTGTGTGGGATTGTAGTTTACATTGAGTGGGAAATTACCTAACACAGGTGATTTTGATTTTGACCATCTGTCAGGAAATGCCTACAAAACCTTCATAAAATTTGAATCAGTTGCTTTCACTCTCAGTAATCTAAAGGTACACCTGGGTCCACATTATTTTCATTTATCTGCCATCTGTACTAGAGCATATGAGCACTTTCACAGTTGAAATTAATAAATGATATTACCTATTCATGTTCTGCCATCATCTGGTCATTTAATGAACTGCACGTTGGGATTTTCTTGAACTAACTTTCAACATTACACTATACTCTGTTCTCCCCGCAGCGGTGTACATCTTGATCGGAGCAGGAGGTGTCATGATGTTGGTGGGGTTCTTCGGTTGCTTTGGGGCCGTGAGAGAGTCACAGTGTCTTCTGGGATCGGTGGGTAAGAACTAGAGGTCTTCTCGGGTCCTAAGATCTGTACCTGACCTGAATTGACTCGAATCACTTCTCACCCAAACCTGATGTGCATCAGTTCATTTGAAAAAAAGAAAAACCTGACCTGATAAAATTAGACTTGAGACCCGAGAACTTTTTTTCAAACCCGATCCCCTGCATAGTGGTTGAGTGGGGACTTTTTCAACCGGGTATGACAGACCAAAATAAGATACACCAAATAAGAAACACCACGGCAGGTGTAGATTTAAAAATATTCTACTTTATTTGCAGTTCACAAACGTTTACGTTAGCTGTTTAGCCATGTTGCCATATAATATCTACTTTGAGTATGTCAAAAATGTGTGAAAATGTTTCCCGTGGATTTTCACAAATTGCTTTGTTTGAGGAAAAACACCAAAATATGTGACCCTGGATCACAAAACCAGTCACAAGTCACACGGGTATATTTGTGGCAATAGCCACCAATACATTGTATGGGTCAAAATTATCCATTTTTCTTTTATGCCAAAAATCTTTAGGATATTAAGTAAAGATCATGTTCCATGAAGATATTTTGTGAATTTCCTACCGTAAATATATAAAACATTTATTTTTGTGAGTGAATGCAGCACAATCCTGAACATAAATGAACAACTTTAAAGACGATTTTCACATTTTTTTTATTTTTTTGCACCCTCAGATTTTCAAATAGTTGTATCTCGGCCACATATTGTCCTATCCTAACAAACCATACATCGATGGAAAGCTTATTTATTCAGCTTTCAGATTATGTATAAATCTCAATTTCAAGAAATTGACCCATGTGACTGGTTTTGTGATCCAGGGTCACATATACAGTTATGGTTTCATTTTTGTTCATTTGATTTAGTACTGCATATAGATGGTTTTCTGTAATTAATGTGTCTGGCAACAGGAAATAATTTTTCTTCTGGGGCGAGCGAGTCCGACCGCTCACAAGCTTTATGTTGCACCTCAAACGACATAAATTGATATGAATGTTAACATTAATCATTCCCTCGAATGTCTCAGGTGTTGCAGAACACGGTATCCAGGAGGGTTTGGTTGTGTACACATATGAACCTGGAATAAAGTAGAATCATTCGTTTTAAATAATAAAATATTATTGAACGGCCAAAACGAATAATGAAAAGTTGGCATATTTTTAAAGAATTCTGGTATTCTCAGGTTATATCTGTAAAAGCACATATATTTAAAAGTACCCAAGACCAGAGGCTACTAATATCACACTCGACCCGTGTCCGAGGCACTTGTCAAAGTTTGGACTCGGGTTTTCAGATCATAGTGGACCTGTGAACACCTCTAGTACAAACTGCGCAACAATAAATGAAGAAATACTTGAAACACACTGTTTCTGTATTACTGTACTAATTACTCTCTCTAAAAAGTATTGCATTACTTATTACTAATTATTTTCCTAATCAAATCCCACATTGAACAATACAAGGATAAACATGAAACTGCTCTTTTAATTCTTTCAAATATATAATAATAAATTGAATAAATTATTCTTGAATTGACGAACGAATTGAATTGTATTCTTGAAAAATGTACATTTTAAAATTGGACATAACATTTTGATGTTAAATCCACTATTGTTTTATATAGAATTGTTCTATTGTCTATATAACATTTAATGCAATTACATCATAAGTAACAGTAATTAAATTACAGAAAAATTAAGAGTAATCCCTTACTTTACTTTTTCAAGGAAAAGGTAATTAAATCACAGCAGTTAATTACACAGTAATGAGTTGCAGCCAACTCTGCCTTGAGCACTTTTTTGTCAACACTGAAGAATTTAAATTAAACATTAAATCAAAATGGAGCTTTTTTACTTCCTTAATACATGTTCCTGGTCTCATAATGCTCGACCCGTGCACAGTGTTCAAATAAAATAAAATGTTTACATAATTGAAAATAACCTTCTTGATATCCTGCTATATGATCCTGTTGAATTGCAATTAGTATTGAGAAACTAAAGTGAAGTCTCTTTTGTAGTTTTTTGCTTGCCTTCTGGTGATCTTTGGGGCAGAGGTCGCTGCCGGAGTCTTTGGCTTTTTGAATAAGGAAAAGGTATTGCATGCACAGTGTCAATCATTTTATTGAGCTTAAATATGAACTGTCATGTAATAATGAGCTGATACTCGCACATGTGTTTCTAGATCATTAATGATGTACAAAACTACTATGAGTCCACTCTGGGAAATGACAACGGGACTGCTATTGCCACCAGCTATCACAAAGTGGTCAGTCAAGCATTTGATTTAGTAAATGATCTGTGGCCATAGTGTCTGTGTGGATGTAATGTCTGTTCTTATTTCACAGCTGGAGTGCTGTGGGACTGAATCTTCTCGCCCTCCTGATCTGTGCACTGAAGCCAGTCCTAACACGGTTAGTTAAAATGCAGCGATCTTTTATTGCTTATGTTAGAGGGCTCAATATCATTTCACCTCTGCCACTTCATCTGCTTGATTGGAATTCAGTTCACTATTCTGAAGGAAGCTATTGAATTAGTTGAAGAGAAACACATGTTTCAATGCCAGGTGATTTTGACATGATTTTCCATCCATAATTATTTCCTTATAGGCCACGAAGCTCTATTATTTTGCATTATTTTATACAAAAATAATAATTATATATATATATATATATATATATATATATATATATATATATATATATATATATATACTGTGCAACAGGAAATTTTGTCGATTTCAGTGCTATCCCCACCCACAGTTAAATTACATTGGTCCAAAATTCCACTCCACATGTTTATTAAATATCAGATGTGTTCTGATTCACTGAGAATGTGGAGTGTCTCTCTGCGTTGTTTAACTCTTTCCCCGCCAGCATTTTCTAAAAAAGTAACCAGCCAGTAGCAGCATTTTTTTTATCATATTCACAAAACTTTCATCGACCCCAGAATATTAAGTTGTATGAATAAAAAGTCAATATATCCAAAGAAAGAACAGAGCCTCTGCTTTTAAACATTTCATTTGGTAACATTAGGCAGTTTTGATTTATATGCTGTTGAATGTTGAATGTTTGATTACTATGGTTAGCTTACTTACTATCCATGCCTTCTAGTTATTAACCGATCTTCGCTTGTTTTTGGATCCAGAGTTGCTGTACTATTTCAGAAGACGTGTAACAGCGCCCCCTACCATATAACAGTGAAAACAAACACGGATTGCCAGAAAAACGAGTCAGTGGCAGGGAGAGTGTTAATGAGGACAGACAAGCATGTCTTTAACAAATCCTGACAGTAGTTTTTTAATGCCAAAAGAGGGTTTGCGCTGGCGTAAGCTGTTAGTAAATCTGGCCCTCAGACTCACAGGAAGGACACCTTTCATACTCGAATGATGAGCAGTTCTGACACAGACCTTTAGGTGGCAGCCATGTTGCTCTGTACGGGGTAAAGAAAGGGAGGGAGGGAGGGGCGCAGACCAGTGGAGGGAGAAGGTAAGAAGGGCTTAGAGAGAGAAATGAAGCAGACAGCGGCAAGATGTCCAATGAGTCACTTGATCCGATAAGCCCACAGGGGCACAAAGGCGCCAGTTTTTTATTTATAGCTGTCACGAAAGCACATTGATCGGCTAAGAAACATGATGTCACATTGTGCTTCAGTTTTGAAGTTCACACTGTCAGTTGATCCCAATCAGCAAAACACATTAGAAAGAAGATACCGCAACAGCGCGTTAACAGTGTTTACAATGGCTTTAGCCTATAAAAAATTACTACTATTCAGGTGCAGCTCATGTGTGTATGTGTGTGTGTGTGTGTGTGTGTATGTGTGTGTGTGAACATACACTGCCGTTCGAAAGTCTTGGGTTGGTAAGATATTATCAGGGAAGCCACTGTGACTTTTTTTTCCTACATCATGAATGACTGGCGTCTCAGAGCGTGCAGACGAAACGTAATACGCAATCTTGGCATTTCCATCCAGTTTTTTTTTTTTTTTTTTTTTTTACATAGTTTATGGGTTTTTATGCACGACACAACATATCTTTTTTGGCAACAAAGATGTGATATAAAACTCTAATATTCAATTAACTAATTAATCAGAATAATAATTACTGTAGTTCTAAATGGTGTGCACATCTCTGGTATTTTACAACGGCTTTGGTGCTCGTCCAATCAGATGTCAGAGCCAGAGCTAAATCTGTAGAAGTGAACAGATGTGTATTCATTGTTTTAACATTAACACACTACATCAGTTTGCCAAACTCATCTAATGTTCTTTTTAAAGGCTGATAAGGATTGCGTCAAAGCTATCGAAGACTTCTTCAATGAAAAACTCTTCATAATTGGATACGTTGGGCTTGGCATTGCTGGAGTAATGGTAAGAATGTGAAACCAACATTCTTTTTCAAAGTTGGACATACTCATATATACAACTTTATATAAAGAGCTATCGCTTAATTTTGAGACAAAGAGAAAAAAAAATCAGCCAATTGAGATTTGCTTTATAAGTGTGGCTTAAGTGTTCAAATGCTTTTTGGGAACACTGTAGCCTATATTTATGTATCATGTATAACATCTGAACATTCCCTCACTGTTTTAACAGATAATTGGCATGATCTTCAGCATGGTTCTTTGCTGCGCCATTCGAAACAGCAGAGAAGTTATTTAGGCACCTCACAGTTCCCCTCTCGCCCAGATGGACTGTTTCAAAGCGCACCTTCTTTGACCTCATCGGACCATCACATTCAGGCTTGGGAGCGGGGATGGAGGAACTCCCATGAGGCAGTGTGGGTCTTGTGGTACTGTTTTGTGAACAGCATTCTCTCTCTGATCGTTTGTGTCTTTTCTGTTCCTTGCATTGTTTGAAGATGACCTCCTCTGCATGGACTGCTATTGTAACCCAATTAACCTTTACATTTATTTTGTCTTTATTTATCACTGAATCATTACAAGGGGTACATAGTGTACATCTCTTTTTCAAACTTGCTCTCGCTTAATAGAGAGTTCTCACATCTTGAGTCCTTCTTCGGTCCAGACTTTCACAGTGAACTGACCATTTTCTTACTGATGTAAATAAGCTTTCTGATGCCTCTTATTGATCAACTTATTTTCATGTTATTTATTGTGTGAAGTAGATCAGGTTTTCTGTGCTAATAGATAATGGGTCATATGTTTGTGTTTTGCTGGTTATTAATATTTGGTTATTGTAATTTTGCCACATCATATAGATACTGAATGAAGCCAAAGAGTGGAAGAGTGTGAGTGAAGACCTCTGGCACAGATTGTCACACTTAAAGTCAGCATGAACTCAAAATAAACCTATTTGATTTAGTAATGTTCCTGGTTCTATTGTGAAAGATTCATGAGTGCATGATATTACAAAGAAAAACAATTAGCTTCATAATTGTTCATCAAAATGTAAACTTGCTCTTCCTCTGGAACCTTTTGAGTTTGCTGCTATTGTCTAGGCTATTGGTTAATGTTAAGCAGTAGACAAATTCCTAATTTGGTTACTTTTTTTTAAATCTTGCCAGTAGGAACTTAATGTTGATTAATAGTAATATAATACATATTACAGCAGTACTAGAAAAAAAAAACTAGTTACTGCTAAGTTGAAACTCAACCTTCAGGCTCTTTAAACAACTTTTCATTCATTTTGACTTTTTCAAGTGTGTCACTCGTTTAAGTGGCTAATCCACATGACCTTCCTCTCTTGGCTGATTTTGAATATGTAGAGTTCAAACACCAGGTTTTATGGAGATCAACAAATGTAATTTGCAATATTACTGTAAAATTGCACAAAACCAGCCAAATCAAAAACATATCTAAATTCTTCAGCCATTGCTTCTCTTTGTCTTCTGTTCAAGAATATGACCCAATAGTTTAATTGATCGATGTGCCTTTACAACTGACAAAGCCCCATTATAAATGTGTTTGCCGTTCCAGTAATATGCACATTTGAGTTTGTAGTTCCTCAACTTCAAGTAGGTTTTTTTTTTACTCTTTTATAGCATTGTGTTGCATGTAAATGGCTTTGAAATGAGAAAATATGGTCACAGGTCAATAAACCCTGAACAATATTAAAACAGCTCACAAGTATACATTTGCTTTTTTATTTTTGCAATGTTGAATAAAACCCATTTCCATTGAACAGAAATGAATACATGTTGCACTGAAATGTCATTGTCTGTAGATGTTAATACTGTAGTCAAAACATCATAGCACTTAAATATATAGTCTTTGTTTAAGGCTGGGTCCCTCAAACTTTGCCTTGAATGAATACGATGGACAAACTTCTGCAAACACATGACGTGAAAATAATGACCTATGCTTTGAGATTAGAAATCTCAGGAAGCTACAGTTGTAACATGAGCTGGTCCATGTAACAGAAGTTAAAGTCTACAAAATATTGCATAAATACGATATGCATCAAATGTTGGTCTGTTATAGGAAACCATCAAGATAATCCTGAATTTTAGACTGCACCTCACATACTTTCCCCAAATCGGTTCAAAAACCAAAATGGTGTAAGATGGAGGGCATGTGCAGCAACAGAATAAAAAACAAAGACATTCCTTAAAATATTAACAATTTAGAGTTACAAGGTCTGAAGGCTTCAAAAGCATTAAGTAACCCAATTGTTTAGACACTGAAAACAGTGACAGGAACAGAAATAAATGAATTTGGAGTTGGAAAAAAGACAGACAAAGCAAGTATTAATGCAAAAAGAATTGTACAAAGTGAATAGATGGGAGGAAAAAAAGTCAACAAAAACATTAGTGTCATTACAGCAACACCAGTCTTCCTCATTGAGGGGAAACTTTCACATATGCTTCTAGAAAATGTAAGCACATAAGCGCTCTCCTCCAGACATATCCTTACCAACAAGTGCAAAATGTTGGCTACAGCCCATCAAAGAAGCCTGTAAACCATAGAGGAAGTGCGGTAAGGCTGGATAAACTCACAGGAACTTAACCAGAATAGAAGTTGTCGTTCTCGCGACAACTTCACCATCTTGATTAATGTTTATCTTTTCTTGTAAATGTACAGTTGGTTGTGTAGCTGCCACAGTCTTGGTCGACTCAGAGGTATGTGTGTCTGCTCAGTCAGAGATTAGCTTTAGGGGGGACTGGCTCATGATAAACTCTCCCACACCGATGAAGTACATGACCTGCACGATGCCGAACAGCGGTGCGATGACTAGAGCCCTGCAACCTGCACCCTTCAGGAATGCAGACGGCCCTTCTCGCCTGAAGATCTTACTGTAGGAACAAAGAAACAAGCAAAGGTCACACATGGTAGATGATATACTCACATTCCAGAATTACAAATCAGTTAAATTGTAATGTTTAAAACAAGTAATGGGGATGATGCATCACCTGAAACAGTCAATTATGCCACTGTAGGTTTCCTCATTGGCTCCTTTGTTCAGAGACTGCAGCCTGGTCTTAACCACTGTTAAAAACAAAAGACAAGGTGAGCATCTGCATTCCCATTTGAAGTGCACCAACAAAATGGGGCTTAAGAGGACAAAAAAGCAGCTCACCATCACATGGGTTAACAGCAACAGCAGCTGTGGAGCCCGCAACACATCCAGAGATGAATGACCAATAAAATGGTGCCGCTTCTTCAGAAGAGGGCTTACCCAACTTGTTCAAATTTGCAAAGAGTGGGAAGTAAACGATCGAGAAAGGTACGTCTCTAAATTGGAGAAAAAGAGAAAACAAAAAGTTGCATTTATGTTCTCATTATTGTGAATGTCTGCATTTAACAGTCACAATAAAGATTTTACAATGCATTACCTCAATAGAGTTGCTCCAAGGCCTTTGTAGAGCCCCTGAATGCCTTGAGTGTGCAGCAACTCTCTTGCGATCTGGGTGGCAGATATGGCCCGGTGTGAGGTGCTGGGTATCACATTGTAGGAGCGACTCAGCACTGCGTTTGTGGTGGCCAGTCTATTGGGAGGGATGATGCCTGGTTTTCTCTGCTGTACGGCTGTAAAGACAATCAGAAAAGTTGTTCCAAGTGAGTAATAACTACAATAAGGGATAATATTGATCATTATAGCGAAATAAACTCAGTCAGCATGGTGTTCTGATCACCTTGTTGGGGTTATTTTGCAATAATTACCAACTACATTATCACACAAAAATAAATGGACAAGAAATGGATGAAGAATGATGCAACTAACCAATCAGAATAAACTATTGCATATGCTAGATTTTAGGGCTGTACAATTGATCGTAATTGATTATCTTGTTTTCATAATCGTTAAAATCCGAAATCGATGTGCCACTGCCACATTCAGTCCAGCGTACCTTCCTTTCCTTCACAGCAATGCGCTTTCGTTCCTCCCTAAAAGCTCAAGCTTGACATCCAAATAGCCAAATAAGTGAGTGTTGTAAAATGCAGTCTGTTGCTAAACTGCAAGTCATGTTTCATATTAAACTGTGTTATTAAAAGGGCATTAAGCCACAAAAGAGACAGTTCCCCAGGTGGCTTTCTGTGTGCGGAGCCGAATGCGGATCAGCAAATGGGCATTTTGACAAGTCAAAGCCTTTTTGGAGAGTATTCATGTAAACAGTCAGTGAGTTGTGTCTTAAGTAAACGTACAGAGTTAAGAAAGAAAACGTGTGTAACAGTATATTGGATCCGTGCATTAGCTCTTAAAGTGACTGCAGCCTAATAAAGCTGCTGCAGCCTGTCATTAAAGATAAACAACAAATGACAGGAACTCACTCACTGATCTTGACTGAATAACTTAAGTAGCTTTAATAAGGATTAATCTATATGTAATGTGTCCAGTATGACTATGCAATGTTATATGAAGTGTTGTATTTCATGATTATATACATTTAAATATATTATCTGAATACCACTGTTTGTACATACTCCTGAAAAACTTAACACTGTTTATTTTGTTCATTCAAAATTTAGCTCTGTTGTATTTTTTCCGTTTTGTTTGTAATCAGTTTCTTTGTTTTTATTGTATTGCTGACAGTTTACTTGTCTTGTGTAATTATTATGAGGACCTTTTTCTTACATTAGTTAACCTAGTATTAGTTTATGCTGAAGTATCGATAATTGTGAAATTTAAAATTACTTATGATCAACGTCTTATTTCACAATGTTGCACACCAATAATCGCGATTTCAATATTGACCAAAATAATCATGATTATTATTTTTTTGCCATAATCGAGCAGCCCTACTAGATTTCACTGCTCTAATAAGCACAAAAAGGAAACCCTACCTAGTCTGCCAGCATCCTGTAGTTGAATTTTCAGCATCTCCATTGGAGTAGTGATGACAACCTGGCACATGCCAGCAGCACATCCAGCCAACATCTCTTTAAATACAGTCAGCCCTCTCCTGTAACAAACAAGGCAATGGTTATATAACAGCACAGATGTTATTTTGTAATTGTTAGGTAAAACAGATATTGAATAGCACCAAGTGTAGCAGTAGCAAACATACCCATCTTTGGAGAGGTGGTGCCGGAAGAAGTCATTGGCTGCCAGTTTGATGGCCTTCTCAGGAGTGACCAGTGTAAGATTAACTGCAGCACCTAAAAGACAAACAAACAGAGGGTTAATAAACCACACCACAACTGATCACAGATCAGCAAACACACATTCCCCACCACCATCAAGCCAGAGATACATCTACAACATGACCTTATCAAGTAACATTCAGGCAGATTATAAGATTAAAAATGCCACTAACAGACTAAGAATATAAGCAAAGCTTATTAGAAAACTGAGATGATGATGGAGGGGGATTTTACATAATGTGAACAAAATGAAAAATAAAATAAAAACAACTATATAAACAAACAGAGAGGATATTAGAAATATAGGATAGAAGTTTCAGTGAGAAAAGAATGCAGGCACATTCCAGAGAGAGACTGACATTAGGGTTGTGCAGTATGACGGTATATTCAGCGCAACGGTAGAAATGTGAGATTTCGCAATGCCGTTTATGCAGCGTTAAATCTGCAAACAAACCACTTCCAATGAAGACAGCTTTGTTAATGTGCAGTTTTGACGTGTTGCATGTGCTAACTGTAACATTAATAAAGTAAATCAACTGATGTGCAGTCACAGCCATTTTACAACAGCTTAAAATGTTGCAGAAAATGATATTCATAATACACTGCATTGATAAATTCACACATGCATAAGTCTGGCATTAAGTTTAAATAAAGAAAATGATTAATATAAAAGAAAGGAAAATAAGATAAAGTAACATTCATTTATAATATATTCGATTCACTATCATCATGTAATAATGCCTGTTTTCGGTAATATATAAAATGTTTTTACTTGAATTCAGGCCAAAATAATTGATAAATAAATATACAGTGATGCAAGTATTTGTTCATACTGCCCAGCCCTAACTAGGACCATGCTGTTTTAAGATACAGCTGTTTAAAAGAAACAGTTGTTCACATGATCAGACTGATCTTAAAAAAGGAAAAGAAAGCAGATAATGAGCAAAAGTGATGATAATATCCAACAAAACATTCTAGATGTTAACAGAACATGGCAAGATGGGTTAGTACTGAATGAGACAAGAGCAAGGACAGTGAAGAAAAAAGTAAAAAAAAAAAAAAAAAAACAATCTACAAAGAAACAAGAAGCAAAAAAGTAAATATCAAAATGATTCAACAATTAACTATAAATAAAAACAACAACAAAAATATTGGTGCCTAATTGTAATAGAGCAGAGTGGGTAAGAACCATGATAAATGATTTGCCTCCAGCGTGGCTGCGCCTTATCGGCTAGCCTTCACTATGCCAGCGGGGACCCATGTCTGTAACATGAAAAACACAGATGCAAACAACAGCATTCCTCACAGAAATGGAGACCCGGCACAAAACACCGACTCCAATCTCCCCCAAACTCTACAGATAACACTCTTCAAGGACACTTATATTGGTCAATTGAATAACTGAAGCCAAACAACCGATCTACCAATTGTAATAATTACAACATGTTTGATTTGCTTAATTTAAAATTAACCCTCTGATGCATTAAATATTAAAATCACACGTCTTAAGACTTTAAAACAGCATCTAATCATTCTCAATTTTTTTTTTTTTATCTAAACTTTCTTGAATTTAAAATAAAATCTGCATTTTGAAAGATTGGCCCATTTAAAATGAAAAGATTATGGTAAATATTGCAAATGTACGTGGTGCATCACCACTTTCGTGAAGCTATGTTTAACACACGTGGTCATGAATATGGACAGTCATGCAGAATTATGGCTAAGGGTAAATATAAATCAGCCCATTGTGGTTTGGGTGTAACATCACACCCTGAATGGTTAAAATGCCACTGTAGTGGACACCATGCATCAGGGGGTTAAAAGTAAGGTATATGTAATACTCTAGGTTGATAGTGCGTCCATTTTACCAACCAAAGTACACTCTAAAGTATTGATTTTTAATTAAACTCTTTTAGTTAAATTTTTTTTTATATATATATACTGTTCAGATGTTGGGAAAATGCTTAAATATTGCTATAAGTGCAACAAATTACAAAAAAGTTTGAGTTTACTATCACCAGCCAACCAACTCTAGTGCATTATCCAAAGTCATATGGACTGGATTCCTCACGTCTATTCAGGTGTACCCATCATGCCATTTAAAAAAACTATACTAATCTAAAAAAGGCATACTATACATTTACATGCACTTATAAATAAATAAATGAGTGAATCTTACCTCTATACATGCCAAAGTATCCCTCAGATCGCACTGTTTTGATGAGGCAGTCAATCCTGAAAGACAAACAAGATGTTTTAACATGGGCCAGTCTACCAGTTTCCACAAATTAACCTTTATTAACAACAAAAGCCATGTGCTATCGGTTCACTATGTATGTGTTTGCATCATGCATGGGACGCTGTCTGGCTTTAATCCTTATAAGGCTTTGCAGTGACCATAGCGGCCAAACCATCATGTTAGGCGGCAACTAACGCCTGCCCATGCATCACATTCCACTAGGATTAGCTACCAATGCAAGGCAGCTTATCAAATCAAAGTAAGGGGTCTGATGCACAGCCATGACTCAAACAGGAGTATATTATAACACCACTAAAATGGTGTTTGTGAATTGAAATGGAAAAGTAACAGAATTTTCGAAGCATTGAGAGGTTTAAAGAAAAAAAGTGGCAGGCTCTTACATGCTCTTGTAGACTTGCTGGCCTGGTCTCTGGTTCTGAAGTCTGGTCTTAACCAAATCAATGGGAAACACGCAAGTGACCCCAACGATGCCAGCAATACCACCATTTATCAGCTTGGCAGGGAGGCTAGGGGAAAAACAAACAAAAAGAGGTGAGAATGAAAGCATGCCCAAGATTATTTATATATATTTATATATATTTATATATATATATATATATATATATATATATATATATATATATATTATATATTATATATTAATATATATATATATATTATATATTATATATTAATATATATATATATATATATATATATATATATATATACACACAAATATTGTAAATTAAAATATACAACTAAAGTGCTTTACAAAATTCCTAAAAAACACACTTAAAAATAAGTGAATTCAAGGGGTCTTTTATCAAATTCACTTGTAAGACATTAAAAAATGTACAGACACATATTTATATATCCTTTTGATATTAATAAACTTATCGATTAATGAAACACACACTTTCAATGTTTATAAAATATTTAACTAAAGGCAATTCAATAAATGCAAGGTGGTGTTTGTCAATTCATTAACATCAAATAGACATTCAACAGAAGAAATCACACAGAAACAGCCATTTACTTTGTTAAACAAAACGTTAAAATGTATATAAATGAATAATATTCTCCTGTACCTGATCTGTTGAGACATAATGAAGTTTCAGATAAAGATTGAAAGTTTGATGAGAGCTTCTTGCAGTGATCAGTGAAGGAAGCAAGGAAGTACAGACCACGAGTGCGGAGACCTGGAAGTAAAGACACAGAGATGACTGTTAACTGACTGATATACCGTAAATAAGCCTGTCTACACGTACTCTACAACCGGAAAAAATAACTTGCACCTCACTGTCATTAAGCTCTTCCTACGCATCTCATGACGCTTTAATCCACTGACCAAAACACTGACCGATAAAGGTCAAATGACACGGACTCACTCACTTCCGGCTAGTGTGTGTGTGAGGGTGCGCGCGCATGTACACAAGCACGCCTGCCCTGTACGCATGTGTTCAGTTCCGTCAGGGTTTGGCTTTGCCTTTGTGTCGTGTTATTGGATCTCTGCTCTGCTGAGTAGAGATATCAGTAGTCAATGGGAAAATCAGACTCATTTCCGCGAATTGGTTCTCAATTTCAAAGAGCGGGCAATTCTTTTACGTCCTGACGAAATTACGCCATCACGTTGTCCCCAACATCTCACAGATTAAATGTTCTAAAACGTTATAATAAAGCCATTTGTATACAGTTTAGTACGTTTTAATTTTTAAATAATGTAATTTGTTATTGACTGCGTGTCTATTGGAAGCGTGAATAACTCATTCAAACTAGTTGTGTGAATGGTTCGAAAAGAGTCGATCCAAAAGAAAGATTCAAATTCACTTCACAAGAATTTAACAAGATTATTCAAGACCTGACATGTTTCAGTGACATTCCTCTAAGTCTAACACACAGCTTTTGCTTCAGGCTTGCAAAGAAACTGAAGACTCTGCATGTTATTTCTTCGTTAATTTACAACACATGCAGTTCCCTATTCTTAAAATATGTTTTTTTTTTCTGTAGCATTTAAGATAGGCAAATACAGTAATAGCAAGACAATGAAGTATCTATTGCAATGCATTTTTATAAAAAGCGAAAAATTCAAAACTACGAGGCGGTAAAGGAAATTTCGAGAAAAGCGGAAATGAATGAATTAACGTTACCCGGTTTCAACTAACGTTAACAGTCAAAACTGCAGTGTTAGTGTTAGTTGCAAACACACTAAAGCCGGTTTAAATAAGTCAAACACTTAAAATAACACACCTCCACCACTGGATATATTATCAAATGACTTGATAATATTACTAATAAACGTTTGGTCGGCGCATAACATTTATATATCTACTACGTTAAATTTTAACTTCTATGTTACTCTACTAGAACATAAAACTGGTTTAGGCTTTTTCCTAAAATAAACACTCACCTCTGAAATCGTTCAAATATTTAAATGAGTTTCGGTACCAGAACCTTCCACAGCGAAGAAATTTGAATGAGTGGTTCTGTGGAAAATTCCTTTCAGCTTTAAAATAGGAGGCGGGCCATTTGTGTAGGGTGTAAATGTACTTGTCCAATCATGCCTCAATGTATTTGCATACCCACATTCATTCGTCACTCAGTTCTAAGGACCTCCCCCTATGAGTCAAAGCCGAGGGGGTGCGTGCATTGGTGTCAAATTACACCAGCCATATGGAAAGCTACGGGTGATTTAGTTCAATGACGTTTACAGAATAATAGTTGTTTGTGTTAAATAAAATATGAATAATATATAGCCTATCTATCGTCAGCATGAATAAACATAAAAACATACCATAACAAATGACAAAAACATAAACAAATGGTTGTAGGCTACATTTTGTTTTCCAGAGTAGCTGTGTAATCACAGAAACTACTCTCACAGACACTAATAAGCTAATTCTCTTGATTGCCCTGATTAACATTAGAATGCTTGTGTAAACATTGTAGAAAGGCCAACTTGCAAAAAAAGCCTTTATTTTTCACCTGAAACCCTGTTTTTATAAACTGTGTCATGAGGCAAAGTGTATACTTGTTTGGTCTAAGTAGCCTAACTGTGATTAAGAGATGTATACGCCACCCTCTTTCTAGATCATGATCAAGGCAAATACCTGGAAGTTACTAATCTAACGACACTTCTTCTCAATGAGATTAAGTGAAACTCCAGAAAGATCATGTTAATCTTTGTTTCTCTGGCTGAGGTTGAAATACAGTTATACATTAAGCAAACAGTTGTCCGATATGCTTAAAAGAACACACAATGAACTCGCAGGTGTTATATTAAAATGGCCAGGCATGCAGCTGGTGGTTATCAGTCACAGTACCAGCTTTATTTAGCTCATTGACTCATAGCATGTGATCCACGGCTATCGATCAGGGCTGCGTTTCCCAAAAGCATCGTAAGCCTAAGTAGATCAAGAACCGTTGCCAGCAATGGTCTCTACGATAAACTTGGCTCACAATGCTTTTGAAAAGTCTAATTATAAAAGTCTAAGTCTAATCTTGATCTAATTTAGATACAAAAAGCAAATGTTGTTTTATTATATTGCATGGCTGTGTTTTTCTGTCATGCTGCTCTTCTTTTTTTTTAGACTCTCTTTTTCAAACACTTTTTTTTTTTTGAGCTTCTGACTTGTTGAGACCTGAATGACATCTGAACGTTTTTAGGTCATGATAAACATCAAAGACACGACTGGAATGTATCTTATAGACTCAGAATGCAACGCTACTATAGTTCAGCAACAACAACCCCACTGAAATTCAGCCATTGGCTTCTCAACCTTTGGTTTATGTTTCAAGTCTAGCCAGTTTTAGCAGGAGGAATGTGGCAGAAAAAAATTCCACTGGACACTGAACACATGGGGAAGGTATTCTAGTCCCACCAACCCTGTAAAAGACTGCTGAGCAGCCAGATTCCACCAGCTTTATTGTTTGATGTATTATTATATCAGGGCATTGGATTATCACAACACAGACTCATGCGCTATTGTCAAGAAAGCATCTGCGCCATTCTAATTTGATTGGCCAGATTGTGACCAAGCCGACAGGAATCCTTGAATAATATAAAGGGGATCACAGTGGGATCACGTCTCTACATGTGAATGAACATTAAAGAGAGATTAGCAAGGAGAAATAATGACATAACAGCTGAAAGATGAAGAACAACTTCACATTATGCTATTGTGTAATCCTTACACACCAATATAACATATTTGGACGGGAACAAAAGGACATACTGCATTTTTACTCATAATTATAGAACATGTAGCACCTTTCATTTGTTTCAAAAGAGGAGTAGGTTATGTTTGTACTGGTTGTTAGGACACTGACTCAGAGGCAGAACATGACATATTTAATTTGTTGTCCTGTTATGACCCCCAGGCATGTAACCATGGTGTCAGTCCTTGATCCACCTCTAGGCAATTTTTTCCCAACCCTCCCCTGTAGCCCTTATTTTCTGACACGTAAAAAAAGAAAGATATATTATTGCGTGACAGCCATAAAAGAAAAACATAGTAACGGCTGGTTACAAGAACCCATAAAATACAATATGGCCTATAAAGACAGAAACAAAAGGACTAGAATGAATGCAAACTTGGGTTAACCATCCTCTGAGTTCGTAATATAAATAAACCCACAGCTTTTTGCCTCTCTAAATGTGCATTATCTAGCAATGATTGCTCATTTACTACACACAAACACACTGGCTACTTCTCGGACAATTAAAAGTCAATGACACTGTTTGGTGGTTCAATACAAAGCAGGTCTTTTAATGAAAAACACTTAGGCAACACAATGTTTTACCAAGTGACAATCTCAGAATCAGCATTCAAATGGTTCTCTAAGCAAAGCAACATCGGTTCAGCCAATGGTATATGCTTTTAAGGTGGGGCTATCTGTTTGATGACTAATGGCAGACAGGGGGAATGTTTGGCAGTCGTTTTTGTAAGAATTTTAAGAGGCAGCAACTTTGTATGAATTTGATTTATGTGATTTGAATGGAAATGTGAGGTTTTTTTTTTATTTTTAGAAAAAGTAAGCATGATGGTTCACCCCTAAACCTAAGCAGATCGTAGAAAAACGTACAAAAGAGATTGTAGAAATTCAAATGAATTAGTCAACAATTTGCCAAAACATAAAATGGTTCAAGCCACTGTCCTTACAACCAACTGTATGAATAATTCCATAATCACCCATTGTTAAACCATATACACAAGTGATAAAACGCATTTTTATGGAAGGATTTTTCCTCTAAATTGTTTATAGAGACACTGCTGATCAAACACTAAAGCATCATTAAAGTTCGCAGAAGGTCTATTATCCATAAAAGCATGAGTATTTGAACCCCATTAAAACCACACCTTTTTTTTTTACCACTTTTGGCCTCATTAAAGCCATCAGATGCTTGATATAAAATACAGCAAACATAATGAGTTAGGTAACTTAGTGACATAAGGTTTACTCAATGATTGTCTAACAAACAATTGCCCCCAGTCAACACACACACTATGTTTTAATTTCCGTTTTAGTCAAGGAATTATCAAACATTACTCGTACTGTTCCCAATATGGCTGGATGTAGTTCTCCTCGGGGTCGGGGTACAGATGACGGACAGGTTTGGAGCATTTCCTCGCAGCGCTGCTGATTTTGTGGGCACATTCATCACTGTGGGTGTTACAGGTGCTGCAGTGGCAACTAAGTGCCACTGGATAGGTGAAGTGAGCATCTGCATATGAAGGACAGCCAGGCAAGATGGCCGTCCGGTACTCGACTTCCTGATAGGTGCAGCCCCTCTGAACCAGGAAACGAGGACCCACCAACTCCTTCACATTACTGTCCTACAGGACGAATGTACGTAGAGATGCATATTTAGCCAAATTGCCACTAAATCATTTCAGAAAACATTTGAGGGAAGAGATTTCATGGAATGATGAGTGTTATCTTACTTCTGTGGCGGGGCATATTTGGAGTGTCTGCGTGAGAGCGCCCTCTGGCTTTCAGATGGAGCAGCATCTACTACTGATCACAGAGCCGTACTTCACTGACAAGCTGCGTGTAACATAATCGCAGCCTTTGCCAAATCGCCTGCGGTTTCATTTCGATTAATCGTGCAGCCCTACTTTTAGTGAATGATTCTTTGTTTTTCTTAGTGTAAAGAACATTTAAACCCTTTGAACATTTTAACATTTATGAAATCACAGCTAGAAAAAAATAAATGACTTTATATTTTACATACATTTAAGGCTAAAAATCATTTTCCAAAATCTGACCTTTGACCTTTTTTACGGTGCCGCCATTTGACTTTGTCCTATTTGGGTAAATAATTTTGGCAAATTTTCTTAAAACGTCACACACTGTATTAAAAGTAGTGGAAAGGTCTTAGTGTTTCAAAAAAACATCAAAAGGGCGTTATTAACATTCCATTGTGCTAGTATATTTCATTTGGAACTCAATGTGAAAAACTTGACACAAATTCAGATGAAACTTGGAAAGAACAGATGGACAGTAGTGAAACCATGTCTTAGTTTTTTTTTTTTTTTTTTTTTTTAAACATCAAATCTTTTACATTGTTTCTTTCTTGGAATTCCAAACCAACTGTAGCACAAGTGAAAATCAACAAGACTCTTCGTTTTCAGTGTATGACTGGATTTTGACCTGTTTAGTCATTATTTTTGGAGCATCAATGCTTGTCAGTGTAGTGAGGCCAATAGGCAGTGGCGTCTTCCCTGACCTTTAGTTGTAGTATGGATCACATATTCCAAACTGGCAAAGGATAATGTACTCAAATGCCTGACTTCCACAACAATCTATGATTTATATTCTTCATCTCTGTTATCACCCTCACTGCTTCTTCCTTTCGCCTTATTTTCTGATGCACTGCCGTCACTATCATCAATACTTTCTGGAAAAGTACAGTGTTTCCTCTCTTTCTTCATCCAAACAACATCAACCTAAAACACAGGCAAAAAGGCTAGCCTGCTAGTACTGAACAATAGTGTCATCTACATAGAAAATGCAGGTAATTAAAGACAGAAGGTTAATTTTTGGGTGAACTAACACTTTAAAAGTTCTTCGTAGAACAATAGATGTCAAAGATTATGGTCTTTGTTATTCTGTGGGACACAAAATGAAATGAAATGGAATGGAAAAATCTCGTTTGTGTTCCACAGAAGAACGAAAGTCACAGGTTTGGCATGGGTGTGAGTTATCAGATATCTTATCATTTGTTAAAATCAGCTTGTCACACTGCATGCTGGAGCGTCTCTCCTTGGATCCAGCTCTCTACAAAACCCTCCTCACTTTCTGTCCATACACTTACCCTGGAGAAACAGAAGCCCATGCAGATGCTGGTGTTGACAGCCACACAGTAATTACACTCCTGTCTCTCGATGTAAATGGTGTACTCAGTGGGGGCACACATAGGCGCTGATATCTTCATCAAAAGTCCCAGCATGCCAACCACATACAGAGGAGACATTATAGCTGGCAGGGTATCAGGATGTCTGTTAGTGGGATATGGAGAACTACAGTGAATATAATGAGAAATTTACTCTAGAAATCACAAATATAGACATAGTAAACAAGGCAACATGATTTAAAAGTCATCTTAAACTGGATTTGGCATTTATTGTGAGTGGTGATAGCACATGATTGCACAAGTTGCCATTGTGGCTTGTTGTTGTGGGTGGTTTCCAGGGTTTTGTTTTGCTGCCTTTAAGTGCAGCTGGGAAACTCTTATCTCGATGTCAGGCATTAGTTATTACGACATGTCGAAATATTTTGCAAACAATTAACCCAAATAACCACATCTGAATTCAAAATGATGAAAATTTCTATCAGTTATTTTTTTACATAGTATCACAACTAAACGTGATGCAAACTGTGAAAGTTGAGTGATTAACATCATTCGCTACACACTTGCTGACTGATCTCTATATAGATTATGCATATTTATTATCTATCTTTCAAATCAACACATTCCTTCCAACATCACAACTTTGCAACTCATATATCATCTAGAATTTTAAGTTTTCCACCCGTAAATTTCGACTATGTTCGGTCATTCGTGTGCTTAGAACTCATAATTATAATATTTCTGTCTCCACTTGAAGGGCACAGTAGGTTAAATCTAATCATGTTTTCATGGAAGCCTATTTCCACCACATAAGAAATAAAAAATCATGCTTTTGTATAATTATGACATAAAACGAAGAAATTATTTTAGATGAAAAGTCACAATTATGACATAAGTCACAATTTGGGATGAAAAGTCCAATTTTGTTAAAAAAGTGGAAATTATGACATTAAGTTTAAATTTTGAAATCAAAAAGTCATTTTTGACATTAAAAAGTCATAATTATGAGCTAAAAAGAAGAAATTATAACAAAAAGTCATAGTTATGATATAGAAAGTCATAATTTCGACCTCTTATCTCAATGAGTGTCAATGGCTTAGTCTGTCATAAATAATTATGACTTTTTTATATCATAATTTTTTATGTCATAATTTTAGTATGTCATAACTATTACTTAGCATGTCATAATTTCAGCATAGTTTGTCATAATCATATTTAAGACATTTTTAGTCATCATTTTGACTTTTCATCTCATAATTGACAGTCGACTTTTCATCTTATAAATATTTCTTATAATGTCATAATTTTGACTTTTTATGTCATAATTATGATTTTAACAAAGCAGTTTTTTTTCATATGTGGTGGAAATAGGCTTCTATGATTTCGTAGCTCCACTGACAGCGGAAAAAACGTAAAGGGTCATTCACACAGAAAGCGTTTATGCAGTAAAAATGTGAGGCGCAGCACGACTGCAGGGACGAGCACTGATGAATGGAAAATACACAGAGCTTGGAGAGCCGTTTTGAACTTGATCTACTCTTAACCTTAATTTGCAGGGGTTCTCAACTCTGGCACTCGTGGTCTTTCCTGAACTTTCCTGCAGAGTTTAGCTCCAACATCCAACTCACCTGCTGCCTGTAGCTTTCTAGTAAGCCTGAAGATCTTGATCAGCTTGTTTAGGTGTGTTTAGGGTTGGAGCAATGCATGAAATTTGACCTTGATGGCCAGAGTTGAGAACCCCTGGTCTAATGCATGTTTAGAAAAAAAGACACCATTATGGAATTCAAAAAATGCATTCCATTGCCTACTTGCCTGGAACAGCATTGTTTTGCAACGAGAAAAAATTGTCCATGATGAAAAAGAGTCAGCCAAGAGAAAGTCACTTTTTGGACTATAACTCAAAAATACATACAGAATCTCATTGCTATCTTTTCATGTGTCTTTCCTACTTTTTGGCTGCCAAACAGCAGTGTTATAGTAAATCAAAATGACCACTTACCTGGAGGATCTGGTTTAACCTGCTTGTGTTGAAAGGCTGCTGCTCTTATACAGACACAGAACCTGATCTCTCTCTGTCTCTTTCATCTCCATCATACTGTGCAGCATGCATAAAAATGACTCTTTTCTAATCAAATCACTTACATGCTGTATGGTCACTATTAAGGGCCTACTAAATATGCACAGTGTATGTCAATACCCCTAAATCTCTGTTACATTTAAATATCAATTTACTATAAGTCTAAGATGTTTCTTCTAAAATTACATGCAAAATAAACATTAAAAATAAAATAAAAATCCAAAAATAATTAAAAGCAAGCGAAAAAACAAAACAAATACATATAGACACAAAGGGCCCTATTTTAACGATCTGAAACGCAAGTATCAAACGCGAAACGCAAGTAACTTTGTGGGCGGGTCTCGGGCGCTGTTGCTGTTATACCGGCGGGATAAATGACTCTTGCGCCCGACGCAAATCTAAAATGGGTTGGTCTGAAGTAGCTTCATTACTCAGGTGTGGTTTGGGCGTAACGTGAAATAAACCAATCAGAGCGACATCTCACATTCCCTTTAAGAGCAGGCTTGCTTGTTCCATGGCGGATTGCTATTATAACGGCGGATTTGCCAGGCGCACACCAGGAGGAGTTCACAGCCGAGGAGACCAACGTTCTCTTCAGGGCCGTAAAACACAGAGAAGTGACATTGTATGGGGATGGGAGAAATCCACCCAAATAAGTTTCGGTTAAACAGGCGTATAATAATTTTGGCAAATGTGGAAGCTAGATTTATGGATGAGATAAGCAAAGTGTATGCGCGTTGTGCACACGCTACATTATGGCCAAGCATGCGCCCTTAAAATAGCATCTGAACGCGCCACTGACTTTAGACTAGGTTTTTCTGGGTCTGTGGCGGAATTGTTTTCTGGAACTGCAAAATAGCACCAGGGAACGTTTGCGCTGAACTGCCCCCGGGAGTGCAAGTTCATTCCCTAATTTACCGATGTGCGTCTGTGGAGGGAAAAGTCCGCTGTGCGTCGGGTGCAAAATAGGAATGATACATGCGTCGGTGTACAAAGTCAATTGCACTGTGTGCAAGATAGTATAAAAAGTATTTTTTATTTTAATTTTTTCTTAAATTAAATTCTTAAAATGAATATTGGTCTTAGACTTACTTAATATTAAAATCTCTGACCTTTGTTTGCAACTTTGTAGCCCAAGAGACATTGTTGAGATCTCATTTAATCTCATGAACAGACATAAGAGCCTTTTTTCCAGGAGAAAAATCTGAGAAGCAGGAGACGTCACTTAACTGAGAATCAACATCTGCTTTCGCAGTATAGGAGAAACAATTTAGATACTAGGGAGATCTCATTTGGGATTTTCCTTTCCTACACAGTAGCTTTTTGGGTCTGATCCAGTATCAATGTTGCCAATGTATGATATATAGCTTATTTGGCATAAACACATACCCTATAAATGGTCACTTTCCCACAATAATTACATGATTCATTTTACACTTTTTTGGTGTTCCTAAGATACTCAGTGTTGAAATATATCCTATGTGGGTTATGTACACAAACCAAGCTGTATTATTACAAAACATGGCAACAAATGGGCTTCATTAAGTCATCTCGCTTGGCAGATCGTCATACACCTGATCTTTAATAAAGATACACACTGTCAGTTCAGTCAATTTACCAAGCTCTCATTATATAAATCTTGCAGGCCTTATCTTGTGTTCACAATATTGAAAATGGAAAAGTAAATGCATGCACAGTTAGTGCGCAGTTCTTTCCTGAGTGACACGTATCTTCAGCACTCAAATAGGAGAAAGAATGCCATTAAAAATTGTTTTGCAGCTTGGAGAACCTATAACAGCATCACAACATCAAGATGTTTTGACAGTGTCACAGATTAACTTCCTCAACCGTCACAGCACCATTACTCATGTTGTTTTACTGGTGTGAATTGTAAGGTTCACGTTCACAGTACACCTGTGCAATTGAATGTCTATCTGAGATTTTACAGCTCTTTTGCTTGCTCATATCAACCAAGAACCCTGGTTTCATATGTGGTTAATAATTGCTTCATCTTATCGCGTGTATTGTTTCTGTCAACTGTAGCTGATTGGAAAGCTGCTCACGGTTTCTGATTTACCTGGAACCGTCGATAGATAATGATTCAACACGACTGAAAGGAAACTTTTTAAGCTAAAAACAAAAGTCTTATTTCAAGTAAACCTCAAAACAGTACCAGGAACTGAGAAGATTGACATGACCTGCTATGGGCTCACAATGAAGTGGTATGTTAGTCATATTCTGGAAGTCCTCTGATCTTGTTAAAAATGATCTTAAAAGAGCCAAGTTCTTTTTTTGGTTTATCTTGTGTACCTTATCACCTACAAGTTGACTGACTAAGCGAGGTTAAGTCAGCACAAGGCATCCTCCTGAATTCATTTTAATTTGACTAAACAGTTTCTGTAAGATTAGGGATAAAAAAACATTCACTTCCTTTTACAATGTAACTTGATATATCTTCTGGCCTTGAGGGATCATTAACCCAAGTTTTTTTGTTGCTGGTCCAAGATTGCAGAAGACTTGAATTCTTATCAGTCATTGGCACTGACTGGAGCTACTTGGTTCGTCCTCCTGTTGGCAAAAGATTCGGAAGGAATTTCCAGCAGAACATCACTTCTAACCGGCGTGACACCGGGTATATAACTTTTTAGGGTCTCTCAAAGAGCACTTTCCAAATCATGACGGGCACTGGAGGTCCAGTTGCGACGTTCTCAGTTTGGGACTATGTGGTGTTCGCCGGCTTGATCCTTTTTGCTGCGGGCATCGGTTTGTTCCAAGCCATCCGTGGACGCAAGGAGACCAGCAATGAAGAGTTTCTACTGGGTGGCCGTCAGATGACCGCAGTGCCTGTGGCTTTGTCCCTAACGGCTAGTTTCATGTCAGGGATCACTGTTATTGGCACCCCTGCAGAGGCGTACATGTACGGCACACCATTCTGGCTCTTTGTCTTCTCTTATGCCATCATGTCCATCATCAGCGCTGAAATCTTCGTGCCTCTGTTTTACCGCCTGGGCATCACCAGCACATACGAGGTAAGAGGGCGACACGGGGCACAAGGGGTTTGCATGAGGACAGAGAACAGAGACAGACTGGAAACACACTCATTTGTGCCTGTGTTTGATAAAGAATCAATAGATGGAAATGCAATGAGGACGAGAGAGAGAGAGAGAGAGAGAGAGGATTAAAAGGAAAAAGGCAATGTCAGGATAGATTATTGACAAACAGATTTATCACCTCTGACATTGTACTGGATTTGACAACTTCAGTCAGAAGTGCTTTATTGAATAATCACTGTCACTGGTCACTGTCTATATGAAAAAGACTAATTAAAATGAAATAAAAAAAGTAAAATATATCAAAATTAAAACGAAAAAATTATATATTTAGTGTTAGAATATATTCATTGAGTGTATTTCGAAAACAGCTAAACTAAAAGGGTTCGGGTGATGTGACTTGTCACAGATAAGTTAAAGTATCAGCACACAAATCTTACGATTAACCTTTAAAACAACAATGATGTTAATTTGAGAAAAACAGTATGTAATAGTTCATCGTACAATCTGACTTTTGTGTAATGATGTAAATGATATAATGTAAATTTGTTGTTTCGTTTGCTAATAATTAATTGAATTGGTCACTTGTTTTTGCAGTACTTGGAAATGCGTTTCAACAAGCTCATCCGAGTGATTGGAACCAGCATGTATATTGCTCAAACCGTAAGTTGGATTTTAGCTTCTTGCATGACTTTATACATAACCAAACATGCATCTGACGAGTGATTGTGTCATCGTGAATCACTTTGGAAAAACAATGTCTGTTGTGTATATGCATTTTCCGCGTCATAGAGTCATAAATGTTGAATATATTTAACGAATTTTAGGCAAAACAGATTTGTTCAATCATCTAATGGGTGGTGTTATCTCTCATAGGCTTTATACACAGGCATGGTTATCTATGCCCCTGCACTTGCACTTAATCAGAGTAAGTAAAGAACTATCTTTCATTTATTAATGTCAAAAACCATTTAACAAAGCCTGCTAGAAGAAATAGTAACACATGTATATTAAACCAAACAATGCTTGCACGGAAATGGGTGATACTTCAAATACAGAAACTTTTACAATTACAAAAATTATTATTTTTTATATAAAAAATATTCCCCAATACAGCAATACATTACCAACTATCATTCATTGATGAAGTAGTTTAAAGACATTTTGAGCAGTCAAAAGTGCCGCAAATTGATAAAACAGCCATAGGCCCTGTTTACACTTGGTATTAAGATGCGTTGTGGTCGAAACTCAGACGAGAGGAGACACATTCCCGTTTACACCTGGTGTTTAAATCTGTCTCTTTTGTCCACTTTCAACCACTTCTGTCCTGATTTCTTCAAATGGAGGGTCTTATGGGCGGGTAAATTTATGGGTTTTTTCATTTTTTTCGATCTAATGGACAAAATAAGCTCACACTATTTACCCAAGTTTGGTTTGAAGACGAAAACAAACCAAGCACAATGTTCTCTCACCATTCCTGATTTCTAACACACACTCACAGCGTTCGGCTGGTGTTTTGTCTATCAGAGCAAGAACTAAAACTGCTGCTCTCAGTGTTTTTCAGTCACACAATTTGCATTCATAAGTAAATTGTGTGAGCTTATTTCATCCATTAGATCAAAAGATCTGAAAAAAAAGACCATGCATTTACCCACCCATAGACACTTCCCTTTAAGAAATCAGGACAGAAGTGGTTGAAAGTGGACAAAAGAGACGGATTTAAACACCAGGTGTAAACGGGAATGTGCCTCCCTCGTCTACTTTAGATCCGATCGACCAAAACGCATCTTAATACCAGGTGTAAACAGGGCATATGAAAGCAATCTGGTCGAATGTGTTTTCTACTACTGGAAGTGGTCGAAAGTGGACAAGCTCGAAACGTTTTAGACCCTGTTTACACCTGTATTTAAACGCATCTTAATACCAGGTGTAAACAGGGCCACAAACACATTAATGTCTATAAATAAGCTTTTGTGTTGCAGTCACAGGTCTGGATCTGTGGGGAGTGCTAGTGGCGACAGGGGCTGTCTGCATCATCTACTGCACCCTGGTCAGTAACATCATTCAGTTTAATCACAATTTTACATACTGTTTGCGATTGCAGAAAAGGGCAAGAGCAGATAATGTCCCATTCACCCCTGGCTCATTTACTAGTTTTGCATTAACTTCCAATCGATACACTGGTATTTATGGTTCCATGAAGAAAAGGTTCTTTATAGTGAAGATTAGATTATCTTACTCTTTAGATTATTAAATGTTCTTTGCATAAAGAAAAAAATGGTTATTTTGAGAATTGTTTACTGGAATTGTTCATTGCTATGAAAACCACCTCTTTTTTAAAGAGAGTAACTCGAAATCACCAAAATTACTGATTTTTATATGTTGTTCTTGGTCATCAGGTGCTCATCTAAACTATGGTGCAATTTGTGCATTTTACGCGGATCTGCTTTTGTTAACAGGGAGGGCTGAAGGCAGTGATATGGACAGATGTGTTCCAGATGATCATCATGTTGGGTGGGTTTGTGGCGGTCATCGCTCGGGGGGCTGTGCTGCAGGGGGGACTCGGGAAGATCTGGAATGACAGCTACTATGGAGGACGTTTGGAAACTTTCAGGTAAAGAAATCTGGACTAGAAAACTAGATCACATACTGATTAAAAAAAATAAAAAAAATAATAATATATATATATATATATATATATATACTTTTATTCAGGTTCAAGAATGTGTTAAATTGGTCAAAAGTCAAGTCACCTTGATATAGCGCTTTATACAATACAGATTGTTTCAAAGCAGCTTTATAGTGATAACAGGAAAATAATGCATTTCGTTTGTTGTTCAGCTGAAGTCAGTTCAGTGTTGATTCAGTTCCGTTGTAAAGATAATTAATTATTAAATGAATTACTACAGTAGATAGATACTTTTTTCAAAAACATTAAAAAACTTACAGCCCCAAACTTTTGAATGGTGGTGTATTAGTTAGAAGGTAGGTGTAAAGAAAGAGACAGACAGATAGACTTACCTCTCAAATGTTTCTCCAGTTTTGATCCTGATCCTTTGAGGCGTCATAGTTTTTGGACAATCGTTGTTGGCGGCAGTCTGATGTGGGCGTCCATGTACTCAATCAACCAATCACAGGTGCAGCGCTACATTTCCTGTCGGACAGTAACACATGCCAAGCTGTGAGTATTCACTCAAGACATGATATTATTAGATTTTACTCATGCTCCTACAGCTAATACTGCATATGTTCAAAGCAAACACTGGTGTCCTGTCAATATTTGCCCACACAGATCTCTGTATGTGAATATGGTTGGTTTATGGGTCACAGTGAGTTTGGCCATGCTCTCTGGTCTCACCATGTACTCCATATATAAAGACTGTGATCCTTTCACTAATAAAGATGTAGGAGCTTCAGACCAGGTAATACAAGTGACCTCTTCATTTTTTACTCACAACAATGCTTACAATCAGAGGTGGACAGTAACAAAGTACATTTACTTGAGTACTGTACTTAAGTACACTTTTTGAGTATCTGTACTTTACTTGAGTATTATTTTTTCTGGAAACTTTTTACTTTAACTTCACTACATTTGAAAGACAAATATCGTACTTTTTACTCCACTACAATTCTGTCAAGGTCCTTGAGTAGAAAGTAACATCAGTCAGTGGATGATTTTGGTTGCAGGGGTTGCATTTTGGTTGGAAATGAAAGTCGGGTTGACGTCAGAACCCTGCATCCGATTGACATCAGAACCCGACGTCAGACTGACGTTGGATTTGATTGAAAATAAAAGTCGGGTTGACGTCAGAACACGACTGATGTTGGTTTCTGACGTCAACCCGATTTTCATTTTCAACCACAATACAACGTCTGTCCAACGTTGGAGATTAACGTCAATCTGACATTGGATTCTGACATAAACCTGATTTTCATTTTCAACGTTGGGTTTGATTTTCTAAATGCGACTTTTGTCACTTTTTTGGAGCACACTAGCTTATAGATAACAGCAAGGCTAACATATGCATACTAAAAGCCCAAAAACTTTAAATAGGGCAATATTTGAGGGAACAGCCATTTGGGTGTCCGAAACCATTGTGGACGTTATTGAGGGCACTTATTCAATCTCACATTCAATCCCACTACTGGAACTGTGTTCTAGAAATAAATTTGATATTGATATGAGGGTAGGCAGGCATAGATTCAGAGGCATACGGTACTTTAAGTATTACATAAAACAATGCAACAATAATAAAACAATGCATTGACATTTACTTTTTACTTCTGATACTTAAGTATTTTTAAAAATGAGTACTTCTGTACTTTTACTTAAGTAAAAATAGGTCTTTAAAACTTTTACTTGTAACGGAGTAATATTTGACCTGTAGTATCTATACTTTCACTAAAGTAAGGAAGTTGTGTACTTCGTCCACATCTGCTTACAATTAATCTGACCAAATAAAATGTTTTCCAGCTCCTTCCTTATCTGGTGATGGACATACTAGCTGATTTCCCAGGACTGCCGGGCTTGTTTGTGGCTGCAGCTTACAGTGGAACATTAAGGTGAACAACCAATAAATATCTGTCAGAGAAGTCCATCCTGATCATTTTGGGAAAGTTTTCTAACCTGAAACAAGGTCATTGTTAGGGGGAACAACCTAAAACCAAAACCAAAACAAACAAAAAAGTGAACTAGCCTATATATTTTATAACACTAGAATAATGACAATAATAAAAAATCATTAATATATATATATATATATATTTATATATATATACTATAAATGTTCATACTATATTGTATTCTATTTAAAACTATGCTAAATGTTAATGTGCTACATATATATATACACACACTGTATACACACAAATATTTACATGAATTATGATTTAGTATTTAAATACATTTTTACATTAACATTTAAATATATTTAAATACAATACAAATGTTCTAGTGATTATACATTTTTAATTATTGACAGTTTTTTTTCAATTATAGTTTTATCTATAATACTATACTGAACATATCATATTAATAATATTTCAATATTTTTTATTATGTTTATTTAAAGTTTAAAACATAACTTGAAATATCAGGGTGTACTTAAAATAAAAAAAATAAGGTCATTAGGATTTAGCTGAGAAAAAGCATGGGATCCTGATTTTTAAGGCTTGATGGAACACAATGTGAATCTTTTTGAGATCAGGTCACACATCAGACACCATTAGTTAGCTTTTGTGTTGTGTTTCAACAGTACGGTGTCATCGAGTATCAACGCTCTGGTGGCTGTCACAGTGGCGGACTTTTTAAAACCAGCAATGCCCTGGCTGACAGAGAGACAGCAGTCCTGGATCAACATGGGCATGAGTGAGTTTCAGTGACAGCTGTATACACTGACAACAGAGTGAAGCAGTAGTCCAGTCATTTTAAGCCAAAATGGGGGTCAACCTTGAACAAATTGCAACAGAAGCAAACTCAATTGATTTTGTATCCTTAATATGTCCTGAGTAAGGAAAAAAAAGTCCCGAAGAATCCCATTAGGGGAAAGTTTCGAAAAAGACCCAAATATATCCTATTCATACGCCTATTCATTCTTTCTCTCACGTGAATAGGGCAAAAATGTTAACCTTTAGATATCACCATGAAAATTACTGAGTTGATTACTTACATCAAGAAAAACAAACAAAAAATGTATAACAAGTTTTTAAAAATTGTTTGTTAACATGGACAAACGGTGCATAATCTAATTACGTATGTGCTAATTTGCATAAATACCACAACAGATCTAAACATTGGGTATAGCCGGGTGAAAATGTCTTGTTAAATCTTGGTGACACATAACAGTAAAATTCTTAATATTAAGGTCTGAATGGCACACATTTAGGCTACCCATGAGCATTAATACATAGAGGCAGGAAGAAGTACTTTAGAAACCAGCCTTTATTAATATTTAAGAGATGGGGTTTGGGGCTGGGTCTGTGGGACTGTGTCTGGGGGACGAGTCTGAGGGAAGAACAGGAGACAATGATAAGGAGAATGCAGAAGACAAAAGGTAAGTAAAAAAAAAAGTGAATCCCCAGGAACAGTCCCACAGACCCAGCCCCAAACCCCATCTCTGCAATAATAATTAATAAAGGCTGGTTTCTAAAGTACTTCTTCCTGCCTCTATGTATTAATGCTCATGGGTAGCCTAAATGTGTGCCATTCAGACCTTAACATTAAGTATTTTACTGTTATGTGTCACCAAGATTCAACAAGACATTTTCACCCGGCTATACCCAATGTTTAGATCTGTTGTGGTATTTATGCAAATTAGCACATACGTAATTAGATTATGCACCGTTTGTCCATGTTAACAAACAATTTAAAAAAACTTGTAATACAATTTTTGTTTGTCTTGATGTAAGTAATCAACTCAGTAATTTTCATGGTGATATCTAAAGGTTAAATGTTTTGCCCTATTCACGTGAGATAAAGAATGAATAGGCATATTAATAGGCTATATTTGGGTCTTTTTCAAAACTTTCCCCTAATGGGATTCTTGGGACTTTTTTTTCCTTACTCAGGACATATTGAGGATACAAAATCAGTTGAGTTTGCTTCTGTTGCAATTTGTTCAACCTTTTTTCATAAAATGACTGGACTACAGGGGGATGATGGATTGATGTGCATGTTGATGTGTAACGGTGGACTGTTCATCACTAGGTGTATTCTTTGGAGGTGTGTGCATTGGAATGGCTGGTATCGCATCTTTGATGGGCAATATACTGCAGGTAAATCTATTCTGTACACAAAGCAAATTTTAATGTAATACTCCAATAATGTCCCTCCACTGACTTTTTCACTGTCCCACCCTCTGCTGATAACAGACTGTAATGACATGCTGTGAATCCCTTCCTCCACAGGCAGCTCTGTCCATATTTGGTATGATCAGTGGACCTCTCTTGGGCCTTTTTTTGCTCGGCATGTTCTTCCGCTGTGCAAACTCCACTGTAAGAACTTAAATATTTCAGGTGTCACTTTTTTTAAACAAATAACCAAAATGTCTTAAATGTGCTCTAAGTAATTTTTTTCCCACAGCAAGTGGGTATTTCTATAGTATCAGTAACCAAAAATGTTTGTCATGCTACATCCACACCAATAGCTCTTGGTATAAATTTCAAGACCACTGTCATATAAACAAAAAGTACTTTTTGCACTTTTAACACTAAACTAAATTCATACAAATTAATGATGTACTGTTTCCAACAGGGAGGTTTAGTTGGTTTGATTTCCGGCCTGGTTATAACGTTATGGGTGGGAATTGGAGCTCAGTTGTATCCTCCTTTACCTGAGAAGATCCTCCGCCTTCCTTTGAGTGTGGAAGGATGCATTGCACAGGACGTGAATGAAACCACCACTATGATACCATTCAGCACAGTCCTACAAACCACAACTCCACAGTTAGTACACACACACACACACACACACACACACACACACACACACACACACACACACACACACACACACACACACACACACACACACACACACACACACACACACACACCTAATTAAAAGTTTGGAGTTAGTAAGATTTTTTATTGTTGCTGAAAGTCTCATATGGTCACCAAGGCTGCATTAATTTGATCAAAAATACAGTAAAACTGTAATACTGTGATATTTTATATCAATTTAAACTACATTTTCTTAATATGTTTTAGAATGTAATTTTCTCCTGTGATCAAAGCTGAATTTTCAGCAGCATTACTCCAGTCTTCACTCTTCAGTGTCACATGATCCTTCATAAATTATTCTAATATGCTGATTTGATGCTCAAAAAAACATTAGCATTATTACCAATGTTGAAACCAGTTGTGCTGCCTAATGTTTTTGTGGAAACCATTTTTTTTTCAGATTCTTTGATGAATAATAATAAAAAAAAACAGTATTTATTTGAAATAGAAATATTTTGTAACATTATAAACATCTTTACTACAGTATCACTCATTTGCACTAACATTTAATGCATTCTTGCTACATACTTGCTACAAGTATTAATTTCTTCATATAAAAATATTTATTTATTTCTGCTGTTGTTTAGATGAAATCTACACCGCTCACATTTCAGAAACTAACAAATACACAAATGTCTCATGCTGTCCTTAAGGCCAAGACCAGCTTTGGCAGACAACTGGTATTCTCTGTCCTACTTGTACTTCTGCCCTGTGGGCATACTGGTGACCATGATCACAGGACTAACCGTTAGTGCAATCTCAGGTAAGATGACACTTTCTCATATGCCTGTTGGTGAGGCAAACACACAAAGATTGAACTTAAACTGATTTTTATTTTATTTTCTACTTCAGGTGGCTGTAAGCAGAAGAAAGCTCGACCTGAGCTCTTTGTCAGAAAGTCAGATCTCATTTGCTTTGGCTGCAGAAACTCCGACTCAGAGGTAAGACCTTTTATTACCAGTGTGACAAACACAGTCCAGAAATATTGAGCAGGATTAAACATCATAATTTAGGGTCCGTTTACACAACACAGTTTTCAACTAAAAACTGAAAACTTTTTATGAGTTTTGGTGTTCATTTACACAACAACATTTACTGGCCTGGCAGCATAATAAAGTGTTTTTAGTTGTTTTCACGGATCCGTGTGAACAGAGATCATTTTGACAATGTTGTCGTCTGTACGCGGAATATTTACAGTTGTTAAAATATTGTAGCAATGCAAACATATATATATAATTTTTATGAAAAGTTTTAGAAATGTCTGCAGTAAATATCCATTTTTCTAGATGCTTAGCTGTTCAGTTCTGATTGTTTCATTGCTGAAGTTTTAGCAAAGCTGCTTTGCAAAATACATTTATTAAATGCATTGCATATTTTTTCTTTCTTTCTAGGTGTCAGACTTAATTGAGAAAGATCCAAACCACATCCAGGGTCTGGACAGTCCAGTTTTCTATGACAATGAAATTACACTGAAAGAGAAAGACCACAAGGAGAAGATCACAAAGTTTTAGATGTGAGATATAGATACATTGTAAATAGTAAATTATGACTGTGTTTTTGTCTGTTGAAATTGCTAAGTGATGATAATGATGATAAATTCAGTTATTTTAAACTTTCCCATAAGAGAAGGAAGAAATGAATAGCAAGCATCTATTTTTGTGCCAGTGGGCTACTTTATATTGTATATGGTCTGTCCTCATAAACTAAACATTATGCGGTTTTCATGATCAAGTTTTGAATCATTTACACAGCTATATTTAGTAAAAGGTTTTGTATTAAATCTGAATGGTTTTTAAATAAAATTTGACAAATGATTACATGTCAAACTCACTGAATATCATTCACACACACACACACACACACACACACACACACACACACACACACACACACACACACACACACACACACACACACACACACACACACACACACACACACACACACACACACACACACACGTCTGGTTCACTATCTTTGTGGGGACTCTCCGTAGACGTAATGGTTTTTATACCGTACAAACTGTACATTCTGTCCCCTTACACTAACCCTACCCCTAAACCTACCCATCACAGGAAACATTCTGCATTTTTACTTTCTCAAAACAACTCATCCTGTGTGATTTATAAGCCTTTTGAAAAGTGGGGACCGCTGGCTTGTCCCCACAATGTAGGTGATCTCAGGTTTGACTATTCTTATGGGGACATTTGGTCCCCACAATGTAATATAAACAAGGGCACACACACACACACACACACACACACACACACACACACACACACACACACACACACACACACACACACACACACACACACACACACACACACACACACACACACACACACACACACAAAGGAAAAGGGAGAAAAACACTGAAATCAAACAAGTACTTTAGAGTGAAGGGTTAAAAATGGCTGAGCACTTGCCTCCCTGATGCTGGATAAGGAAGTCAGTCATTCAAGGCCGGCCCACTCTACCTGTTTGTTTGACGTGGAGCCGAGCCATTTTCTTTAGGGAGTGGAAAAAGCATTGAGCCTGCAGCAGGTGGGGGAGTGTAATAACCGCTGCGAGACACTTCCTGGTTTCACTAACCGGGTTCGTTTCAGCTTACAAGGTAAGTTCTGCTCTTGTTGTCATATATTAATACTGTTTATATATATATATATATATATATATATATATATATATATATATATATATAATATATAAACTACTACAATTACGCAAACAAGAGGGTGTAGGAGAATGAAAGAGAGATGAGAAAAAGAGATAGAAGTAAAATTAGTTTCTTAAGATTCACAACATACAGTTCTCAAAATAATTTACATGATGTAAATTCTACAAAATTGTGAGAATGTTAAATTATGTGAGGAGAGTCTGTGATGGATGGCATTAATAAAACCGGTAGCTCGTGATTGTTTGTTTAACTTATGCACAATTCATGTGGCTCTTTGTTTGTCTTAAGTTTCATGTCAGTGCCATTTTAGATATACAGCAGTTTAGAAGATAAGTCATCATTATGTGTTCTAAACACACAGTATGCATTTTATTTTTTAATCCAGGACAATAAAATAAAAATGTATTGTTTGAATCAAGTGACTATAATCGACTGAATATAGTAGTAAAATACTAAGGAAGTCGTGATGACTTTTTTTTTTGTTCTTTTTTTTTTTTTTACCAGAAATAACGCCTAGCAGGAAACCACATGTCAACACCACACACATACAGATAAAACACACTGAACTAGGTCATGCGCTGTATGAAAGTGTATTTTGTTGACCTAGACTGACTAATGCTCTGTGTATGTTTTTTTTTTTTTTTTTCAAGGAGAAAGCAGTTGCAACAGTTATGGGTGTGTTAACTCTTCGGCTTTTAGTATGTGGCCAACTAATATTGTTTTCATTGGCTGTGAATAATATAACCAATGCACAGATGATCGGTGAGTCACCATCAAAAGCTCCACCTCTGAATGCAACAACAAACCACACAGAGAACAATGCTTCAAATTCATCCAGCAATTCAGTGTACAATGAAAGTAGTACAACTCAAAACACCTCGACAACCCAGACGACCCCTACTGGCTTCAATAGTACTTTGGGACCCATCCAAAGCAATGCAGCAGTCACAGGATCAGCAGTGCAGCCAAACTCAACAGAAAATGCTCAGACAACCCAATCAGTCACATTCACAACAATCAACATCAATTCAACAGCTGGCACTTCTACAGACAACAGCACTCATAGCAACAATGAAACTGCTACTTCAAGCACTGCACCAGTGACCAAACCAACAGCGATTACTTCTCCCACTGTAACTCAAAATGGCACAACTTCTTCCAATGAATCTCAAGGTAGGTTTGAACATATCCTAGCATTAATAATGTAAGCCAAATAATAAAATATGTGTATCCTGCTTAACTATTCCTACCTCTATTTTATAGCAGGTGGTGGCCTGAATCATTCAGAGAAATCTCTGACTATTTTATTCAGCATTCTGCTTGGTGTAATAGTTCTGGTAATTCTGATGAACTTTGTGTACAAGTACGGCAGAAGCAAAGAGAGAAGTATTCAATATACTCATCGTCGTCTCCAGAATGAAGATGCAGGTTAGGAGAATCTGTTTATGATCTTATTAGTGGTGTTTACCAATAGTATTATTTTTTTCTTAAAAAAAAAACAAAAAAAAAACAACACATTACGAGCTGATGACACCATAGAAATGGGTCATCATTTCTGGGAAAGTTGTCAGGCAAAGTCCAACACCATACCATCAATTTGTGCATGGGCAAGCCCATTTGATCTAGTTTATAGTAATCACAAAGAATATATACTCACAATAAAAACTATGAATAGTATTACTGTATTGTCTGTAAATTGCTTTCACAGGTGAGCCATTTGCACTGCCAGATGACACGCTGGTCATTTCAGGAGGACTCTATGACGGCCCTCAGATTTACAACCCCACCATGACAGTGCAGAACGACGAAGAAGTCCAGACAGGGATACCTGGATTTGCTTCCAGACCTACTCAGTTCCGCTTGGAGTTTCTGAGAGAGGATCAAGACAGAGCATCTGACAACGAGACCTCCACCTTTCAGACATTTCATGCACATGACCAAGAGCCTTAAGATCTCAGCAACAAACCTCTTTTTATTCAAAAAAAACAAAAACAAAAAAGGTTTTTCAGTTCACATTTTGAGATGAAAATGTTGCTTTTACTTAAAGCTTCAATGAAAAAGGCTGGGAAAAAAAGGCTATTTTTAAACTACAATTTTTTTTTTTACTTTGAACTAATGAAATTAGTGACATAACAAAAAAAACACAAATATAAATGTAAATACCGTACACACATATAAATGTAAATACAAAGATTTGTAACTGCAACCAACAACTGTACCAGGAACATCTTTTGATAAATATTGTAAGGTACTGTATATTAACTGAACATACTATGACGTGAAATTGTTTTGAGAGCTTAGAATAAATAATATAAATATTTCTGCTAATTCAAACACCAGTAGAAATTAAAAACAATCATACGCTATTGTCTAAGGAGTGTCATGCGCACTATGTCATTTAAAAAAAAAAAAGGATAATCACATTTTTTATGCATACAGTTTCAAGCAAAGATTTTGTCTATAGCTTTTTTCTTCTTCTTATCTGAACTGCTAACGGTGGTCCATCCAGCATCTCGCATTCTCTTCATTGCAGCCAGTTTCAGCGCTGTTCCTGGAGACTTACACATGAAAGAGCTCTGCACCTGCACATCATTTGCACATGAAGACAGTCAAAATAAGAACATAAAGAAGACAAATTTTTTAAAAACTGGTGTAATGTGATTTTTTTTACCTTCTTGACCATGTCCAAACTCTCAGTGTTTGGGTCTTTTGGCTGCATAGGTTTCTTTGATTTAACAGGTCTTGGAGAGAAACTCTGCACATCAGATTAAGAAAGAATTAAGAAAGAGTAAAAAACCACAAGCCTAAGGATTTACTTGAGTTGAACAAAAATAAATAAGCAGAGCACTGAAGAGTCTGTTTATAGCACAATACTAATGGTATGCGAATAGAGTGACAGTAGATACAATTTACCAGTATGTCATTGCTCTCGGAGTTGTCTGACTTTGGGTCCAGCTTCAGAATGTTTTTCTTCCAAGACCCCTTAATCTCAGGTGAGGGTGGTGTGCGGATTCTGAATGACTGAAGCAAAACGAATGAATAAATAAATAAACTGTCTGGCTGGTATAAACGCTTAAGATAAATAATAACTAGTGCAAACAATTTAGGTTGCCCCCATACCTTTATTTGAGGTGTTCGTGCTATTTTGCTCAGGCTCCATAATGGGGTATGAAGGACTTCGTTCACTTCTCCCTTGCACCAATAATAATAAAAAAAGATTGTTAGATGTGAAGAATATGTACAAAATGCACAAAGATAAAAAAAAATGGAAACAAAGATGGAAAAAAACCTACAACAGGAGTGTAAGATGCATTTCGTGATGGAGTTTCATTTTCTTCCTCATACAGTCTCTTCTTAGTGGTGCCAGCTTTTTGAGTTTTAGAGATCTTGTTTCCTCCCTTCTTTGGTTTGATTTCAGTAATCTAAAACAAGATTTACATGTTGTACTGTTCAAGTTAAAGGACAAATCAAGTGAAAAATGAACCTGGGGTTAATTAACACATGGTTACCGAGTCGATCGTTCCCTGCGATGCGTTTTCATGAAAATCGAATGTATAGAGTTTTATCTTTAAAAACAGATTAGCTCATAACTGTAGTATATAGGGCACAGAGTAAGTAAAAATAAATCGCTAGTTCATACCACTAACAAGACTCAAAATAGCCTCACACTAACACGGTAACTTAATGAGGGTCCTTACATACAAACCGAAGCATTGAGAACTTTGTTATGATATACTACAGTTATGAGCTAATCTGTTTTTAAAGATAAAACTCTATACATTCGATTTTCATGAAAACGCATCGCAGGGAACGATCGACTCGGTAACCATGTGTTAATTAACCCCAGGTTCATTTTTCACTTGATTTGTCCTTTAAATTCCCATGTATACCTATGGTATCTCAAATGACAAGTAGGGCTGTGCCGGTAAACTTGACAACCGCACCACCGCGGTGGCTGAGTAGTACCGGCGGTGTTTTGCCTAAAAAAAATGTTTGTATATGAATGCTGTTTTACATTAATATTATGACACACAAAGCTTTGTTTACAAAATAAATAATAGGTTAGCAATTAAATGTTATATCGCAGCCATGGAAAAGTTTGAATTCATGACGAATGAGAAAGTTGTAGCCTACGTGAGCCCATAAACTTAAGCTTTGTCGGCTTTGAAATCTGGTCACCCGATTATTAGCGAATTTAAAAATATTCCATTAGTTATTCCTTATAGAAAGCTTGAATTATCTACTTTTAAACAAAACAATTCAAAACGAAAATAAACCGACTAGCATATGCTTATGTATTCCGTATGAAGTGTGCATTTCTCTCTAGGCGCGTTCACTGCAAGAGTGAGCATCGTCAACTTCATCTTTGCAGCTCGACACTGACACACACACACGCACACAAAACACTTTATTAATAAACAATTCAAATGTCTCCTTGCTATATTTGACACGTTCATAATCATTACTTTTGCCGGTTCTTTGTGACAGCTGTTATGTGCGTTATTTGCAGCACTGCGTCACCCTCCGGTTACATGAACGCGTCACCGCTGCATCAGCGCCAGAACATGGAGATTTTATTTTAGAGAATGATCGCACAACAGACATGAGAACATTAGATATTCTATAATTAAATCAACTAATTGAATATTCAAAAATCGTGACTCATCCCTGCATGGAATCTCTTTTTTCTTTTCCCATATCTTCACTTGCGTCTCACCCAAAGACGCGTTAAACGTTTCTTCCTTTGTTCGCTTTTAGGTAGATTATTTTCGTATTCTTTACTGTGTTAAAGTAGAAAAAACTCTGTAGGACAGATAGCCAACATTTTTACTTCTAAGTCAAATTATTTTTAACACAGTTTGTGTTTGTTAGACATATGATAATTGGTAAGGCGCGTCAAGTTCATTTTGTAAAGCGTGTTTCACACGCGCGGGTGATTTTAGTTTTGCTTTCTCTGGCAGCGCGCAAACAGCTTAAATGCCTTGCCCTTGTGGAAGATAAAATTCGCTCTCCATACCTTTTACAAGTAGAAAACATGAGGATATCAGAAACGAGATCGATGGTCTCTTTCCTGCCCGTGTCCCACATCCCTCTCAAAGCGCAGAGCGGTAGGCTTTATCACGCGCCTTTGTGTGGAAAGTTTTTTTTTTTTTTTTTTTAAATAGATTCAACTTTATTATATTATGTAAGTTGCCAGTATTTACTGATATTTATTTCAATGCTTTTCAGGCTTTAGTGTGTTGTTTCTTTCTTTTTTTTTTTTCAAAACAAACCATACCCCCCCCCCCCAAACACCGCCGGTTTTTGGGTACATTACTACCGCGGTGGTAAAAAACTGCCACCGTCACAGCCCTAATGACAAGGTACAATACCTGGTAAAGTGTGTCTTTTTCAAGAGATGAAACTGGTGTCCTCAAGGCCATCTTTTCTCCTTTGAGCTTTTCAAGTTGTTGTCTCAGCTCATCATTTTCCACTTGCAAGTGGGACAGCTCCAGGTCCTACATTTATAGGTTATTTGGTTTTTAGATATTTTACATATTATACCTACTAAAGGTACAAAGTCTCGCTTCAGCAACCTTTGGTTAAATGTCTCAAACACAATGATAACTCTACAATAAATGTAATTATTAACTTTTGGACCTAGGACTTTTGGATTAGCATCTCAGGCATTTAATGACAACTCAGTTATGCTGAGTATGATATTCAGTGCAAACAACAGAATTCAATATTTACCAGTGATGCTTTGCTTGCGTTGACTTCAGCTTCTTTCATCCGTTTTTCACTCAGCTCTGCATCTTTTTCTTCTACCATTTTGTCATACTCATGCTGCAAAAAAAAGAAAGAAAATACATTAAAATGAATGAAAAGTGACTAAAAACTGGGGCTGCCCCCTAATAGTCAACTAACCGTTAGTCAACTAGAATAGAACAGGCTTGGTCCACCAAACTTGTATTAGTCGGTAAAAAAAAAAAAGAAGTAATAAACACTTTCATTACTTTTTCGCAATTTTCTCACCTCATGGGATCACAACACTAAGAGATAGTAAATCTTTTCCTGGATTTTTTTTGTGCGTTCCCGAGATTAGACCTTCCTTAACATAATGCCGAAAACCCGAAGTCTCTAGGTGGTCTGGTTGAGGAGTAGATAGAAGTGCAAGATTGGTGCGCACAGACGCAGAGAACAGAAATCATGAGTTAACAAGCGCAATTTTGTCCGGTGGAAAATTGCGCTAAAAAAACACTCCAAAAGAAGGCTGTGAAGGACAGATCGTTGATGGCAGGAAATCCAAACATTCGCCTATCATTCATCAACCTCAAATATGGCTTATCACTTGAATCATGTAAGTAACAGCAACTTTACAAGTCCGCTTGCACTAACATTAACCTAGAGAAATTTGCACTATTATTAGGCGCATATCCAAGTTTTTGTGTGAAGAGCGAGCTTACTGCATGACATACAGGTGCTAGTGCGATCACTTGTATTTAATTTAAAATACTCTGTCATTTTTGGTCATACAGATAAGTAATGCAAACTCTAATTTCTGTAAACTCACGATAACAACAAAACATTGTGCTTTTGTAAAATAATGAAAACAACCAGGATACGTGTCACATAAATAAACCGAAACTCAGAGTCAGTGTATACTTGCCTCACAGACATGATAAATTATCAATAGAAATCTTAAAATGTCTACTTTTGAATGAACATTCAAATGGAAAATAAATATTCTCAGATTATGTAATCCATATGAAACGTGCATATACGCGAGTCAGCATCGTTGACTAAATCTCTGCAGCCAAAAACAGAAAACATTACCAATAAATTATTACAATGTTTAAACAGTGTCCTTCTGTTTTTACACGACACACTCATAATCATTGCTTTTGCCGGTGCGCTGTGGCAAGCTTCATGAGTGCGCTTGAGTGCTGATTAGGCTATGTATTTTACATAGAAGGCTCGTTATTTTGATTTATGGCTTATTAATATAAACGCGTGATTAGTTGACTGATGAATGAACGACTACTAGTCGACTAGAAAAAGTCTAGGGCAGCCTTCCTAAAAACAATTGAAAATATTGTAGAATTTTAGAGACCACTGGAAAATATTAAGAATGATAATGACCTTGTGCCTCTCCATCAAAGCAACCATGTCTGATATCTTCTGCTGGCATTTAATTTCTGTGTCATCTTTACTCTTCAGTGCCTCCATGGCTGTTTGCTTCAGTTTTTGCATCTAAAAACAAAAACAAAATACAAAACAATAAAACATAACCATTATTTGCATCATGTCTTGTTATTGTTTTTTTTCCAGTTACTGCATTTAATGGGGGAAAAAAAATCACCTCAAGGTTGAGTTGGGCCTCTGCTGTTGATTTGTCTTCAAAGTCAGAGCGTATTTTCTGAAGCTCCTCTTCCAGACGTTTCTTTAAATTATCCGAATCTTCCTTAAGTTTACTCATCTAAGAGAAATATGTCAAATAATTCAAACTTCATAATTCAAATGAATTATATGAAAAAGCAATAATGCAATAATGTATGCAATCTCAATCCTCTAAAGAAAACCCTCCCCTCTAAAGACCTGCTGAATAAAATCCTGAATACCCTTTTAGCAAAATGGGTTGCAAATGCCGTTTCATGTATTTCATGTTTATGTACTTCATGTTGACTTCAACAATCTTCTTATAACAGTATCATTTTACAAAATAATAGTGAAACCTCTTTAATACATTCCTTGTGAGCTTTAGTTTTGGTTTTAAGACAATATTCAATTGTTCCCATTCAATTGTTGTGCTGAAAGTTAGGGATCTTTAACAACCAGTCCTAGTAAGAATCATTAAAAACATGTGTTTGAGTACAGTGCACAATACTGTATAAGTATAACACAATCTGATATTTTACCTTTGACTCTAATGCTTTGATTTTTTTTTCTTTTATGAGAAGTTCTCTCTTTGCACCTTTGCCCTGTTGGGGTGATTAAACATGAATTATTGTTGAACACGTGAGATTATACACGTCAACAAACTAATGGAATAAAACAGTATAATAATAAGAACGCACACTCTCTCTCAACTGCTCCTGAGCATTCTTTCTCTCTTCATCCTGACCAGCAATTTTTGCAGATAAAATATTCACCTGTTCCCTGGAATATGAAATTGTACATGCAAGACAAAATAAAATGATAAATGAAACCAAATTTGCAATGTTGCAACTGCAAGACAAAAAGTTTCCTCCAGTCTTACTGAAGCTGTTGCTTCTCTCTCTCAAGTCTATCTATTTCTGTCTTCTCCCGTTCGGCATTTACATTGCTTTCCTGTAAAAAACAAAAAAACAAACAAACCATCACATGCAGCATTTGATGTCATTCTGTAAATTTACAACATTTAGAGACTTGATTTAATTTACAAACCATTAGATGAGACTGAAGGACTTTCTTCTCTAATGCACCACTATCAACCTGTTGTTGAATGATGTCTTTCTGCATCTGCAGGTCATTAAACTTCAACATCAGCTCCTTGTAATAATCCCTTCAAGCAAAAAACAACTTCAATAAGTTCAATAAAATACTGAACAGATCTCAATTATACAATAGAAAATGGCCAACATGCTTAATTTAATGAGATTTAAATTAACATTAAATTTTTTAACTCATTTTCTCATTTGAATTTTTGCCTACATCCCATTAATTACTCGCAATACATATGCATTTGCAAAACATTTTGATGCTAAAAGAATTCAAAGATAGATTACCTCCCTTACATTATTACCCATATCAAGATTAACTGTATGTGAAACAGTATGCAATAAATTAGAGGTTTAGTTTGAGATTTAAAGATTAATGGTGTAAAACCAGACAGGTTGTGGTTGCTCTTACTTCTGTTCCTTTAAGTCCCTCTCCAATCTTTCAACCTCTTTAGATGATTTACAACAGCTCTCCAAAGCTCCTGACAATTGTTCCTCCATCTCTTTCAATTTAGCCTGGATGAAAGATGTACACATTCAATTTGAGTATCCAAAGTATTTGTCTTATTACTTAACTCAAATAAATATACATGATGTTTAATATAGTGAAAAACTGAAACAAAATGCCACAAATGCACAAAAACTGAAGAATGTCTTGACCTCTTTTAAAACCACAGCTTCTTGCAGCTCTTCATTATCATGCCTAGCTTTTGTCAGGGCCTCCATCATGTTTTTATTTTCTGTGGTGACGCACTCCACTGCATCCTGAGAGGGGTGAATGTTAGATACGAAGCATGTAGCATTGTGATTATTGGAGGATGCATTTTACTATGGAGGATGCATTTTACTATGCCGATGAATGCTTAATGACCTTCTACTCACCTTCAAATGATTTGCCTCACTTTGTTTCTCTTCAAGTGAAGCAATAAGCTGTAGCATCTGAACCTCACTTGTCTTTAATTCCTCCTTTATAGAGCAGAGTGAGTTTGACTTCCCATTCTGTGAAAGAAATACTGTGAGCTTAGTTTCATAAATGCATAAATCATAGAATATAAATGCTTAAACAGAAGGGCAAACACATACCAGTTCATCTCGGAGTATCTGTATTTGCTTGCTATGGTCCTCTTTCTGCCCCTTGATAACTTCTGCATGAAGATAATGAAACCAATGATCTTAGAATGGTACAAAGCATGCAACTGCGCCATTATTTATTAACATTTACAAACTTAACATACCCAATTCTGCGCTTTTGACACTGAGTTTATTCCCCACTGAGGTTATCTTTGTCTCAAGGTCTTGTACCCTGTGAAAACAAAGAAATCATTTCAATATGGATTACAATTAATTATTAAAGTTCTTGGTTTAATATTGTACCTTATTTCCACCTGTGCTATAAGCTTGAAATGTCTACTTTTAAACGAACCAATTCGAATCGAAAACTAATACTCTGATTATTCAATCCAAATGAAAGGTGCATTTCTCTCTATAGGCGCGTGCGTGTTCACTATACTGCGGAGATGACAAGTCAGCAACGTCAACTTCATTTTTGTAGTCAACACTGTCTCAGAAAACACTAGTTTATTAATAAACAATTAAAATGTCTCTTGCTATTTTTCCCCTACACATTCATAATCATCAGGCTACTTTTGCCAGTGCTTTAAGGAAAGCTTGAGCATGAGGCATATATTCGGCCCCCCAGTGGCCTATTTGAGTCTTTGAGTATGTAAAAAAAAAAAGAAAGAAAAAAAAGTCAACAAACCAAAGGTTTTTTTAGGTATTGGTTTGGAAGAAAAGTATCGTTCAGGAACTGGTATTGAAGTCAAGGTATCGGTATCGAAAATCTTTGAACGATATCCATCCCTAATTATGCTAGATCTTGAACTGATATACTATGAAGTACCTCTGCATCTCAGATGTTAGTGAGGACTGCAAAGAATTCACTGTCAGCTGCATCTCTGCAAGTTGGTTTGACTGTTGCTCTTTGATGTTGTTTAGTTCCTCTAGTTCAGTGTCTTTCTTTTGAAGAACTTTCTCATGGTTTTCGTTGCTTTGCTCCAGTTTGTCAGTTAAGGCTCTCTGGTTTTCCTAGGGAAAGAAATACAATACAATATAAAACACTGCAAAACAATAACATGAATTATTTTAACCTTTATGCACTACCTACCTTTACAAGTAAGTCCAAAACAATTGTATTAAGAGTAAGACCCTGTTTAAGGACAAACCTCAATATCCCATTTGAGTTGCTCCGTCACCCTGAGTTTTTCCTCAAGCACCTCCCGATCCTGTGTAACATTCTGTAGTAATTTCTGATGTTTCCCTAAAAGCAATATGAGTGAACATACATGGCTTGTGGAAAAATGAAGGAAAGACTTATGCAATATGTCCTGCATTCTTACTTGCAGACTCCTCTAGCAGACTGCAGCTTTGCTTTGCCTCTTGTAATTTAACTGAAAAATCTTTGAGATTGTTTTCTTTTTCTTGGAGTTTTTCTTGAAGCATGGAAACCTCAACAAGTCAAAGCAAGGAACACAAAATAGATATGCGTTTTAGTCACAACATGAACACAAAGACAGGTGAGTGTTACAGTATGCATTAAAAGATCACTAAAAATAAAGACTAACCTCCTTCTCCTTCACATGGCATTCACTCTGGAACTTCACTTTAAGATCCTCAAACTGTGCAAGGCATTCTCTTACTGTAGGATGTGTTAACAAAACAATGTTTAAATGTTTCATTTTGTTGTGTCAAATACAGTACATGCTTAAAATGAATTTACTTAGAGTTTTAAAATAATTAGACAAATGATTTAAAAATGAGCACATGTCAACATTTCCTGCTGATCAGCCTCTGCCTGCTTTCGAAGACTTTCAAATGCTGCCACCATCCTCTGCAAATGAACAAATCACAGTGTCGTGAAAAGGATTGTCCCAATCTAGGGTTGGACATATTCCCCACGCTTCACCAGCACTAGATAAATAAGTAAATAATACACTTATTATATAGTTACCTGAATATTCTCACTGTTCTGTATAAACAGATCATGAGTTTCTTCCCGTTCAGCCTCAACTATTTCAGGCAAAATGAAAAACACATTATTGTTCTCTAATAATTGGTAATGGATTAATACATTATGTTATGCTATATGACATATTTTAACATGCTCTCACACTTACACAGATTCATTTTCTCAGCAGATCTCTCAAATGTGTCCTTTAGTATGTTACACAAATTTCTGGTAGCATTACTTCTGCATGATAAAAATATAATATAATATGATATAATATAATATAGTACTAATATAGTACTGTATGTGCTTATTTAAAAATTACCCATGATGTACATACTTATTTCTAAGGTCTTCATTCTCATTGAGTTGGTCCTCTAATTTCATGCTCAGAGTTTCATTTGCAAACTGCAACAGACATAATTTATAATTCTGTCTTTAGTAAAGCGGACAGAAAATAAAAATGAAGTAAAACAAATGTACTACCCAAAAATTATTTACCTGAAGTTCTTGAATGGCTTTGCGCTGCGTGTCAATGGTTTTTCTGTTCTCCTGAAGCTTCCTGTCTTTTTGTGAATTCTCAGAATCTACTCTGAACTTCCACATTTTAATTTTCTCAGCTTCATCCAGCAATCTGGAGTACAGCTGGCTGGATCTTAATGATGTCTATAATGCAAAAGCACCATAGTAATTAAACTGCTTAGATTTATTTTCATTATGCATTTTACGGAATTCATAACATGGACCTCACTATATAGTATACAAATATATGAATGATTAATCTTTTAAGCAATAAACTAAAATACAAAATGAAATGAGCATTCGATCTGACCTCCTCCTTTTCCATTGGCATGACTGCAACCTTCTTCATACCCTCTTTAATCACAAAGTATTAGGTTTAATGAACATGTTGCTTTTAAGACTGGAATTGACGCTACATTAAAACCTCTACATTTTATTCATAAATATTAACGTAACGTTACACCTCTACATTTTAGATTTATAAATGTTAACTTACCTGGTCTGGATGCCTTCGTAGGAAGCACCATTTTGGATGGAAATGGAAGGCTTGTCTCCATATCTGAACACTTGTAACTCTACACACAAAATACATGTAACTTAGCCTATCATTCTAATTAATTCAAAGTTCACACAGCAGTTTTAGCAGCCAGCCACAGGTCAAATAGCAACATTGTAGCACAAACAGAGAATTTACAAGTTTGCCAACCTGATCCGAAGGAGAAAAAAAAGAGCTTTCTTCAAACAAGCCTGTTTCCTGAGGCTTCACTGCATACACTTGATTTAAATGAGCTCTTGGGGGCACCAACAGTTTGAAGTTGAATGGTTTTTGCATTCTGTGGAGTCAAACGAAATAGCACTTAAAAATCCTCAGGATTGTATACCGAATAGTTTTATTTTTCAGGGCTTTTCCCTTTTGAGATAACATTAGCTGTTACTGGCCAACGTTAACGTTAGCTGAGAAAGTCGAAAATGTTGAGACGGTTAACGTGAACGGTAGGCTGTAAGTTCTTCCTTACAAATGATCAAAATCATAAAATTTTCGTTACTCCTCCACTTTTATAAACTATTACGTAATTAAACGTAATTTTAAAACATTTTTACCTTAAAACAATTCACACGAGCTCCTTCTGAACTGTTTTTATGATTGATACGACTTCGTTAACCAACGGTTTTTCCCTGACGTCAGTTGTTATACTCGCGTGACGCCGATTTTGAAATGGTTTGCGCGCCGCGGTTCCAGCCACGCGCTGAGATTCACTAGCAAGCAACTGAAATGAACACGGTTGCCCCATATTAGTTATAACTTCCAAAATATTACTAATTATTACAAAACTCTTTTAACAGTTTTAACCTTGATGGCATGCTTCAAAGGTATTTCTGAAACTTTCAAATACTTAAACCATTTCGGCGCCTCAGAGACCCAAGGTAACATAAAGCAAACGCATTGCATTCTCACACAGGGCCGGCCCGCGGCATAGGCGGAATAGGCAAATGCTAGGGGCGCCACTCATCCATAGGGGCGCCAGAATGAGTGAACGAGTGGATTTTTTTTTTTTTTTAGTTTTTTTTTTTATATATATAATACTATTTTAAAACCATTAATTCGAAATACTACCAAATAAAGCAAAAAAAGTCCGGCTCTTCAATCTTCCCCCGCCCAGCGAGTGCTTGAAGTGCGTCAGAAACAGAGCGCGCGCGATCAGTTGTTGGTAATTTGTTGTGTAGCGTGCCCGCCTCATCCAATGTAGACAGCATTGCTTTTGTTAACACACAGCTCGTAGAAACGGGCCTGGCAGCTCGCGCTAGTCCTAGACACGGTGAAAGTTTCCTGATTGTGACGGATGGCCGAATTTACATGACACATTATAAATGAGCATATAGTCTGCGATAGATACAGTGCCAAAAAGAAGAGAAGAGGATAAAAGGGGATAAAGACAGAGGTAAAGTGATGTAGTGTATGAACAATTTATTGCATTGGAGTAAGATACTATAATTTCATGGCAGTTATTTTTTACCTTAAACTTAATGTTAGCAGTTGTTCTGAGTTCTCCAGAGAGGCCCCAGACTGTGTGATTATGTAACAATCATGTCAGTTTTAAGACGCATTTTTTATTATCACTTTTTTTTATTAATGTTTTACTCTACAGTTGTGCAGTTTTGTGGGGGATAAATACAGGCCAAAAGTTTGGAAACATTACTAGTTTTAATGTTTTTGAAAGAAGTTTCTTCTGCTCATCAAGCCTGCATTTATTTGATCAAAAATACAGAAAAAAATAATAATATTGTGATATTACAATTTAAATAATTGGTTTTCAATTTATTATACTTTAAATTATCATTTATTTCTGTGATGCAAAGCTGAATTTTCAGCATCATTACTCCAGTCTATCCTTTAGAAATCATTCTAATATGATGATTCATTATGAGTGTTGGAAACAGTTCTGCTGCCTAATATATTTGATGAATAAAATGTTAAAAAGAACTGCATTTATAAAAAAATCTAATTATATAAATCTTCTTTACGATCACTTTTTATTAATTTAACACATCCTTGCTGAATAAAAGTATTGATTTATTTCAAAAAAAGAAAGAAAAAAATTACTGACCCCAAATTACTGACCAGTAGTGTATATTGTTGTTACAAAAGATTTCTATTTTTAAAACAGTTTCTTCTTTTTCTTTTTTTTTTTTTTATTCATCAAAGTATCGTAAAAAGTATCACAGGTTATGGAAAAATATTAAGCAGCAGAACTGTTTCCACTTTGATTATGAATCATCATATTAGAATGATTTCTAAAGGATGGAGTAATGATCCTGAAAATTCAGCTTTGCATCACAGAAATAAATGAGAATTTAAAGTATAATAAATTGAAAACCAATTATTTTAAATTGTAATAACATATCACAATATTATTATTTTTTCTGTATTTTTGATCAAATAAATGCAGGCTTGATGAGCAGAAGAAACTTCTTTCAAAACTTTAATAATAGTAATGTTTCCAAACTTTTGACCTGTACTGTATATGGCATTTTTAAAATTGATTTTCCAAAATTAGTAATGATATTTATTTACAGGTTTATTCAAAATAGCAAAGTTCACATTAAATCTGTATTGTAAAACGTGCTATATAAGATAATGGGGACTTGACTTGAATGTTAGATGTAATGCTCTTGGTATTTCTGTTTAGGCTGTAATGTGTGTGTGTGTGTGTGTGTATATATATATATATATATATATATATATATATATATATATATATATATATATATATATATATATATATATATATATATATATATATATATATATATATATTATATGCTAAATAATCATGAACACAATGACGGGGTAAAATGGGCTGCGATGCATGGGGCACCAGGTAAAATCTTGCCTAGGGTAGCAAATTGGTCAGGGCCGGCCCTGTTCTCACATACTGACGTTTTCTGATTGGTGTAGAGATAAACTTCTGCCAGTTGTTTATTTCTTATTTTATTGTATTTTTATTTATTTATTATTATTTACAAAAGCACAACTGAACATTTTATTTTGGATATCTCCTGTCACATTTATGAAAGGTGCATCCAACAAAGGCTAACATCAAATGGGCTTTGCCTTAAGGTCAGATAAACATTTTGCAAAAGAAGTCAACGAGAAAAATAAGATTTACATCATTGTAAATCTCAACAGAACACAGGAGTTAACACCCAGCACTTGAAAGGTGATATGAAACAATACAATTTTTATTTAAATGAAAATCATTTTTATTGTATCAGTTTTTCAACATAAAATATATACATTGTCTCTGATAGTAAATTATTTACATTTCAAGAACAATTTTACCTTTAAGGCTATACACAAATGGTGGTTGGACTTACATAGTTTTAAACAAGTAAACAATCTTTCATCACTACATTGCTAGGCTATGCACATACACATAAGATTACACAAAATAACAGACATTGGCAATTGTGCATGGATACTGACAAAAATGAAATTATTTACCAAGTTATGTTTCATTTGTGCATATATTTAACAACATACACTATTTGTATATCTACTGCTGTTTTATTACTCCAGTGTCTTTTTTGTTAGAAGGCAACATTTTTAAACTCAAGTTAAATTCTAAAAATAAAATTAAAAATATAATTTGCATTACTGTGCAGTCATGCAAGGCACTGAAATGTTTACATCACTGACTCAGTCGCCTGAATAGGCCAAGGATGGATATCTGTAACTAAATCTTCAATGTGGAGAGTGTATAAATGTAAGGATCACCCAGAATAACACCAATCAGCAAAGTGTCACACACCATCCTCTACAGTATTCTTATTGGGTACTTTCAGTGCATCTTTAACTTCTTTGCCAGGTTCCTCCTGCAGTTTGGCTCTTTTGGATTCCTGTTTTGCCTCTCTATGCAGCAGCCTGTAGTTGATGCCCATTCCGATGAACAGAAACAAACTGCCAACCAGCAGGATAAATCCACAGGCCATGTAAGTATACTTGTAGTCATGGTAGATGTCGTTGAACTTCCCTGTGAGTGTAGACATAAAAAAAAGGTCAGTCATCCAAGTGAGATCCATCAACCCATTATCAACAAAATGTGATAAAAGCGATTCAAATTTAGGTAATAATACCTTTTTTTTTTTTTTTTTTTTTAAATGAACACCAGGATTTCAGGTTAATATTAACCTGAATTTATTAGGGAAAATTTATTTCTTAGGTCATTTGACTGGTAATTTCTTAGTAAAAAACAAAACAAAAACATTTTAACTACCCTTTGCCTTCACTGATTCATTTTAAAGTGTACCTATGCAATTTTAAAGGTTCCTAATTTTGTTTTGTTTAAGGTTGTACATGCATTCACGTTAAAAAAAAGCACATTAGTTTTCTCATACATTGCAATGTCTGAAATGGTTCGATCAAGGATTCGGTCTCTATAAACAACCCAAACATGGAGGCTGGAATTACTGAAGATTTGTTTCAGAATCGGATTCAGTTCAGAATCGGTTCTTTCTTGTGGGAGACAATAACTCCATTTGTCATTTACTTCGATGTTTTAAAACTTGGCAGACCTTTTACATTCACAAACAGCTATATTACACACTACATGAAAGGTATTATACGAAAAAAGCATAAAAGGGGCACTTTAAATGCTTCTGCTGTGTGACATTAATTTGTGTAAGTACAAATACAATATGTAGTCTCTCAATTAATATGAGGTCATAAAACATGCATGTATTTGATTTGCCTGAGTATGAGACGTAAACACACTCCTTACTCACCTAGTAAAGGAGGCCCCAGTAACACTGGCCCACATTCCACAATCGTCACCAGTCCAACAGCACTGGAGAAACGTTGAGCCCCTACGAGATCCATGAGAGTCTCAAACAGCACTGAGCTCAGCCAGCCATAGGCAAACCCAAAGAAGATAGCGTAAATCACAAACCCTAAGTAGTCTGTGGACAGAGGGGCAAGCAGGTGGCACACACCATTAAGGAAAATAGCTGCGGCGAAGTAGTACTGCACTCTTGGTCTCACCCATTTCAGGTTGGCGACCATTCCCATTGAAGGCCGTGCAACCATATCTACAAAAGCCAGGACAGAGAGCAGAAAAGCTGCCTTCTCCTTGGGAATTTCTTTACTCTTGGCATAATTACTGAGGTACACAAGAGGAGTGAAGAGGCCGAAGAACATGACCACATTACCCAATAGGTAAAGCAAGAAGCCACGATGCTTGAAGAGTGTCAGATCGATAAAGCCATTGATGATCTCTATCATGGTCTTTTGCTCTCTAGCTCTGTTGTTATTGTTAGCAGCCTTAACAGCAGGTTGGGGTTTTGGCCCAATGGGCCTCATCAGTGATCCAGCTACACAACAATTGAGCAAAAGTCCACCCAGAATCAAGAAACTCCCTCTCCAGCCGAAATGTTCAAAGAACCAAGTGTTTAAAGGAGCCAGAGTACACAAGAAAACTGGGCTACCAGCCATAGCGATACCATTAGCTATCGGGCGTCTTATGTAGAAATATTTTCCAATCATTGTGAGGGCTGGGTTGAGATTGAATGCCAGTCCCAGACCTGGAAAACACCATAACAAACAGTTAAAAAATAAAACTGGTCCCCAGGGTGATATTAAAATGTGTCACAAGAGTGTAGCATCAACAGGAGTGCTATTACTACAAATTGCATGGGATAAGTGCAACGATTTATGTTTAAAAGATCCCACTTTATATTAGGTGTCTTTAACTAATATTTCAGTCCTACATTTAAACTAATAATTTGATACAATACACTTATTGTGTACATACATGTTTTTACATTTTTACATTGTACTTGTATTTAAAAAAAAATACCTGCATATAATTACAGCTGCCTAACCACACCACCAAACCTGTCCCTAACCTTTGCCATATCCTACCTCAATATAGCAGCAAAAGTGTATTGCGATACAATATGAATACAAAACGTACATTTTACTTTTTTTTAATGTAACTATAGTAGTTAAGGACACCTAATATAAAAAAATAAAAAAATAATTGATTTTATTTATACCTCCTAAAACACCGACACAGAAGTACAAGCCCTCAATAGTATTGCAGAAAGAGGCAGCGACGAGCCCTGCTCCCGAAAGACAGCCTCCTAAAATCATAACGATCCGACTTCCATACTTATTGACCAGGATACTGCTGACAGGACCTGGGAACAAAAATTGGAAATACAAGCTGTCAGATTCTGCACACGCACACAAAAATAAATAAAAATAAAATAAAAACATTATTGCACATAAAAAAAAGAAAAATAATATATATATATATATATATATGAAGACTTCAGATGCAAAAGCCTCTAAGTGCCATCTGAAATTCTCTTCTAAAATTAGTATTTTTATCAAGCTCGTATATTTAATTTCAGTAATTTCACTTTAATGACAATTAATAGGTAATTTTCATTGACATTAAAGTGAAATAAGTGAACATAAACGTACAAGCTTGATAAAAATGATCATTCTAGAAGGAAATTTCAGATGGCACTTAGAGGCTATATATATATTGAGAGAGAGAGAGAGAGAGAGATTTTATTTCCTATTTTAAGACGTTATTTCTAAAAATGATCTTCAAAATCAGAAAGATTATAATTTAAATATAATCTTTAAATGTATTCTAAGACAGTATAACATTTTAAAATACAATGAACTAAACAATGAATGATAATACACCACTGCAATATTTGTGTGAAATTTTTTTTTACAATAATTTTTTAGATTAAATGATACCTGTTTTGAAGTAAAGCTTTATCAAAAGTTAGTGTACTTGGTTACCAAGAAGATAACGGAGCTGTTGAAACGTATGCTTGAGAATAAGTATAAGATATGTGGTAAAGAAAAATCAAGCTACAAACTAAAAAAGAACAGTGGTTCAAGAAACAGCCAATTCCAAGTTATCAGGAAACTCAACAAGAGAGGGAGAAAATGTAACCCAGGATTTGATTTTATCCATTGGGATTTGATGGGATTGAAAAAAAAAAAGATGGTTTGGCCTATCAAAGGAATGATGTTTTAGAATATAGGAGCAAGTTATTACATTATGATGAAAGATTACAAAGATGTACATCTATTTTCTTTTATGCACAGATTAACTGTTCACAATAACATCAGCAATGTATACTCAAAATTAAAAAGGATAAATAAATATTTAAATTTCATGGTGAAAGTTGATAGTCTCTGTTCAGACCACTAGAGGGCATTGCAGCTCTGTGGGGAAGAACAATAGAATTTGACATCGCATATTACTGCAGTAATCATCAAACTGCAGATTTTGCTGTTTCTCACCATCATCCAGCTAACTGAGGAAAAGATGTTACCTGTGAAATGCAGTGGCTGGAAGACATGCTCTACTAAATCATAATTCAGATATTTTTCACTCCAGTGGCAAACTTTAGCCCTAACAAACTGATCCCCTGCAGTAGCAAACACACACAGTGATTACAAAAATATTAGCAGTTACGTGAGTGTTTTAAGCACTTGTACATGTACAGAGTCCAAATCCTATCATGAATGTAAGAAGGAAGCCTGTTAATCATGTAAAAACCGGGGAGCGATGGCGAGCGCCTGCACGTCTTCAGCCTCCCAGTACAATAGACTGCCTTGTTTGCCTCTCTAATCCACCTCATACAGTGGAGGAGCGAGTCACTGTGTGCGAACATGTACGAAAGAAAACATTTACACATTTATAAATACGGAAATTCATTAGTGTCAGGTTACATATCCCTGGTTTACCCCACAACAATTAGTAATACCAGTACTTTAACCAGATTTGAACATTCCTGCTCTATAAGAAATATGAGAGAAGTAGGCTATATACATGTAGGGCTGCACTATTTGGGGGAAAATATAACTGCGATTTTCTGATAAAAATTGCAATTGCAATAAAAAAATGCAATGTTTGCTGTGCTTGTTCGTAGGGCTGTATAATTTGGCCAAAATGTGAAAACCAGGGAGTGATGGCAAGTGCTAATCCAAATGTGTTGTGATACTCCCCTGCAGTAGCAAACACAGTGATCCCAGAGGTATTAGTAGCTACGTGCGTGTTTTAAGTCTTCCATGTACAGAAGCCAAATCCTATCATGAATGTAGGAAGGAAGACTCCTAACCATGTGAAAACCGGGGAGTGATTGTTAAAGCCTGCACGTCTTCAGCCTTCCAGTACAATAGAATGACTTGCTTTTTCTGATAAAATTGCGATTGCAATTTAAATAAAAAAAATTCTGTTTGCTGTGCTTGTTCGTAAGGCTGTATAATTTGGCCAAAAAGTTGTGATTATATATCATATGGTTATAATAATAATAATTATAATTTTTTAAACGTTATACCATCAAACCTGTATTTTGACAGGTAACCCCAGGGAGCCCTTAAAGCTTCTCTTTAGTTGATAAGCGCTCATTACAAGTATGGAAAGATGGCTGGCACATATTGCTTCCAAAAGGCACATTATAAGCAACCCAAACTCACAGCAGATGCAGAGTTCGAGTTTGTGTGGAACAGCATTTACTGCAAACCAAGCAACTCTGAAATTCAGCAAGCACTGACAGATAATGAGCTACTCGTGTGTAAAAGAACACAGTGCTACGCTTCACTCTGAAACACGCATCACATATGTTTGTTTCCAAATTGCAGCCTTTTGAGATTTGATAATAATTGCACTAAGCTTTGACAAATGCGGAACAATTAGTTCATGCGTTCATGACCTCAAGGCTAGATTATTGTAATGCTCTACTGGGTGGTTGTCCTGCACGCTTAATAAACAAATTACAGCTAGTTCAAAACGCAGCAGCTCAAGTTCTTACCAGAACCAGGAAGTATGATCATATTAGCCCGGTTCTGTCAACACTGCATTGGCTGCCTATTAAACATCGCATCAATTTTAAAATATTGCTGATCACTTACAAAGCACTAAATGGTTTAGCTCTGCAGTACTTGAGCGAGCTCTTAATGCATTATAGTGCTTCACGTCTATTGCGATCTCAAAATTCCGGCCAGTTAATAATACCTAGAATATCAAAATCGACTGCTGGCGGTAGATCCTTCTCCTATTTATCACCAAAACTCTTCCTACCATTGTCCAGGAAACAGACACACTCTGTCAGTTCAAAGCTAGATTAAAGACACATCTCTTTGACCTAGCATTCACATAATACATATTAGACTTCTATAATTCAATGTAAGGCTGCATAGATTAGGTCAGCTGGAACCGCGAACACTTCCCATAAATCCTGATGTACTCGTTACATCATAAGAAGAATGGCATCTACGCTAATTTTAGTGTCTTTGTTTATCCCGAGGTTTTCCCGCAGCCTGTCGGATCCAGGCCGTATCCAGATCTGAGGAAGGACCTTCGCCTGGACCCGATCCAACCCAGTGCTGAAGTGCCAACTAGTCTCTCCCTATGGAGGATCCCTTTACCACTCTACAGATAAAGCGTTGTCGGGAAACTCAATTCGCGTATCTACCCCGAATTGATAAAATAAAATAAAATTCTTTATCAAAAATTATAAGGAAACGCCAGTACTTTGTTTAGGCTTGGTTTGTAGGTAATTCCAAACCTGCGCACATATATTCAAACGCACATAACTATAGAACCAATTCTTAATGCGTATGTGACCGCCATCAGTGTTTCTCACAGGTTCACGTTTAAAGTCTGTGTAGAGAGAATTGTGTCGTCTTAGCGGCCCCAAATTTAATAACAAATGATCATTGCGACGGAAGTGAATCAATCAAAACTAACTTTAGCTGGAAAATAACTTTATTAAAGAACCGCTATAAAGCCAAAACAATCTGTTACCTTAAATTATACGTTTATCTCTGTAAAGCTACTTTGAAACAATCTACATTGTTAAAAGCGCTATATAAATGAAGATGACTTGACTTGACTTGACTAAGCCATTAGCCTGACGTCATCATACTCAGATTCTAGTCAGAATGTGAGTCTGATACTGCTCCATTGAGCTTTGATTATGGGGCGTGTTTCAACCAAACCAGGAAGGAAAATGCCTCTGCACTCAATTGGATAGACCTACAACCAATCAGAGCAACGGAGTAAGTGCGCTGTCGATATCTTCTATAACAGATGCGATGGAGGAATCTACACATGATGTTTTATAAACAAAGTTTGAGAGGAGCACGTTCAAATAATCAATCCAATCAACTTGTCATCACACAATTACCGTCTACGGTCTACACTATCAGCATGAGAGGAAGCATATATTCACTATGTCAACTCACCTAACATTCCTTGACAGTTTTCAGCATCCCTCCACTCACTCTCGGCTTGTTCTTCCACAGCCTGGAATACGGGGGGAGTACTTTGGGTTCGGGCCGAATACCGAGCCTGACAGCACGCCAAATATGCATTTATTCTATTTGACTTATTTGTAAGTGTGAACTCGTGAAATAACAATTCTCCAGCGGTAGTCATCTTTGTTGTAAACGAATTCAACCCAAGCGCTCGTTGGTGATGTGGATGATTACGTTACGTTGCTCATCTGTCCATCATCGTATAAAGCCCGCCCTGACAATTTGATTGGTCCGAACAATTTTTGTTCGGGCATAATAGCTCCTCAACGGATCGAGTCCAGACCGAACTTCCCGACCTAAAAATGTTGTGGGCGGGGCTAAGTTCGGCTGGCATCCAGGCTACTAAGCCTTACTATGATATTCATTAATTGTGCAGTCCTAGATAAATGTGAATGAACACTCCTCACAAATGAGCTTGAATACTTGCAAAAGACCAGAACAATACAGCAACATTGTTTCAAGCACAGCAATGGTGTGATGGCAGACAAGTGGAGTATTCAGGAAACCTGTATGAAAACAGTCATTATTTTGTGAAACGTCACAGTTTAGCATGAACTATTTGAGGGTAATTTGTAGCATTACTACATTCTCTGCACTTTCTTTTGTGCAGATTTGGTATTAAAACCACAGTACATCAAATTAATTTATATTAACATGACTTGTGGTACAGATAGAATGATTTTAAATTAGATTATAAGCCCTTGGGTGACATTAAATAAAAACCCACTCCTGACATATCAGATCAGTCTGCATTCATGTAAATATCCTCATATCTGGACTTCTCTATCGCTCCAGGCGAACTACCTCTGGGCTGCCTGGGTCATGACAACAAGCTTAAATGCACTAGAGGTCTATGTAGGAAGATGTCTTGGCCTAGAATGCCAAAACAACATCCTTGGAAAAGAAACAAACACCTTCTGACAGTATTTAGCTTAGAGGGCATTCAGACTTCTTTGCAAACGGTGGGTGAGACAGTGGATGAATTCATAAAGAGGCAAAGGGGGCATCAAAAAACAGACAGAAAGGGTAATGACAGCAAAAAGAGGACCACAACACATGTCAGTCATGGACAGCATAAAACTAGTTGCTAAAACAATTCCATTCTTATTTATTTGCGAGCATGTGAACTATTAGGAATATGGAATATTGCTACACAGACTTCTGATGTGCATAACTCAGCATAAAATATTCACAGAGTTATGTCTTGCCTGCAAATATGTTAGTACAAACCATAGCTACATGTAGCAATTCTGTACATCATTGTGTTCAGAACAAAACGCTTGGATTTTTTCACGAGTGCTTGTTCTTTGATCATCTGGGTCATGTGCTCTGTATTGCCCCCAGTTGGGAATTAGCTCACTTGGGCCAGAAGGGGCAGCGTAGGAGTATGAGGTCAAATGTAAAGTCATGTGCTTCCTCATGCCACGAGTTCTCATGGCCATAATGTCAACCCCACTGACATAAACTGAAAGGTCTGTGTTTCAAAAACACATCCAGATCGACCACCTTATTCTTTGTCAAGACAAATGTGAGGGCAAAAGCTTAAGTTTGACGGAAGTATGTGGGACAATGACATATACAGATTGAGTGTCCACAATAAAAAAAAAAGGAAAAATCTTTTCAAAGAAAGGAAAATCCGGGATTTTAAATCCCATTGTACAATCAGAACTAACAATAATAATAAAAAAATATTATGATGATCTCAAGCCCTGCCTGCGATGATCTGAATTATTAGCATTATTATTATTAGTCTACTTTTATTATTAAATTAATATTACAATTTATTTGCCCCACATTCATTTCATAGTGCATCACCGCATAACTGATGCTCTGTGATGATTAGATGCTAGATTAGCTTACTCTTAATCAAAAACAACTTTTAGGTTTGAGACTTCTTCACCAGCATAACTATAGCGCAAAGTTTGCATATTGCTTGTGTGATATTCACTGGTTCGCCTTCGTTATTTAAAACGGAAATATTTCAAATATTGTGACATTTCTCTTTATCAACAACTGCTTGCAAAATGATGCTTTACATTACTTCACTGTATGCTTGCACTGAATGGAAAAGAAGAGTATTAACATTCTTCAAAACATCTTGACATCTTGTTTGTGTTCCACAGAGAACAGAGTTGCACAGGTTTGGAACGACACGAGGAGAAGAAAAAAAAAAAAGAAAAATAGTATTTATTTTTGCCTCTTCTAAAGGATGTGTGAAAGCATGCACGCAAGCCATACTGATAGTATAATTGGCTTTTGCAATAAAACTTGACTTATAACTAAAAAGTAGCACCATATTGTCAGAAACATTCAAACCTTTTTTTCATATTATCTGTAATGGTTGATATTTTTTAAACTCATTTTTGATCTGCTCAGTAGCGTGAGAAGGAGAAGGTGCGATTTAGTCTGCCTATGTGAGTGTGCTGACATCATTTGGTGGTGCTCCACTTCCTGAGACAAGTTTGCTATTGACGCTAGTCATCACAAGTCTGTGTGACTCCTGAGTTAGGCGTCTCATCTCCTCATCTCTCTCCAAGGAAAACATCTGACACTTGCAGAATAAAGAGCTGACTGAGAAGAAAGACTCCAGAGGGAGATAGAGTTGCCCATTCAGAGCTCAATCTCTCAGCAAAGAAGCCGGTGGCTGATGTCTAAGCCTTGTCTAGCATGCCTCTCGTTTCTACATTCAAATGAATAAGGGTCTTTCACTCACACAATATCCATTGATAAACTGTGCCTTCATTACCTGTGCCATGATCTCACCACTGGCTTGAATGGACAACAAAACAGAATTATTTAAAAGTGACTCATGGACAGAATTACTGTATTAAGCAACTCGGATTTAAATCAGTGCAAACGTCTAGTACGAAATTAAACCATTATGAATTCACAAACAATTTTTTTATCATATATAGAGTGTTTGAGTGGAAGACACCGCTTACCTCCTCCATACATGACAGCAAGCATGATGGAAGAGATCCAGGACACTTGACTGCTATTGACATCAAAGATCACTTCAATTTCCTTGAAGAACACAGTGATGGACTTTGGGAAGGCGTAGGAGAAACCAATAGAAATGAAGGCGCCAACCACCACGGCCCAACCCCAGCCCCCCTCAGGAGGGGTGTAGCCCACAGGACCTCCAACAGCAGGTGCCATTGCTCCAGGTGTTTACAAAGCTCTTTCTCTCTCTAAAGAAATAAAGAAAATGGTCAGTGAAAAAGAGTTCAAAATCAAACAATTAGGTCATTAAAACAAATGTTTTCATAATGAGCCTTATAAACATGGATTTTGACATCATATTTGAATTGCGTTTTAAATAACTAAATAAAACTAAGTTTGGGGTCAGTAAGATTTTTTTATATTTTTGAAAGAAGTGTCTTATGCTCATTAAGGCAGCATTTATTTGATCAAAAATACAGTAAAAACAGTATTATTGAGAATTATCATTACAATTTAAAATAACTTTTTTTCTTTTCTTTTTCTAAAATAACTATTGTTTTCTATTTTAATATGCTTTCAAATGCAATATATTCCTGTGATGGCAAAGCTGAATGTTCTGCATCATTACTCCAGTCTTCAGTGTCGCATGATCCTTCAAATATCATTCTAATATGCTGATTTGAGGCTCAAGAAACATTTCTTATTACTATAAAAAAAAACTACTGACTCCAAACTTTTGAACAATATACATTCAACTGCATACATAAAAAATCCTATAATTAAAATATTAATAGTGTTTTTAGTGTATTGCTATGGGTTTTCTGGTCTCTATATGGCTCAGATCGCACATTCAATGTAATTCTATAGGATTTTCTCGTCCATTTATCTAGAAGGCGAGAAACGTGAGTCTTAAGTCAGAAAAGCTCCTCAAACGCATCATTTGTGGTATCATTCATGTGGTATGAGTTACGTGCTGAAGTTAAACACCTTAGGTTGGGTGTTCAAATCCCTAACACTGAGTATGAGTAATAGTAATAGTGATGCTATAGCACCTCTAAAACTTCGATTCAAGGGCAGGAAATACAACATTTTCTGCACAACTAGTCCTCTAAAGGGAAACCTAAAACTTCAAAGCATCACACATCAATAAACATGAATCACACCTAAAAGCTTCAAGAAATCATTGTGCATACATGTGGCAGAAAACCGTTCAAAGGAAGCGTAGATGGTACATAAAGACTTGTGGTGACTTTACATATTAAAGCCTCACAGCCGACCTGAGTGCAACGAGTATTTGTAAAGCCACAGCAGGAGGCTTTTAAAGTGAACATTCCCTCCAAAAAGGAAATGTGACTTACATTATTTAAGGAGGATCAGAGGTTTATGTCAGAGAGAGGCATCGTATACCAATATCAGGTTGTTTCCCCCATTGGAATTTAAGCCTCTACATGTGCTCTTGGATTTGTTTTGCTAGCCCAGACAACGTGATCTTGAGGCACCAGGGCACCCTGCCATTAGCTGCTACTAGATAGTTTTTTTAATAATGACTTTCTCATTAAAACAACAATGTGCAGTCATTATCACAAAACAAACCCAGACAAGACAATTGGGACCCCAATGCAAAGTGGGTCTTGCATCACCCTGAAGAGGTTTATTTTGTGATAATGACTGGCTGGCTGTACGTTCTCCTCCATATTGCATGGCTACTTACCAAACAAATGAACATGAAATTATACTACCTTTCAAGTATGGGATCGGTAAGATTTTCGTAATGTTTTTGAAAGTCTCATAAGCCCTGTTTACACCTGGTATTAAGATGCGTTTTGGTCAATCTGTCACTTCTGTCCTCTTTCAACCACTTTTGTCCTGATTTCTTTGAGGGGAGGGTCTATGGGTGGGTATATGTATGTTTCCCCCCCCCCAGATCTTTTGATCTAATGGACAAAATAAACAATTTACATATGAACGCACCCGGAGACAACTGAAAAACACTGCTCTGACAGGAGCAAGACCACGCCGAATGCTGTGAGTGCGTTAGAAATCAGGAATGGTGAGAGGGCATTGCTTGGTACCTTTTCATCTTCAAACCAAACTTGAGTCAACAGCCGACAAAGTTTAAATCCTGTCTGGCTAGCGTGCTTCCCATTATGTTTACAGATTAGGTCAGCAGGCGGAGAGTAGGCGTCTTTTGTGGCTGTTCAAACGCATTTGACCACATGCGCATTTACACTATGAAAGCAATCCGATCGAATGCGTTTTGACTTCCTCAAAATGTTTTAGACCCCGTTTACACCTGTATTTAGCGTCGTCCACTTGTGATCAGATCAACCAAAATGCATCTTAGTACCAGGTGTAAACATGTTTTATTTGACAAAAAAATGCAGTAAAACAGTAATATTGTGAAATATTGTTACGAATTAAACGGTTTTGTATTGTGATATATTTCAAAATATAGTTTATTACATATACAAATATATTTGATTGCAGAATGACTGACCAATCAGAATCTAGTTTTCCAGAGTGGCGTATAGTAATTTTTAAGGTGTGTCAAACAGTTTAAAATGTGGCAGAATTATCTGAATTCATACAAGCACTCTTAACATCTCATCATTTATACAATTTTGTATTAAATTCCTACAAGATGTATTTGGATTTAGCCATTATTACATCACTGGGCTGTTCACTTTGAATTTGGACCATCTGACAGTTTGACCATGTTGGCAGAGCATATCGCTCCTTTCAGCTGAAGTGCTGTATGGTTTAAAAAGAAGTGAGAATGAAATGAATCACTTTACAGGTAAAACGGGTCCTTGACACACCGTCAGGCTAGACATTTTAGCGCATTCAAGCTTAGAATCACACATTCCAAACAAAAGTGCTCCTACCTTTCTGGCACAGTCTATAAATTCTCTGCATAAAATAGTCCAAAGTACTCTTCTATTCCACTGTGACGGCAAGCAGCATTTAAAGGGACCACACTGGGTCAAGGCAAGTCTCTAGTTTCTGTGAATAATCCAGAGGAAAAACACGGTGGTTGAAAATGAACTGCTGAAAGTTCTATAGGCCTATGCTATGGTCAGCCTTGTGAAACTGTGTCTAACTGAGTTCAAACCAGCTCTTATTGGCCCCCAATGTCTACAGAAAACTCAAAATAGATTTCTATTGGCTCCTTGATGTCTGCCACCGTGCCCACTTGTGTCCCTGCTCTCCTCCTCCTTGTTCTTTGTTTAGAGCCATTTAGGACTCTGTTGAGGTCTCCTTTGGAGGATACAGGTTTCAATATGGAGTCAATGAGATAGCATGTTGTTTGATGATCATGTCAATGTACCCGATGTCAACAAACACCCATAATAGACCCCGCTATTATACTTCCTACATGTATAATTAGGTCTGATTTATGTTTCTTATTGTCAGTCATTGTGTTTTGTTCCATGACCCGATTAAAGGATAAGGATGAGCATTTGTAGCTGCGCATGAGATGTGACGCACAAAAAACATCACACACTCACACAGTTTCCTTTGAACACAACAATTGTTTACAATGTTAATCACTTGACATCTGTGAGAAAGATTGCATAAAATGCTAAGTCATGTTGCCATGTGGTTCAAGGTAGTGAAATTTCTTCTAATCGTTTGCAATACTACATGAGATGAAAAACAGGTTAGCCAAATAGCTATCTATCTCTAAATCTATGTCTATACTCGTATGTCTGTCTGTGTCTATCGATCTAGAGTAACTTATTCCCTATGTCACAAAATATTTCTCTAAACGAAGTTTAATACTGTCAGTGATCAAAAAGTTATTAAATTATTCAACACACTGTTTTCAGATACAATTTGATAATACTGTAATTCATATTAAAAACACAATTTTATATGATATAATATTTAAATATTTAATAATATTTAAAAACTGATCTTACAGCAGTCGCGATTTCTTTGTAATTCTACTTTCCTAAATTCAAATTACATTTCTACACCCAAATTAATAAATTGAAGTTGAAGTTGAAGAGCCTTCATTGCCTTTCATTCTAAACAAGACCAGGGACCGAAGAGCAAAGGTGACAATCTTTTGAGCCATATTTTCCAAGTGAGAATAAACTGAGGCAATCATTTCACTACAGTTTTTTTCCTCATAAAACTAGAAAATGTTCCGCTCCACGTATTAGCAGACTCAAACCGTAAAACAAACCATTCTCCCCAATTCCTGTCTGTGACTTTCAAAGGCGTAGTTACTCTTTCATTTCAGAGTCTCCTGGACGTGACACCAAGCCAAAATACTGTATTTACTTTCTCTGCTTTGCGTAGTAAAATCTCCATAAAGGTGACAAAAAGATTTCTTCTTCATCTCAGGAAGCTTTGTGCTCAGCCCAGGCATGGGAGGAACAGTTTGTGATGTGTGCTTCTACGCCCAAACGACAAGATCTGATGGTCACACATTCATGGTGAAAAATGCACGTGTGTACACAGCTGTGATAATAAACATGTCACGAAAAAGGCAGGAAATAGTAGACGAGACTGTGCTCTCCCGTCGAGGTCTCTATTGTTCAACACATCATGGTTTGATGTGACAGGAAGTGTTGTGTGACACTCCTAATGGGGTCATATATGGAGTTTATAGGAAAGAGGAGGTTCAAAAGACCGACCAGTCTGGTTGTCTCTTTCAATCTATTTTGTTTTACGTCACAGATATCTGCTGCTGTGACCGTCAAGTGTGTCACTTCATAGCTAAAGGCTAAGATGAAGTAGGGGAGACTTTGACCTTCACAAATTCTAATTAGCTTTGGTGTGCACTGAGGTTAATTGTCATCACTCTTGTGAAACATGTTAGACAAAAATAGTGACAATTTGTTAAGAAGCAGTAAGGATTTAACACTAGTCACCTAGTACCATCTCAGAGTTGGTGTCTTGATCTTGTGGTCTTGGCATCTTGATCCAAGTCTTGGCTTATAGTTCTCCGTCTACCACATCTCCACAACTTCTGATATCTTTCACTTCATTTACACCTAGACACCTGCTGTAACATCTAGAGAAATTCAATTAAAAGTTGTGAGAGACAGATTAGCTTTTAAACCTGGGGCCAGATTCCATCATAAATGATGGAAATTTCCATCAATGGCAGGGAAAGTGTTAATAAATGAATATGTCATTGCATTTTGATAAAGTACAACAAAAAAAGCGGGGGGGGGGGGGGGCATTCATTTATACTGTACCTACATATTGCAATTTCATCACAAACATGACAATTCAAGCAGAAAGCTTAGTGTTATTTAACTTGACCAGTATTTAACTAAATGCACGTCACTCCATGTTAACTGGCAAACAGATTACTGATTTGATCATGTTTTTCAGCGTGCAACATGAAACTGTTAGAAACGAAGGATACAATAATTTTCTTTATTTACTGTAGTTCATAAATCATCAAGTCTGGGATGTGAAGTCTGGTATTGATCTGTTTCAGTCAAAAGCACAACAAACAAGCATGAATCAGTAATTGCCGGCAATAAAATGTATTTTCTACAAGCTTTAAAGAAAAGAAGAAAATAAAATCACAGATATAAGGCCATGATTAGGACAAAACAGGGATGAATTTCATATTTTCTTCATGCATATCATGTAAAATAAATTAGAGACAGTCATGTTAAAACACATACAGTCACATATTTTTCAACACTGACGCTCACACTGATGAGCGAGTTTGAAAGTGCGTGTATGTGCGAGCATCACTGATTATAGTAAGCTCTCTGATTTGTCCAGCAGAAGAGGGCGGTTGACCTTGAAAGCAATGGAGAGAATTGACAGGAGGGAACACTGTTAACAAGGACTGGCCATATATCAAACAGCCAATTTGGATCTCTTAATCCACTGTGGGTCAATTCTGGCCAGGTGGACATAGATCACAGTGGTTCAGGACATATGTTACACAGCTAATGTTTGTCTGTTCAAGTCTCCATCCAGCCCAGCATTGTATTAACACAGAATGAGAAATAAGAAGCAAATGAGCCACACAGCACTCTGAACCATGCACATCAATGCTTGATTAGGGAGTCGACATTGCTTATTGTACAACTGAATGCAATGCATTGGGATAATTGCAAATACATCCACAAACAGATTGCATACATGCTGATCCAATCTGTGTTTCCACACATGAGCTACATATGCAATAATTAAACACCAATGAGCTGAGGAAATAGATGTTACATTAGCAGATTCTGATGTATGAAGTCTTATTTGTATTTCAGATCACACTTTATTATTTGGAGTAGAGCAGTTACATTAATGGCCGGACAGATCTTCTAAAATTTATTTTTGCAATTCGCTTAAATTGCACCAGTGCTCTAGCAGGCAGTAATGTCATTGCTAATGGCTCTCAGAGTGGAGCTGTGGCATTAGCTCTGTTTACTCATTGCACACTTCATCTTATGCCTTAGAAAGTCACTTGTGCTTTCTTGGAAATGTCCAGCTACAATCTGGTAAAATCATGTAAAACCTTAGTTTAACCAAGAAGAAAGTATCATTGTTTTTTTCTTGTCAATCATTTGTCATATTTGTCAACATCTTAGATATTTTTCCTAAAATTTCTTAGGAAAAATAGACACACATATAGGATTATAGAGGCAGGATTATAGACAGGATTATAGAGCTGTAAAGTGTAAATCGTACAGTCCAGATTATTTTGGTTCAGAAGAATTTGTTTGAGTGCATATTGAGATTTCTAACTTTTGATTGCAGACTTTGGCCGTTCTGAAACTCTAGAGACATGTGAAACCTGAGAAGCCAACAAGAAATATAAGAAGCCAAAACAAATTACATTTTTGACAGTAATTTGCTTCTGTTAAGAACTTGTTACGTGTTAAGAACTTGACAGTAATTTGCTTCTGTTAAGTCCTTGTTACGTGTTGCATGTAGTTACTATAGCAACAACTATAAATTATTTATAATTACATGCAACTAACCCTAAACCAAACCTAATCCTAACCCTATAGTAAGTACATGTAGTTAATTACTATTACTCAGAACTCAATGTATAATTACACTGTAACATGGACAAATTAAAATGAAGTGTAACCAAAAAATCTCTTTGTTATAATTCATCAAAATAACTAGTTCTGCCTCTGGAACAATTTTCCTTTTTGGCTGTCATGACCTAGATCATACAGGCTATCAGAAAATGTTAACCAATAGGCAAACAGCAATTGAGGCATTTAAGTAGTGCAGCCTTTCTAAAATATTGCCTATAGTTAAAGCAGCAATTTCATGGCAGTTGACTTTAATAACAAAATTGGATGTCAAAAACAGTCAGCGTTGAGATGCATCAAGATTCTCTCAAAGGTGAACTTTACCTCCACACACAGGTTAAAATCCTCTTTAAAGTCCTCCACAATCCACTGCAAACTCAACTTTGTTAGAAATTTGCATAATGCAAGTTCCCAACCTCAAATACTGGAAGAGTTTTGTTTGTGTTGTCGACATGTCGATAATATGCTGCTTCTGCGATGCTAAAGCAAATCCACTTTGCATTAACTTCCAAAGGATCAGGACTCATGCTCGAATTGATCTGATAACCGCACTTTGCTACTGTTGGAATCACTGTGTATCCACCGAGGAAGATCCGGAGCTGAAATTCAGATATGGTAATGGACGTTTATCCAATCACAACAGACTGACCATGACCATTCAGAGTAGCGTAGCCTCTCAGAAAGGCAGGGTTTAGAGAGGCCGAATCATTGAGCGAACCGCTTCAGACACTGTGAGAAAAGACAGACCGTTCTCATCCCAAGGCGTCATATACTGACGCTTTTGACATTTCGTCAACATCCGACGCACATGGCACCCTTTAGCGTCAATATGAGACGCAGATAAATATGGGCCAGTAGGCGCCTCCTAGCGGTCTAACCCTAACCCTACCCCAGACCTAAACCTACCCATAATCTGCGTCTCATATTGACGCTAAAGGGTGCCATGTGCGTCGGATGTTGACGAAATGTCAAAAGCGTCAGTATATGACGCCCTAGGATGAGAATGCGTTGGAAAAGAGGTGATGCTGCAATTAGGGGTGGGCGATATAATGATATAGTTATTTTTGCTTTATGAAGAATGTGATATACATTTTTGATACCATTGAAATTTCATAATTATTGTCACCATTTTCAATTTCACAAAAAACTAATACTAGCTAAAAAAAATAGACCTACCTGAAAAACTTAAAGCACTACAAATAAGAAATACAACATAAATTGTATAAAGTAATCAAATGCTAACACTGCGTAGTCTTCACTTTGTAAATTAAATATATATTTAATCTTATTAAAGTTGCAAAATATATTCAGAATTAACTCTTCGTTGTTGTTTGATTAACATTAATAACGACAGAAGGTAAATTAGGCTGCTGTCACTTTAAGACCGACTGCACAGATCCAATATATTTGTGCGTTTTCTTTCTCAACAGTTTACGTTCACTTAAGTTCAGTTAAATTACAGTGTTTACTTGCAAAGTATGTATGTAACCTTTAAAACAACATAACAAACTTTACGAAGCAGGGTGTAAACTTCCATTTTTGAGCCTCATTTCTCAAGATGTAGATATGTCCACCATCAAAGAAATTCTTTGAGATTATTTAAATCAAGACAAAACCCCCACAAAATATAACAGATTACACTGCTTAATTAATACTGCTGTTTATTTATAGCTCAGCACATTTGCGTGAATCCACGCGTGACAACACTTATAACTCATATTGACGAAACACAGTCACTGACAGCAGCATCGTCTGATGTTAAATATTCTTTAACACACAAAAGGCCCAAGGCCCCTTGAACAGACACTGAAATTGATGCTCTTAAACTTCTATATAGTGCCCTCATTGTGTCAGCACAGCAGCGAGTACATTCTCCTGTGTTATGCTGGATGAGGCTTGTCTCTGTGTAGTTCTAAAACCTGCGCTCAGCAGATAGTCTAAACAATTCTAGGATCCATTTAAGTCCCCATATGGCTGGGAGCTGCAGCACTCCAGTGAGTTTACGTCAGAACCCTTCTTTTTGGTAATGTGTAACCTCTGCAATATCTGTGGCTAGGTATGATTTGTATTTCTGCCCTTGTTGTAAAGACGAGCCAGATGGCCAGCCTGCTGAGTGGGTACAATCTGTGAGACAAATCATGCGTCACCACAGTGAGGCCTCTGGTGGTGGTCCTGTAGACGAACTTTGAATTTTTATAAACCAGCTTTGTCAATATACGTACATTTTTTCTGATATATATCTTCTAGAATATAGATCTATAGGTCTTGCTTTAGATTTTACATTGGGCTTCAAGTAGTCTCAGCCTCAGACATCACGCCCATGAACCGCTGGCTGAACGTCTGATGCATATGGTACACTTAACTGGAAACACTTCAGGGTTTTCTAAGTAGTCATCTGATTGGTTGAATTCTACAGGATGTCCGGGAGACGTGTGTATCGTGTTCTTAAACTGTCCGTCTGGAAACAAAGATGCCGTGACGGCAAACCCCCTCATGGAAGAAGAACGCAGTCGTGTTTACAACTGTGACAGTGAGCGCTTATCAGGATCAACTACATGCTGGATTTTCAAAAGTATGTGATGTAAAGTTCGCTCTTTATAATAAATCCAAGAGTTTTACACACCGGGACATCGACGTAACATTTTCACACCCTTAATCATGACGCGGAACAAAACAAACTGTAATTGGTTGCTTTACATGTCAGTCTGTTGGCCTTTGGGCGGTCCTTGGCCAATGAAAGCTGCTATGGACTCCAGACCTTCTGTCGTCAGTCTGAAGGTCTGGCTATACGTGACACTAGGTTTCAAGTGGCAATCCAAAACTGTTCCAAAATGCAACAAGAGTGCTTAAAATCGAACATCGAAAATTTTTAATATTTTAATCACAGATGCACAATGATATGAAAAATTATTCATATGCATTACTATTCAAAAGTTTGAGGTTGTACGATTTTTAATGTGTTTAAAAAATAAGTCTTATGCTCACCAAGGTTGAATTTATTTGATCAAAATACGGTAAAATCAGTTGTATTACACATTTTTTGTCTTTTGTAACATTATGAATGTCTTTAATGCCACTTTTGATCAATGGGCAACCGTGCTGAAAAAAATAATATATATTTTGTTTTTTTTTCAAAAAAGTTTTGAACGATAGTGTATATTCCATCCAAATATACCAGAATGGTGAATGGGATTTTTCTAAGTAGGATGTGTTCCTAGATCCACACTCTAATTATCCAATTCGTTTGTAAGGTTAGGTTTACTGTTGATTAAGGGTTACATCTGAAGTCAGAACCTGAACAACATTTTATCAGCCTACCATTTCTATCTTATGTTATTTTGACAAGAGTGCTGTTCTAAGACCAACAAAACATGTTGATCCAAGAACACATCCTACATGGCACCATCACACTCCCTTTTTGTTTGTTGATAATTGTTCTAAACTATTTAGAATGACATTAGAGCGCCACCTTGTGGAAATGGCTGTACTGGTTCCATAATTTGATATAGATGACTGCTATTGATTTCATCAAATATCATTTCAATTAACCTAATATAGAGTAATCAAATCCTTACCCCAAACATAGGGAGATGACAATAGATTTCACAGTTTGTACTCAATAAAATATGCCTTGGAGAGACAATGGATTAAAACTCTTGCACCGTGTTTGTCTATTAAACCACATGAAACTGTATCACACCCTGTGGGTCTGCATGAAAGAGCAGGACTGCATTACAAACCTTGCAGGTCATTTAAAGATTAATGCTGAATGCCACAATTTAACTGATGTTGGCTTTCCATGTAGACATCAAAACTGGTGTAAACAAGCAGACATTAATTTTTAACAAAGCCAACGAGAAACGAGTGACGAGAAAACTGTTAAACCATAAAACTTCCTAAACAATGGGCAGCTGAATGGCTGCACTGCCATGGAAGGAAGCACCCTGGAGTTTTCTTGAATTTAAAACTAAATAAAATAAAATTAAACACATCAAATTAAGACCACTTAAATAATAATTATAACTTTTGTTAGCATATCAGATTTTGGGATCTTAAATTTGATCTGAATTCTTGACCTGCAGAGACCCTGCATAAGTAAAGCCGCGGTCACACTAGACTTTGAGCATGCGAAATCTCTTCGGACACTGCAACGTTCGTGGTATGACGTCACGCTCTTCAGCGTCTTTTGTTTTTTAATAAATATGAATTCAACATAGAACTAATAGTAACACACTTAAAATGTAAAAAATATACAATCTACTCGACTTTACCGCAAAAAAATATATAGTTCTTTTAATTCAGCCAAGAGGTCACGGCATGACGTATCGATCTTCTATTCGTGATGCGAATTCGCAGTTCACCAAACTTAACTTTGAAACGCAGCGAAATGCGAAACCTTTCGCATGAGCTTGCGTTTCCGGTCTGACGCATTCGCATGCGTTTGAACGGAAGTCAATGGAACGAAAAGTGCAGTGTGACCGCCATTTGAGTCTAAGAAAAAAACTCAGACATGCATGATACCAATTGTCCAACTAATTAAGAAGTGTGCTACAGTATTACAATTATTCCCTGGTAGAAAATAAAACGGGTGAAAAATCCCATAGAAAGACTGACATTGCAACCATATTAAAAGCCCCTCAAAACACATTAGAAACCACTTAGCTATACCCTGGCAACCTTCCACAACACTCTATTGTAGCATTACATTTTGAATTTTGCATACATTTGCATTTTTCTTAAAAAATGAAAAAATATAGTTAATAGATGCTGCTGTTGAGGAAAGATGCTATTCAGGCTGCATCTGCCCCCCTCCCCAAACTTGATTCCTAACCTCAAGTTTCCTCGGCATCTGCAACATACTTATTCATGTATTCAGGCATTCTAATATACCCCTGCCTTGGCACGGCAATTACCAGTCCATCTTTTCCACCCCGCTCTCCACTGCCAGCCTCAAATCGTCCCTCAGTTAGGGGATAAGTATTCACCCCAGGGTCTGGGCATTTAAAAATACTCCGGAGAACTCATTTAACCACTGTACTGCTCCTTTCTATTGGGACCGATTCTGTACCGTGGCCACAAACCCTGACTAATTCCTAAATATTGGAAATTTGTAATTCCTGAATGAATTTCTTCATGACCGGCATTTAAGTTTAGGCCAATATCTAAAGGATCAAGTTTTGACATGATTCTGTGCTGCTGTGACCCAAGACAAGCATGTATTGAGAACTCTATTAGGTGGTATTTAGCGGCGTATTGATGTTAATCACAAGGAAAGAGCTTTTTTTAATACACTCTCATTAAGCAACATCTCTCGAGCAGCTTTTAAACAAAACATCACATTGTAAAAAATGGTGTTCGTAGACTTTTAAAAAAATAAGTCGATAATATGCATGGCTTTTATGAGCTGAATTAATGAAAGTAAATGTATTGAGTGATTTTAACATGTCAGAATGCCATGACTTACAATCTGCCATCACTGTAACAATTATCGAATTAGATTACATAACTCAAATTGTTCTATTAATTTACACGGTTTACAATTATTCAAAATGTTCTTCATATCTTATTGTATGATGTACATATCATGGGCATGTCTATTTCTATGTAATTTATTTCTATGATTGCAAAGCTGACTTTTCAGCATCATTACTCCAGTCTTCAGTGCCACATGATCCTTCAGAAATCTCTGTAAAATGCTGATTTTGTGCTCAGTTATTAATAATGATTCTTATTTTTAGCAATGTTGAAAACCATTTTTGCGGCTTGATATTTTTGTGGAAACCGTGATACATTTTCAAAAGAATAGCATTTATTTGAAACCAAAATCTTTTGTAACATTATAAATGTCTTTACTGTCACTTTTGATCAATTTAATGCATCCTTGCTAATTAAAAGTATATATAATTGAACAATTTGCTACTTTTAAATATTCAAATTGAACTACAGTATATACATACATACCTTATTAGACCTTAGTTCAATTTGAATATTTAAGTAGCTTTTATAAACGTGCCCCAGAAAAAAAACTTACTGGTGTGCATCAATGGCACTGGGATATTTTAAGATATGTCAGTACAAGTTACTTTCAGTAAAAGATTCATCTGAAACATGCATTTTAGTCTGGGACTAGGCTTAAGCCTTGTCTGTGAAACCGGGATTAGTGTATCATTAAACACTAAATCTGCATATTAGAATCATTTCTAAAAGATAATGTGACATTGAAGACTGGAGTAATGATGCTGAAAATTCAGCTTTGCCATGACAGGAATAACTTAAATTTTAAATTATATTAAAACAGAAAACAGTTACCGGTACTGTATACAAAGTTAGTTGAGGCTTTGACAGAATATTCCGAAGAGATGAGAATGTCACAAAAATGGCGTTTAGATGGTGCAGTACTGTATAAAAGTTTCTACAGCAACGTTTCCCTTATGAGACTGCCCTGGCATTTGAGTCATGTGACTTTTAAGGTGTGCAAATGTTCTGTAGGTTTTAGAGAGAAAAGAAATGGATGCATCTGTGGATTTTCATTAAGTACCACACAAGTGCAGGTTTTTGCAGGTACTCAAATCAAACGCTTCCCATATGATTACTGATTGATTGCCATGTCTGTCTCAAGGGTCCCTACTGAAGCTTTTAACATTAGCAGTCTCATTTCTGTTCACCTGAATCCCAAAAAGGCAGTGTTTTGCATTTTTAAAGACTGGTGCAAAAAAAAAAAAAAACTGTTCCTTATGCCCTTTCCTATAGGGAATGATTATATTCTCGTTTTAAAGTAAAAAAAAGAAAAAGAAAAAAAAAGTTACATGTTTTTTCCCTTTTGTAATTTAATAATTCATGCATCAGAGGGTTAAATTAATGGAATCCATCCATTTATACCTGATACATATGACTAGTATGGACGCAAATGCTATGTGATTTGATTTACAGCTAAAACCCTTAAATTACATCCTACACACATTATCTCAGAATATGTGCACCAAGCAATATCCGAGGCTCACGTGTCTCATATTTTGTATTCCTTCTATTTTCCGCATGACGAGGCCTGGAAAATTGACTCAGCGATGTTTCCATGCAAAGTGGGTTTACTTTTACATTAACATAAATAGGAATGTCTCGGGTCATCAAAGCGGGACGCAGGTGTAGCCTCATTGTTAACATTGCAGCGATTGTCAACCCTCAGCAAAGACACAGAAGCATCTCAGATGCAAATGAACGGCACGCTGCCATTCACCTCACCGCTTGCTTCCCTCTGTCACACACATGCAAACACACCGTGTGATTTGCGACGACGTTTATGCTAATATGAGCTTATTGTGCAGCAGACAGTCGGCCTGCGTTTGTTGAGCATGTGATGTATCATGGTGTCAAAACTGTTGGGTACCACTGTCAAAACATGTAACGTGACCCTGAGCCTGAGGCACTCAAAATGAACACGGAAGCAAGAGTTTCCACCAAAATACAATAGTTAGTAAAGTAAGTTATAATATATACCTGGAAATAGATGACAAGCCTTGAGTTGAACGATTGGAAAGGTTAATAAGTTATTGTGTCACACTAGTCTCATGACATTGTTGCAGTAGCCTATTCGTCTTGTTGCTTATTTTGCGATTATCCTTGGAGTAAAAGAACACATTGTCAGTTGATCATTATTGCAAAATCACTTACATAACAGTAGTGGCAGTGAATTTAGTAACTATAGTATTTTGGTGGAAATAATGCGCATTTGCATAATACAATAAGTAATTAATGCATCATAAATTAATCTAATCCATTTATTTAGATCTGAACCTGATACATATTTTTAAACCTCAATAGAGTGCAACTTTCGGGTTCCGGAAATAAAAACATGCTTAACATCAGAAATCATGGTTAAATAAGTACATTACCCAATATGCTGTACAGAAAATTCCACCAATCAGAGCATAAAAATAAGCGAAACACACCAAAAGATCTCTTTAGCTCCGCCCACTACCATGAAGCACCGCTTACAGATCCTGTCTGATCTGATCGATTGCTCGATTGCTCCTGATCGATTGCTCCTGCCTGCCTAGCTGCCTGCTGTGAGTGTGTTTGCTTCGGTGCTGTAAGCTCCGTCTTAGCCTCGTATTTCCTTGTTTTGAACCATCATTTACTACAATTTCTACTAGTTGTTTATACTACTACTAAATACAGCTTACCCAACATCTCAGATTAACCTGACATCGCTAGCTTCCGTTACTACTAGCACAACACGATAGTAATTCGCTAGCCTGTTAACGCGCCACCCGTGCGCTCAGCTATTTTTATTTATTTATTTTTCTCTCGCGCCTTTGAGTTCATAAAAGCTCAGGTGAGTAAGAATCACTCAACAAACACGGTGAGTAATGTCTTGTCCTGTTATTGTCACCTTCACTTCATGTCACATGTTTAGCATAGCCTTCTCTGTTGGCAATATAGGATTTATATGTGATAAATGCAAGGAGACAGTTAGGCTGAGAATGATTGTGCCCTAGTTATTGGCGATTCTATTACACGGAACGTGAAAATAGAGACACCAACCACCATAGTCACATGTTTGCCGGGAGCCAGAGCGCCTGACATCAAAGCAAATTTAAAAGTGCTGGCTAATGCTAATCGTAAATTCTCTAAGATCATTATTCACGTCGGCACTAATGATGTTCGACTCCGCCAGTCGGAGATCACCAAAATTAATATTAAAGAGGTGTGTGAACTCGCAAGTACGATGTCAAGCACTGTAATTTGCTCTGGCCCCCTTCCTGTTCGCAGGAGTGATGAGATAGTTAGTAGATTGTGTTTGCTTAACGGTTGGCTGTCTAAGTGGTGTCCGCAACATAATATAGAATTTATAGACAATTGGAAAAGTTTTTGGGGCAAACCTGACCTGTTGAAAAGAGATGGTATTCATCCCTCCTGGGATGGTGCTGCTCTTCTCTCTAGTAATATGGCACATAGTCTTAGAGCTCAAACATGACAATCTGGGGCTCAGGTCAGGAAGCAGACAGACTGGCTTAAAGGTGAACTCCGGTCAATTTTAACATTGAGCTCATTTTTTTGTAAATTTGGAGTGCTGTCAATACAGAGAACAACGACAAAAATCGGTGTTGCCTACACCGTGTTATCCTCTTTTTAAAATTTACACCCCGTTGACTTCAATGGGGCAAGTTTTAAACCTGCTTTTAGCCTCTTAACATCCTCGATGTGTCATTACAAGTGCACAGCAAATGTGAGTGATTCCTTCAGAGTGAACACGGGTGAATCTGACTGCAGTAGATGTGAAAGATATTAATAAAAATGATGTTATTTCAGCCAGCGCACATACCTGTATTTTCTTCCTGTTTTCGGTCGAAGCCCATAGTAATCGATTGTCGAGTTCACACGCATAGGTTTAGTTACCTATGATCACGCGCGTGAACTCGACAATCGATTACTATGGACTTCGACTGAAAACAGGAAGAAAATACAGGTATGTGCGCTGGCTGAAATAACATAATTTTTATTAATATCTTTCACATCTACTGCAGTCAGATTCACCCGTGATCACTCTGAATGAATCACTCACATTGGCTGTGCACTTGTAATGACACATCAAGGATGTTAAGAGGCTAAAAGCAGGTTTAAAACTTGCCCCATTGAAGTCAACAGGGTGCAAATTTTAAAAAGAGGATAACATGGTGTAGGCAACACCGATTTTTGTCATTGTTCTCTGTATTGACAGCACTCCAAATTTACAAAAAAATGAGCTCAATGTTAAAATTGACCGGAGTTCTCCTTTAACTGACCGTCTGCTAGCGGCCTCGCGTCACCAAGGTCAGATAAATCCCATCACATAGAGCCTCTTTCACCTAGCTATCATCATATAGAGACTGTGTCTGTTCCCCGAATTTGGAAATCCAAAAAACGTTTAAACCCATCTAAGGTTAAAAATTTAATTGATGTTCAACAAATAAAAAACAGCTATAATACAGATGAGCAAATGCTAAAGCTTGGGTTGCTGAATATTCGATCGCTTACTTCAAAAGCACTCATTGTTAATGATATGATTTCAGATAATAACCTAGATGTGCTGTGTTTGACAGAAACCTGGCTGAAACCAAACGATTACATTACTTTAAATGAGTCCACCCCGCAAGATTACTGTTATAAACATGAGCCTCGTCTGAAACGCAAAGGGGGAGGAGTTGCTGTAATCTATAGTGATATTTTCAAAACCACTAAGAAATCAATTTTTAAATATAATTCTTTTGAAGTGTTAGTACTTAATGTAAGAATTTGCGGACTTTCTATCAGAATTAATATTGCCGATAAAGTACTAATTGTTGGTGATTTTAATATACACATATTTAATATACACATCGATAATGAAAAAGATGCATTGGGATTGGCATTTAAAGACATTGTAAACTCAATTGGAGTTAGACAACACGTGTCAGGACCTAGGCCTACTCATCGTCGTAATCATACTCTAGATCTAATATTATCACATGGAATAGATGTTGATGCCGTTGAAATTCTGCAGCAGAGCGATGACATCTCAGATCATTATCTAGTCTTGTGTAAACTTAATTTAGCCAAGGCTGCAAAGCCGTCTCCGTGTTTCAAATATGTTAGACCTATCACTTCTGCCACTAAAGATTGCTTTATTAATAATCTTCCTAATCAGTTTCACCATCTCAGCATCACAGATAGCTTAGAAGAACTCGATATTGCAACAGAAACTTTTAACTCTCTCTTTTCCAGCACTTTAGACACAGTTGCTCCGTTGCACTTAAAGAAGATTAAAGAAAATAGTCCAACGCCGTGGTACAACGAGCACACTCGGGCCCTTAAGAGAGCAGCCAGAAAAATGGAGCGCAACTGGAAGAAAACAAAATTAGAGGTATTTCGCATTTCATGGAAAGAGAGCTCGATTGCTTACAGAGAGGCCTTAAAAGCTGTCTTTCGCTCTCCCCCCCCCCCGCCATTCTGGAGGTGGGGGGGGAAGCGAAAGAAACCTAAAATTCTCGGGACAGCAGCATGTGTCCAAATTTTTCTATTTCATCAGAAACGATCTGTAAACAGGGCTTTAAAGTGTAAAATACCGAACTTGTCCTTAAATATTTGAATATATATGCATCTTTTTCAATAAACTTAAAAAATATTGTTTTTATATATAATCAACACTAAAGCCATTAAGTACACAGTCTTGAACCTTTGTAAGTTTGTAATGTTATGATTTACTATATAGTTGGTTGGCTTGGTTCATGGCTTATAACACTTTAACAAAGACTTTTTGGAAATCCCTATGGAAAAAAAATACTTCCAGGACCAACACAGCTGAAAAAAAAAACACAGTGGATGGGCACTGTTGCACTCAATATACTTTCTCATAAATTTACTATCAACATTTCTAAGTGCAGATATTTTGCATTTGCTTGTTTCAAACCCACAGATGATTTATTTGTGTCTGGTATCTTATGACAGTATACCATATAATAAATCAGAAGTCTAGATATTATTTGAACAGATAACGCCTAAAGAAATGAATTAATCTTCTCAAGACTCCTAATCTCCACCATTCCCAATTTACCTGTGTCTCTTTTCACCTTCATAAAAGAATATAAAGCAGTTCACCCTGGGGACAAAGGGCTACACTCGCAACCAAACAAAATGAAGAGCGCAGAGCAATAATCATTTGCATTTCCAACATCTGCTTTCTTGACTGAGACCAATAATTTGTTATTTTGGTGCCTGGAGCACTGTCTTCATATTCAGGTCCCCTATCGAGGTGTTTTGTCACAAGAGTGCATTTTTATGACACCGGAAAAACTCCTGTTGGGTGATTCATTTCATTTACTTTCTTTCTTTGTACATTTATTTATTTATTTTATTAGTGGTTAGGGGCTGGCTGGGTAATTTAGGCTCAATCCCAATTCTATTTTATACCCCTTCGCCTACCCCTACCCCTACCCCTTGCCCCTTGAAACAGAGTGTCAAGGCGTAGGGGTGAAAATATTCCCCTAAGAAATGGGACACCACTACTACACTGTTACATGTCATTATACATCGTCGCTAGCGCCTACGTCACAGGAGATGCGCCAATGTTTATCACAAACTTCCAAGAAGCCGTCGTCAGCTGTAGTCTTGCGTGAGTTACAGCTATTTTTTTGCATATTTCTTCTGAAGTTTGCAGAAAACAACGGAGATGACGATATCGTCGACGCCTAATGCTGCGTTCACACCAAACGCGAACAGAGCGTCTGGCGCGAGTGATTTCAATGTTAAGACGAACGCGTCTGGAGGTCTTGCGGCGCGAATGAAGCCTTGTTTATACTCGACGCAGCCGCAAGAGCGCGAGTCACCGCAGATCGCGCGCGCACCTTTCCAGACGGACGAGGCGTTTATACTTGACGCGCTCGCCGTTGTACTATTCTTTGAAACGACAGGGGGCGACTATTGGGTAATTGTCCTCTAAACCATCAGGAGTCAGCGGTGAGAAGAAGAAAGCTATACACACGTGACAGTTTATTTTAGTACACCACCACCAATACCACACTACAAAAAGAATTGTGTAAAACCCAGTAAACCCTGAGATTATTACTCGTGACAATAAAAACAAATATATGGAAATGAGAATGTGTAAACAATATAACTAAATTAACAATCTCTTACATATTTTCTAATTTCACTAAACATTTCATTAAGTTTTGTGAACATTTTTATTAAACATGGACCTTTATGTTCATTAAAAATACTTATTATGCTATTGTATGCTCATTTTTTAAATGTAAGGAACTCATTTAGATGTGCAAACTGGGTGCCCGTGTGGTGAGAAGTTCGAGCTCGGCCAGATTCGGCTCGAAGTCGTTCATCTTCGGATGCGGCGCCGCGCGCGTTGTTACAAAAAGTGCCGTGCACACCGCCAGGCGAAATTGGGTCTTGCGAACCCAACGCGCGAGACCGCCCACTCCGCAATGACGTCATTTTTGCCGCGCGCGCCTCGCGATCTTGCGGCTGCGTCGAGTATAAACAAGGCTTGAGGCGTTTAGCGCGGCGCGGTGGACGCGAATTCCCCTCATTCGCGCGTCCACTTCGCTTCAAACTTTTGCTTTTTACACGCGTCATATTGTTAACGAACTTTAACGATTTTTTTGCAGCCGTTTCTTTGAAGAACATGACCGTAAACACTAGATTGAATGTGACATAAAGAAAATGATTATTGGCAGTCATGTTGCCTCTGTAGCCGGTGTATGCAGGTACATTTCTCATACCCCTTCGTTTGAAGTGCGGTCCCGAAAAATCTTCGTTTCAAGGGCTATCTGGCCCTTCCCCTTACCCCTACCCCCCAACCAAAAGAGAATTGAGACAGCCCTACCCCTTCACGGGAACGCGCAAAACGGAGGGGTAGGGCCAAGGGGTAGGGTCAAGGGGTGAATTGGGATTGAGCCTTACCCTACACATTTCAGATTACATTAGACACTGCTCTAGCTGGCCGGTCAAACTGAAAGCCATGTAAAATTCAATGTGCATGATACATGGGGCGATTTTCTAGCCTCAGGATTAGTAAAGTACAAAAAAAAAAAAAAAAAACTCTAGCTGCAGCAACAACAACAACAGATCCTTCCTAGTTGTAAAGAGCCATCAGGACTAAGTCCCTGGGGCGGATTTGTGACAGGGTTTTTTTCCAGGAATGCCCCGAAAGCTCTAATAGCAATGCCACTTTGAGTGGGGTCGCAGGGGCACAAGTCTAAACTGCAGGTTGGTGGAGGGAAGAGTGAACAAGTTCTCACTTTCATGCTCCTTCACTTCATTTTCCATTTTACTAATGCTGCCATATATCTCCCCGTAGGGAGGGAGGTGGTTTCAACCCCTGGGAAGAAAGAAATGATCTAATATACTGTGCCGTTTTTTTAGAAAGACAAGATGTTATGTTAGAGAAGTGGTTCTCAACTGTTGGGTTGCGAGGTCTGATCTGATCTGATTGCAGCAGCAAAAAACAATAATAATTATAAATGAAAAATATTTATATAATAAATACAATCATATATATGTTTATATATAATAAATAAGCAAAATGGGGAAAGAAAGCGAAAGAAACCTAAAATTCTCGGGCCAGCAGCATGTGTCCAAATTTTAATCTTAACCGTTCTATTCCATCAGAAACAATCTGTAAATAGGGCTTTAAGTGTAAAATACCGAACTTGTCCTTTAAATCAAACTCTAGCATATTTTGGTGTAAAAAAAAATAAAAATAATGAACCAGACTACAAGAAATACAGGCACAGCAAGAATAAACATGGTTTGTGATCAAAAATAAAGATGAATTTAAAGGGAACCTATTATGCCCCATTTTACAAGATGTAGGCCTACTGTAATATAAGTCTCAGGTGTCCCCAGAATGTGTCTGTGAAGTTTCAGCTCAAAATACCCCACAGACAATTGATTATACCATGTTGTAAATGCCCATTTTTAGTGGAAGGAAAAACATGCTGTTTTCAATATAAAAAATTGGATGACTTGTAATTTCCTACTTCTAAATTCTGAAAAAACAGAGTTTCTAATTATTGGACAAAAAACTTCCTCACGTAATAATCTAGAATACTGTCTAACACTTGATGGCTGCTCTGTTAAGTCTTCGTCGTCGGTTAGGAACCTGGGTGTGCTCTTTGATACCAATCTTTCATTTGAAAGTCTCTGTGTCTAGTATCTGTAAAACTGCATTTTTCCATCTTAAAAATATATCTAAATTACATCATATGCTCTCATTGACAAATGCGGAACAATTAGTTCATGCGTTCATGACCTCAAGGCTAGATTATTGTAATGCTCTACTGGGTGGTTGCCCTGCACGCTTAATAAACAAACTACAGCTGGTTCAAAACACAGCAGCTCGAGTTCTTACCAGAACCAGGAAGTATGACCATATTAGCCCAGTTCTGTCAAAACTGCATTGGCTCCCTATTAAACATCGCATAAATTTTAAAATATTGCTGATTACTTACAAAGCACTGAATGGTTTAGCTCCGCAGTACTTGAGCGAGCTCTTAACGCATTATAGTCCGTCACGTCTATTACGATCTCAAAATTCCGGCCAGTTGATTATACCTAGAATATCAAAATCCACTGCTGGCGGTAGATCCTTTTCCTATTTAGCACCAAAACTCTGGAACAGTCTTCCTACCATTGTCCGGGAAGCAGACACACTCTGTCAGTTCAAAGCCAGATTAAAGACACATCTCTTTGACCTAGCTTTCACATAATACATTATAGACTTCTATAATTTAATGTTATGCTGCATAGATTAGGTCAGCCGGAACCGGGAACACTTCCCAAAAATCCTGATGTACTCGTTACATCATGAGAAGAATGGCATCTACGCTAATTTTAGTGTCTGTGTTTATCCCAAGGTTTTTCCTGCAGCCTGCCGGATCCAGGCCGTATCCAGATCTGACGAAGGACCTTCACCTGGACCGATGACAACGCAGTGCTGAAGTGCCAACTAGTCTCTCCCTATGGAGGATCCCACTACCACTCTACAGATAAGGCGTTGTCGGGAAAATTCGTCTCGCGGTCTTACCCCAAAGCAACAAATAAAATAAAGTTCCTTATCAAAATTTATAAGGAAAGACAAGTATTTTGTTTAGGCTTGGCTTGTAGGGAATTCCAAACCTGCGTATATTCTAACGCACATAACTATAGAACCCATTCTAAATGCGCATGTGACCGCCATCAGCGTTTCTCACAGGTTCGCGTTTAAAGTCTGTGTAGAGAGAATGGTGTCGTCTTAGCGGCCCCTAATTTAATAACAAATGATCATTGCGACGGAACCAAATCAATTAAAACTAACTTTAGATGGAAATAACTTAACTCTGCTGTAAAGCCGAAACAATCTCTGTTACCTTAAATTATACGCTTATCTCTGTAAAGCTGCTTTGAGACAATCTACATTGTTAAAAGCGCTATATAAATGAAGATGACTTGACTTGACTTCATGCATGTATCTTTAAATGCAAATGAGCTGCTGCTGCCCATCCTGCTTTCCAGAAGAGGGCGGAGCCTTTACAGCTCGTGCCTCCGATACTCTGCCAAAAACTAAAACATCTGTTTGGTTTTGATTATCATCTCTATCGTACCCTTTAAAGCCATATCAGTCTAAACTTCTGATATTTGCTTTTCTGAGCGTCAGACGGCATGTTCTGTGAGTATTAAGAACTAAGATCTCTTTTACTCTTATTGCGCTTAAGCTGTCAAATAAACACAAGGTTATGTCAAAAACGCAAAGTTCTCATTAACAGTCGGTTATGTCTGTGAACCTAAACAGCAAGTAAAGAAATCATATGTGTATATTAGATCTGTGTATTAAAGTGAAAGCAGTGTACTATACAGTACCTACTGCTATATATGCTGTTAATATGAATCAAACAACAATAGAAAAACAGAAAATCACGCGTTGCTCTTGACTGAATAACTTTAGTTGAATGCTACTGTTAAATGCTCTGGTGAGGAGATAAACATGGCGGACTGTGTACAGATAACTCAAGGTGATGATACACAGGGCAACTTTTTGAGCAATGTTGCTAGGCAATCTTGCCGAACGATTGTTGCTTGGGCACTTTCCCATTGAAAATGGGCAATACATTTCTATCTGGATAAATTAGATCGGTCGTGGGCCTTGTGTCTCATCTGGTTGCCCGTTGACAGCAACATTGCTCAAAAAGTTGCCCAGTGTATCATTACCTTCAGGGCGGGTCTATGCTAATATGACAGAGTCTATCAGCTGTCGTGGGCGGGGCCTGTGCATTGGGACGTTGCATTGCATAGAAACTGCAAACGGCTTAATCTGAGACACTACAAGGAGTGGGTTGATTTTTACCATTATAAGGTGGATGTACGCACACTGCCGACAAACATTTATGTTCAAACACCATTTAAAAAATGAATTTTGCATAATAGGTCCCCTTTAAAAACTAAATTATTGAATTTATTTATTCCGTCTGTGCCATGTAAATAATTTTGCATACTGTTTGGCTTATGCAGTTCACAGTAATATAAATACATAGTAATTTGTATATGTATTAATATTAGATTAGATTCCTATACATGTTTACTTTTGTACAATAAACAATTCAGGTGTATTGGGTCACCTCTTGATGCCCAATGTAAAATCTGGATCCTGAAGCAAAACATTCTGAGCAACAGTCTTTGCTAAACACGCAAATGTCATGGATGCATAAAAAGATAGGCTAATACTGCCCAAATCCCAAAACACCTATTTTGTTGAACTGTACATTGCAACTGTCTTCCATATCTTCTCTTCTTCCATTCTTCCAGGACTGTATGACCAGCCACTTCATAATTTAGACACATGGTATAGTGCATAATGGACATAATGGAAGTGTGCACCATTCAGTCAAGGGAAATGGTTTGTCCTAGAGTCTTCACTTTGATTATTTTTTACTTGGCCTGTATCAGATATAAGGAGGCAGGTGTTGAATGGCAAGCAGAGGCTTTACTTACACCAGGGCATGTTGATCATAAATCTCTGAACAGTCTGATCTATGACCAAGATTTTGATGCATCAACAGCAGATCATCTGTTCTTTTTCCCCAGTGTCATCTGCACTGCAAACAAATCATATTCTTAATTAATATTTTGCCTTGTTTTTTAGTAAAAATTACCAAACATTCTATAAACATCTAAATTTTCCTGAGAAGCAAAACTGCATTAAGACTTATTTTCACACAATATTTAAAATATGTCAATAGCATTTACCTTCATGTTGTTCCAAACTTGTATGGTTTTCTTTCTTCTGTAGACAACAAAAGGAGATGTTAAGAACAGGTTGTTGCTGTCAAGCTCTAAAAACGACAGCTTGTACTATATTCAAAGTCTTCTGAATATATATAAAATTGGAGCCATCAATCAGTTATGACACACAAAAACAATGACATTTGGCATTATTGATGTTAAATCTAGTATGGCCTATATTGCAGCGCCACGTTTGAATAAAAGTGTACGTGAAGGAGATTTTTAGACTTGCAGCAGAGAAGATTTGCTTTAAATAATGACTTAAAGTATTTTCCTTTCACAAAGTTATTGTATGACTTCAGAAGACCTGGAATATAACACACAATAGCTCCAAATGGGCTGGTAAGCCCCAAAAGTAAAATAAATAAATAAATAAAAACACAATAAATGTAGTTAATTATGGTGCTTTTTGTTATTTTTTGAGCTATTGTTACATTATTTCTCTTGTTGTGAGCATATTCCTCATAAAATTCTCATTAAGTTTCTAACAGCTGTTTTTTGCAGTGTGAAGTTGATATGGCAAAACTCCCATTTAAAAGTTATAAAAAAATTATAATGCAGCATTGATGGATTTTGCACATTTCCATTATAAATTAGAATAGTTTGTCATTTTTCTTCACTGTCACTGTAATGTGACAATATATCCAAAAATATACATTTTGCAAATCTTCAGGTCCCCTTACTAAAAAGAAGTTTATTTAAGTGTGTTAAACAAAAAATAAAAAAGTATACTCTCAGTCTTATAACTGACAGAAAAGTCGAAGTATATTTGGCCTATACTTGTCCTCAATCTTTTGATCGAGATACTTAAAAGTATGATTAAGTATTCTATTATATAAGTATACTTGGATTGTATTTGTGTTTACTCTTTTGATTGAGTAGCCTATTAAAACATACTGTATTTTAAACTAACATTGTTTGAAAATATTGGTTTATAAAGAAAACAGATGTTCATATTTATGTGGTATCTGGATTTTTGTGTAGTTCACTGGTAGTGTACAGGTACATAGGTATTTACAACAAATCTTCCTTACTCTTTCCCTGCCATTGATGAAATTTTCCAGCAAATCAATGTTTTCACTGTTATAAGGTAGGGGGCGCTATAATGCATCTTCTGAAATAGTACAGAATCTCCTGATCAAAACACAGGCGAAGAAGAAGCAGAAACAAGCAATAGAAGCATTGCTTTTATGCACATGTAAAATAACGCAATCATCAAACATGAAACTACCTACAGTAATGTTACCGAATGAAATGTGGACCCAGGAAGAGATGCAGAATTGTGAAGCTTTAACTGTGCTGATGGACTCGATCTACTCTATCTACTGTATGTTTTGATCATCGTTCTGAATCCAACCCGGATGTATTCTTTGACAAAATGTGTTTTTCTCAACCTTTTGTTTTATTTTTCAAAATGTTGCTTTTTTTTTTTTAAATGAAACTTACCCATATTCAAGTGTTAATAAAAAAGAATGCATGAAGCATGATTTTTTATTTTTATCTTTTGATATAATGCATGTTCAGATATTCATACAACAAAATATTCTGGGGGCCATGAAAGTTTTCTGAAAAAAAAAAAAAAAAAAAAAAAATTTTAATAATAATAATATATATATATATATATATATATATATATATATATATATATATATATGCTGTCGCTGGATGAGAACTTAAACACAGTTAAAAAAAAGAGTTAGTACAGGTAAATGTATATTTCAAAAATAATACCAAAATAGGAACATTGTAGTATACTTAGAGTGCAAAAATAATATATAAATAGTAAACTGTAAATATGATATTAAGTTCACTTGAAGAAAACCACTAAAATAGTAGTTACTAAGAGAATACTTCAAAGTGTACTTTCATAAACTAAAAAAAAAGTGCTGCAAGTATTTAACTAGAAAACTATCAGTATACATATGTTCACTTGTAGTACAGTTGCAGTACAAATAAAAAACGTAGTTGTAAATGTTGCATTTATACTTAAAAGTATACTTTTATACACTTAAAAAGTGGGCCAATTTAAACCCAAGTAGTATTGAAATAGTACACTTATAAGTATACTAGTACATTGATATTAGTATACTTCCTACTTAAAGTATACTTAAAAATATACTCAAACTTAAGTATACTTTATAAAATAACCTTTAAGTATATTTATTTTTTGTAACAGGGTGTCTACAGATATAAACAAGTTAAATTTAAGACTTTTTAAGACCTTTTTAATGCCACTTTAAATAAAATTTAAGACCAAACCTGTGATGGAAATACACAATATATTACATGCGTATATGTAATATTTAAGCTAAGTAATTGAAATAATTTAATAATCATTACTTGTTTATTGAACTAAAATCAATGTAACATTTGCAATCGTGAGAATATTCAGCAAAATAGCTCCTGTCATGTTATGTTACTCAGGGTTTTTCCTGGCTCAAAATGAGGCGTAGGTGGTAAAATCCTAATAATGTATTTTAATAATAAGATAATTAAATTTGTATTTTTTTGTAGATCATCATATGGCCTAATGTGTTTCCCACATTATTTTTGTGGGTGGTGCTTGGTACTTGTAGGGGGGTCCGGGGGCATGCCCCCCCCGGAAGAAAATTTTGTACATTTTTAAAGATAAATTCATTAATCTGGTGCACTTTGAGTCATCCAAATCCACTAATAAAAATAGATAGTCCACTCGCAAACCACCCAAATTCTTTGATTTAGATATCTGCATCTGATCATCACATTACAATTATTTAAATGATCAGTGTTAAGCATGATAATATGGTAAAATATCACACTGAAGTAGCCTGATTTAAAAGGAACATTTATTTTAAAGGTCCCGTTGCATGCGATTCCATGTTTCAAACTTTAGTTAGTGTGTAATGTTGCTGTTAGAGCATAAATAATATCTGTAAAATTATAAAGCTCAAAGTTCAATGCCAAGCGAGATATTTTATTTAACAGAAGTTGACTACAAAAAACGGCTCGATTGGACTACACCCCTCTACTTCCTGCATTAGTGACATCACCAGAACCGTTTCTTGACTAACCTCCGCCCACAGGAATGCTCCCTCAACTCTACTGGCTACTTGCGCACTTCTTATAACTTAGCCTACTGTGTTTACTCAGCTCTTACGGTGATTTTCTGAAGTAAAACTGACGCTTCATCTTTTGTGTGATGTACAATAAACTTTATTAAACTCATCAGTACATGTTTGATCATCATTCAGACAGCAGACTTGTAGGCTATTAATAAATAATGGATACATAGCCTACAAGCAGATGACAAATACGTTATAATAACCGTAATTAAACTACTAAACCATACCTGTTTCATCTCTGTACAGCAATCTGACTCTGTAGGCATTATTGTCCGACTCGAAATGAACGCCGTTAGTGAGAGTTTCTGATATTATCATCATTCCGTGAGATGAATTTTTCCTGACAGACTGAGCACGAGCTCATGAAGCTCCGCCCCCTGTGTCGTCCAGCAGCAGCTCATTTGCATTTAAAGGGGACACACTGAAACGGCTCGTTTTTCTGAGCCCCAAAAAATGTCAATTTAAACATGCTGTAAAAAACGATCTGTTGGGTATTTTGAGCTCAAACTTCACATACACACTCTGGGGACATCAGAGACTTATTTTACATCTTGTGAAAAGGGGCATAGAACGGGACCTTTAAAATAAAAGTTCTTCTTTTGGCAAAATTACATTTACTTAATAGCCTAAACAGAGGCTTTACTCCCTTCAAACTTAAATTGTCAATATTTCATTACATCACTGTTTGAAAGCACTATTTTTTGTAACTTTTATAAAAAGGCATTTTTCCCCTAATTTTATTAAATGTATGCTTCATCTTTCATTTCAAATTCTTAAATTTGATCAATATATTCAATTAAAATAATAAGACACTAGGCTGTTAATCAAATTAAACAATTTACATTGAAAAATTATAACTGTATTAAATTGGATTATTTTAAATATTTTTGAATATACAAATAAGGAATGTTGAAAAGATGATACTTTATGAAACTAAACCGCCAGTAGGAGGCGGCAGACGACCGTCTTAATGAGCGAGTCATTGAGTCATTCATTCAAACGATTCGTTCAAACGGCTGATTTATTCAGAATGAGGCAGTTTATGAATGGGCAATTGATTCTTTGACTCAACCGATTCGTTCAAAACGCTGAATCATTCAGTAATGCTGCTGCAACAAGTGTTGCTGTGAGATGCGCAATCTTTGTTTGGAACTATTTTCGCTGCTGAAACAGAACAAAAACAGTCACTGCGTCTAAAATGTAAGTGACTTAATTTTAACTATTTGTTTATTGAACTGTAATGAAATCAGTCTCGGTTTCAATCTTGATGGCATTCAGGAAAACAGCTCTCTGGTCGTGTGTAGCCTAGCTATTTGTTGTTTCTTAACTATGTTATAAATAACTGCGCGAGCCTCAACAGCGCAACATTGTTACCGTATATATTAGGTAGGCCTATATTATTATCAACTATAGGCTATCAATCGCCACTTACATTAAATGAAATAAAACAGAACCATCCTCATTTTTACCTCAGTATGTTTCTTTATGTTTGCCGTTATGCTCATTTGTTTTGATTTCTTCCTTTAAAATCTATGACAGACACAGAGACAAGCAGCGCGAGCCTCAACAGCGTTACCAGAAAAAGCCTACATTATCATTATCAATAGCTGTTTATGTAATAAAATCTGAATCATTCTGGCGATTCGATGCTTCACTGCTTATTTGACGGACATTAGGTCCGTCAGACTGGAGACATTTTTGCGGTAACGTTACCAGAAATATTTAAGACCTATCGAATCTGAATTTAAGACATTTTAATACTTTTTAAGGCCTTTTATTAGGAAAACTTTATTTAAGACATTTTAAGACTTTTTAAGGACTCGCGGCCACCCTGTGTAAGGGTTGGCAAAGCACGTGGATGGCAATACCAGTACCACTACAGAAAAGTATTCCAGTAGCTCTACTTAAGCAACCAATCCGTTCACCTACAAAATAATCAGTATGCAGGCAGAATACTGGTGAAATAGGCAAAGAAGCAAAAGATATAAAATATTTATAAAACAATCCATTCTAACAATGACCTGACATGAGAATTGTCTCAATTTCAAACTGGGCTAAGGTGCTCCGAGCCAAGAGAGACCTGGCATTACCTGACATAATTTCTGCTTATTCTGTTCAACATATTTATGCCATGGCAACATAATCTTTCATAACAGGTCTTAACAATTAAAAAGGGGGCCAGTGCTGATGGGCCCGCTGTGAATGAATGCATTCAGAGGACTAGAAAGGAAAGCTTACCTGGTGGTAAACTACATGTAAATTGCAGGGTACGGCAATGCGTCCATCTTTGATTAGCGCAGTGCCTACTTGCAGCCTGAACAGGAAGAGAGAGGTTAGTCTTTAAGTAAAGCCACTTTCTTTTCTTCATTCTGCTTTAAAAGCTATTCCATGTTATCAGATTTTGGGCACCCATGTAAGGCACGACATTTCTCCCAGATTACAGCATCTTTTATTTAAATGTCAGGGTCCTCTGAGGCTCTCTGGTGGTGCAAGGTCTACCACAGATGTTCAAAGCTGTTCTGAGGTCAGTAGTGGATGTGCGGGGAGACAAGGGACTGAGACTCAATCTGTACCTGCAGCCAGAAAGGTCACGGGGGGAAACTCATTCGAAAACCACAGTATTTAATATATCCACAAGAGACTAACAAAAAGTACTGTGCAGGTACAATGTACTTTGATTTAAACCATGGTACTGAATTATTACCATATTCAAGTCAACTACTGGATTTAACAAAGTTTACCAGGTTGACCATCGTTCAAAATTTTGGGGTCAGTACAATCTTTTTAAAAATGAATTATTAATACTCGTATTGAGCAAGTATGCATTGAATGGATCAAAAGTGACAGTGGAGGCATTACTAATATTACAAAAGATTTATATTTGAAACTAATACCGTTCATTTGAACTTTCTATGCATCAAAGAATTCTGAAAAGCAAATGAGCAATGATTTCTGAAGGATCATGTGACACTGAAGACTGGAGTAATGACTCCAAAAACAAGAATTCAGGAATTTTGTTTGTAAGAGATATTTGCAAGTAAACAAGATGTTTCCCAAACTATCACTTCTTATGCGCAGTCTATTTCCTGCCCCTTTAAGTCACTTAATTCAAATGAAATCGTACATGCCCATTTAAAGCACTGTTTCCAAGCTTCAGTAAGATTCATTGATTAATGATATACACTCAGCATTGGATTCATCCACTGAGAACACTGATTTACTCCTTGGAGTCAACAATGAGCTACAAGACACCTGAGTCACTATGGTTATCACCATCATTGCTGTAATCCCTTCCTGTGATTTCAGCGTAACTCAAATAAAGGTGGAATAAAGGCTTGCACTTGCCTTTGGGTGAAGGGTGTCCAGAAACTTTGTCACATTAATTGATGGCTTCATTAGATCGCAATCAGAGCACTTCAGTTTGCCTTCAGGGCCCGGCTAACCCATTCCTATGCATTTGAGAATAAAGCTGGGAAAATAGGGTTTTACTGCAGTGGATATTGCGCCTGTCACACCGGGAGAACCAAGAGAAAGCCTCTGTCTGCTACGAGCATAATGTAGATAAAGTAGAAGCAAGGTCGAGTTACATGGAGACTGATTGTGGTGCGATAGGATTGCGGCGAAAAAATTCAATGACAAAGTTGTTTAGTCAGATATGGACTTTTTAGACATGGCAAGACAATTTGGGAGGAATACATTTATATCTGGAGACCATATTGTTTTGTGACTACAAGGCCTGCAATCATTATTTTAGGTAAGATTTTTCTTGGAAAAATCTATGGATTTGCTGAAAAAAAAAAAAATCTGGTAAGGGATCAATTGCACAGCTTGTCTTTTGATAGAATAATTACAGACAATAGCAGAGTTATTGTGTGTGTGTGTGTGTAAAAGCAACAAGAGATAACAGTCAAACTGCAGCAAAGTAACAACAATAACTGCAGACCTATTATTGAATTACAGCCACAGTGAGTGGTTTTGAAAGAGGACTATTTCATCTAATGTAGGAGAGCCAAAAGACATTTTTCGAAAACAATGATAGCTTCAACTATAGGCATTGCTGCAATTATGTAATCTTTTCAGTAATAGTGGACACCGGTTTTTGTGGTGGTGGTACTGTAGCTTAGTGGTTGTCTAGAAATTCCTGGTCAAGAATATGAGTCAAATCATAACAAGCAAGTGCTCTGGTGTGTTCAACTAAATGCTTAACTGGCTAAACCAATAATATCTTAAGATCTTAAACCAGCTGCATTAACATAACCATTATGATTGATAAGACTGTGTATGAAGAACTTGTCTTGCCAACTAATTTAGATCACTAACTTGTAATAGCCTACTAGTTTATACAACAGAGGCCAAATACCTAATCTAGATTCATTCATAATATTAAATAATAGGCCACATATGACTTCAACAACTCCAATTTAGATGTCACCATATGAAGCACAATTTTATATTATATGACAGTTTTACAGGGTACATATTTATATATTTCCAAGAAAAAGATGCATTCTTCCACAATTCACGAATATCACAAGACTAGAGCTGGTCTGAGTGCGAATGATCACAGCAAGCGCCCCAGACGAAGTCAAAGAAGGAACAAATGTTGACTGTCTCCGATCAACACTCAGTAGTGGTGTTTGGTTCCTCCTGAATGAATCACAGAGTTTGATCGAATCAGTTGAATGAATAAAGAAAGCCATCGTTCCTGAGTTTCAAACGAATCAGTGCTTTAATTTAATACCTCTGTCGAATGTTTTGTTCCTGAATCGGAATGAACCAACAATTTCGGTTCAATTATAATCACAGTCCCTTGTCGCCATCTACTGGTGTCTAAAAGGGTCGCTAAAAAATCCCCACTATAGACCAGCCAACTATACTTTGTATGAAAAAATAAAACAAAATAAAATTGTAGTAAAATTCTTTCTCAGCAAATAGGTGATTTTACCATTTCACTTACAATGCAGGAGAAATGCAGGTATAGAGCTGGTAAGTCCCGCCCCTTCCGTAAAACCCCGCTGGACCTCAAAGTTGAAAAACCGTCAAGTGAATGGGAGAAAATAATTATTTTCTGGTCCCGTTTGAATTGTGCCATGAATGTGAACATATGTTGTCTGTGAATTTTTTATATAACTTTTCATGTTACGATTTTGCCAGTATATATATATATATATGTATATACGAGAAAGACTACATGTCGCCTATGTGACGTCACCCCATAAAGTTGACTTACCCGTGGTTTTCACCAACTTCAACGATTTTGTCCTCTCCCTGAAAGAAGGCGGTGAAGTGCACCAAAGACACAGCCATGTTTAGCGGGATCCGTGAGCTAGTGTGCGTGTGCGAGTGGTGTTGACGTTTCAAACGCGTCGAGAGTTGTAGTCCACAAAGTGCTCTCACACAAAGTCTAACGTATCAAACTTCTACCCGCTAAATTGTATCATTCTTTACACGAAAAGTTATATAAAAAATCACAGACAACATATGTTCACATTCATGGCACAATTCAAAGGGGACCAGAAAATAATTATTTTCTCCCATTCACTTGCATTGACGGTTTTTCAACTTTGAGGTCCAGCGGGGTTTTGCGGAAGGGGCGGGACTTACCAGCTCTATAGTATTACTGGTAGTTTTAGCTAGTGCCACTGGGTTCTAAATTACTATTTGACAGATATTGAAGTTGTCAGTTATTCTCTATCCAGTGTCTATGAACAGGGAAATATTTAATCCTGTGCGATCTTTGACAGGAATTGCCTCTAAAGGCATCGTACAAGTCAAGGATTTGTTGTAAGTTTGATCCTTATCACTGAGATCTGTGACAGATCTTCGATCCTTAGAATGAGAGGTCAGTAACACCTGGATGCGGGTTTTTAAAAAAAAATTTATAACAACTTTTGAGCTTCTCTGAGTGTCTGCACAGAACTGTGGGTAAACACAGCATGCGGCTGATTGCTGAGTGTGTGGTTACTAATCTGCTGATGTGATGTGCTACGAGGGATAATTAGGGGCTGGTTGTTACTTTGTTGGGGCTTTAAGAAGGAAAGGAAACACTCAAGCTGAGATGATCGCACAGGGAGCCAGGGAGAGGACAACAACAGATGGATTATACCTTGTGATTGTAATAGAAACAGCCCAAATCTTTTTGCATATATGAAATAGAAAGGTTGCAAGGGGTGTTTGAGAGAGTTTTATCTTCTCTCTAAATCCGTTTTTAAAAACTTCCAAGAATATTAACAGTCTTTTTCAAAGTTATTATTTGACTTCTGTGCAAAATCTGTGTGCTTTGGTTTAGCAGTATACAAAAAGGCTTTCAAAAAGGAAAAAGAAAGAAAGGGATGGGGGACGAGGTTTAAGATTTCTGCAAGCAAAAGGGGATTAAGGCTGATTCGATGCCAAACAGTTCTTGGCAGATGGGTTCTGGTTCTTTTAGGATGCCAAAAAGAGTCAATAAGTCATCAGCGCATTCAATCCTGGAGATAATACATTTAGGAGAGGGGATTAATGGACACAATAAAAACAGGCCTTTTCATCCTCTTTGCACGATGAGGACATATTCAAGGAGATATTTGTTCCTCGTCACTCTGACGCAATTCCCTACTGTCTTTCAGTGCAATTTGACTGTTCCAGCTCCAGTCCTTTTACACTGAACAGGTTCCAGTTGTACATTGTGCCAAGGGCAAATGAGCTATGGACTGAGAAGCATGCTGGAGACCAGAGGTGTGCATAATGCTGAGAGGTGCACAGTCTCATTTATAATCGCCTCCATTCAAGTCTTTGACAGTCAGAGTGTATGAAAGCATCCCTTGAGTGTTTTTGCTGTTGTATCTAATGCCATTGCGTTTTATTCTTCACAATCAGATTTTACAGCTTTGTTTCGACCGAATGCTGCAAAGCCATTGATCAATAATATATCACTGTTATTCCATTATAAGGTCAGGAACATGTCTGGGTCATATTTCATTACAAAATCAAATGAAAGAAAAATGATGTTTTATTATATGGCCTATACCAGTATCAATTTAGTTATTTCGATTCAAATATAAACTCTCAGGCGACTTTATTAGGTACACCTGTTCGACTGCTCTTTAATGCAAATATCTAATCAGCCAATCACATGGCAGCAACTCAATGCATTTAACGCATGTAGACATGGTCAAGATGATCTGCTGAAGTCCAAACTGATCATCAGAATGGGGCAGAAAGGAAATTTAAGTGAGTTTGAAAGTGGCGTGGTTGTTGGTGGTGCCAGACAGGCTGATCTGAGTATTTCAGAAACTGCTGATCTACTGGAACAGCAGTTTCTGCACAACCATCTCTAGGGTTTACAGAAAATGGTCCGAAAAGAGAAAATATAAAGTAAGTGGCAGCTCTGTGGGTGAAAAGGCCTGGTTGATGCCAGAGGTCATGAGAATGGCCAGACTGTTTTGTGCAGATATAAAGACAACAGTAACTCAAAAATCCACTCATTACAACCAAGGTCTGCAGAAGAGCATCTCTGAGAGTATTACTACAGCAGCAGAAGACACACCGGTGCCACTCCTGTCAGCTATCCTGCCTGGTATCAACGCTTCAGGCTGGTGGCGGTGGTGTACACTAATGGTGTGAGGGATATTTTCTTGGCACACTTTGAGCCACTCAGTACCAGAGCACCATTTAAACGGCACAGCCTACCTGAGTATTGTTGCTGAACATGATCATCCCTTTATGACCACAGTGTCCCCATCTTCTGATGGCTACTTCCAGTAGGATAACAAGCCATGTCACAAAGCTCAAATCATTTCAAATTGGTTTCTTGAACACGACAATCAGTTCACTATACTCAAATGGCCTCCACAGTCACCAGATCTCTATCCTATAGCGCACCTTTGAGATGTGGTGGAACAGGATATTCACATCATGGATGTGAAGCCGACAAATCTGCAGCAACTGAGTGATGCGATCATGTCAATTTGGACCAAAATCGAACGTTTCCAGCACCTTGTTGAATCTATGCCATGAAGAATTAAGGCAGTTCTGAAGGCAAAAGGGGGACCAAGCTGGTACTAGCAAGGTGTACCTAAGAAAGTGGCGTGTGTATATAATGTACATTTAAAAATAAATATAAATAAATAAATATATATATATATATATATATATATATATATATATATATATATATATATATATATATATATATATATATATATATAATTGTGTGAAAAATATATATATATATATTTTTTGGCTGTACTGGCTTTAATTTTTTCATTTTAAAAATTGAGAATCTAACAAGGATAATTATTAAGAATGATTAGAAAAAAACTAAAAAAATGGACGCCTTGCGATAATGAGGAACAGTTTGTGGTGGAATATGTGCTTGATTATCATGAAAATCTTAAAGATCATGACATGTTTTCCTGATATTTTCCCCAATAGATCCTTAAAACATACATGTGTCAGTGATGTTTGATCCATGCACACCAGACCTGGCCGCCACGCTATAATCATCACAGGTCTAAATGGCATGTGAAATTGCCTCTTACCTTCTCTTTTACTAATGACCAGGGTGTTAGAGCTCAAACCTAAGAAGCCATGTGGGTGTTAGGTTATCTACATCTTCTCTAAAGGGCAATTTGTCTGAGTAATTGCACTAGCAAAAATCACTGTCACACTCCCTTGGCCAATTAACACTTGGGGAAGATCCTTTCTTCCGAGCAGGAAGTGGCCAAGGGAGAAAAGGTGCAAAACAACTTTAAGTGCGCAATTTTAGATACAGTGGTCAAAAGAATTTAAAAAGCAGTATGGGATATGAATTGTCATAAGTTTGAAACGCGTACATCTTTGACAGGCAGCCGATTTGGCATTCAGTGGTTTTGCAATTATGCTGATCTTTAAATGGCATTAACAGCTCAGAGCCTATAATAAGTGTGACAATGTGAATAAGGGTTCTATTTTACATATTGAGTAATATCATCTCGCTCTGTTTGGATGTCAATTGGATAATAAGTAATGTAATATGTAGTGTGTCTAATTGAGCATGTCTTAATAACGTAAGGCCTGCATGTTTTGATATATTATTTAATTGTAAAGTATTTATACATCAAGGCATTTGTTGTAATGCCTTTAATAATTTTACGAATATAAATATTACAAATCCTTTTTTACTGAAATATAGTTAAAGATGCTATATAATAGTAATGAGAATTTAATTAAAATCACAACTGAGAAAAATATAAAACTAAAAACAATTAAAAGTAAAATGTCCAGATGTATAGTAATGGGAATATTGGGGGGAAATGTACTTAATCCTTTTAAAGAAAATGTCAAAATCCAAACAATCTTAATGGTCAAAAAAAATGAGCCTATACTTGACCAGGGAATGTTTTTAAGCGATTCACCAAACAACCATGCACCATTCACTTCATTCAAGTAAAGGGATTTTGTCTTTAATGTCTCAGTGACATTAAAATGCTTTACGTGATTCATGTTTACATATTTAAACGCTACCCATTAATTATTTATAGACAGAGAACATGTTTTTCCAACTTATTAACAGAGCTTGTGATTTGCCACACTGGAAGGGGTTTATAATTCTTTGCCGCCAATTAAAAAGATGAAAAGACAAACACCGTCCTCAGACATAATATCATGCCTGGCTTTCCTTCAATGAATTACAATGCGATCCATGACTCAGTTCACTCGATCACTTTACACGAGTTTCATTAACTATCAATTAGCAGGTGTCTGCCAAGCGGTAGGTTTTAACCACAGAGGAGAGCATCACGGGAGTGGACTTCAGAATGAGAAGAGGCGAAGCATGACGGAATTTTCCTACAGGACGATCGAGCTGCACCAACATTTCCTCCCAGTATTAATGAAAAGAGCTGACCTCTCACCCTCAATGGTTTTACATTACCAGAGAGGGAGAGAGACGTATTATTACTTGCACCAGTGCCCCTTAGAGATGGACTGTGAGACCAAAAGATAAACTGAGAGAAAACTGTAGAAAGGCTATCTCTCTCCAGACAGTTCTACTTCTGCCAGCGTGATCCTTAATTATACTGCAGGTACAAAGCAGTAGATATCTGATTTCCCCTCCTCTCTCCCACAGATTTTCCTAATTAGATAGTAACAGAAGGAAGTGTGACCAGCCTTTTTCTGTATTTAAATCAGAACATGAGCAGTGGATTCTGAAACCAGTCAATCAGAACCAGAGGCCCGTCATTCAAATCAAGCCTTTATTAACTTGTTCTAAATCCTGTCAATCAAAAACCTGTCAAAAAAAAATCCAACATATTTCACCTCTTCTGTCAGAGCTGTGGCCAAACATGTGCCATGAATGGTGCTAAATGGTATATATTATATTATATTATATTGTATTATATTATAAATAGAAAATAGAAAATAGGACAGACTTGATTTTGTCCGTCATGAATTGATTAGATGGTTGTGGTTTGCTATTGGTCGATCTCATGTGAGTGACAGGTTGTCCCGCTCTCATGCCAGTAAACATGTCATAAAGGGGAGGGAAAGTTATTTTGATTAAAGATTTTAAGGGTACATGATTTAAAAAAATAAATAAAAAAATTATGATGTGCACGGATAAATCCTTTATAATAAATACTGCAATATTCCATTAGAAAATAAGAATTGTCTTTATTATTTTTATTAGCTATGATTATATAGATTTTATTAGCTGTTTCCATCCACCTATTTTTATGTACATTTTGGGATATTGCATCAAAAACTGCTGGATGGAAACACTAAGATCTGCATAAATTTTAAAAATGCACAAAAAAAGTATGGAAAACACATTTACCGAATAAATTTCTCAATGCGCATGAAAAAGAAATCATGTGACTTTGCACATCTGACTAACCAGCTGAATGATCTTTTTGCACAGCATCTGAAATGCTGTTTTGGTCATTCTGAAATGCCTGAGCAAAGTCTGTTGTCAAAGTGGTTCGGGGAACTATCTTACACAACTGCATTCCCAAACAGCAGCATTTGCCTTCGAAAAGCAAGATAACGTTTTTTTTGCGTTTCGTCTGCGCGCTCTAAGACATTATGAACGAAAAATGATTACAGTGGTAATACAGTGGCAAAGATTTTAGTGATATTTAGTGCCAGTTTATCAGGAAGTGACGATTTTGTTCTCTTCGACTGACTGGATGGAAACAGTGCTTTATTCACAAATGTTTTATGTGATATTCCAATTTTGCGCATAAGTTAAATTCACAACTTTGGATGGAAACATATAGATATTGTGACTTTATAAAGACATTTGAAGGCACCCCTATTGCCCCCTTGAGTAATGGGATTGTTGTTCAACAGTTACAGTTATTAACTGTGGCAATTGCAAATATGCATGTTTGTGGCCTAAAGGGAACCTTTTAGACTTTGAGTTGGGAATTTGGATGTTGGGCCATTAAAAGGTATTTGTACATCAACTGCTTGGTAAGCTTCCATGAGCATGTGCCAGTCCTTTCTTATAAATTGAACAGTTACTGATGTGGCTTCTTATTTTGTAGTTTAATTAAGGTTTTCATTTATGAATAATTAAATTGATTATACCCCCTGCAGATCCCAGTAGCTCTGTAATTACGTGGAAGTTGTTAAGCAGGTGCTGCAATGAAAAATGTTTTGTTAAATGATGTGAGAAATGTATTTGACATGACACTTGCATGCAATGCACCCAAATCCCATGTGTAATCCCACATATAAGGTAGCATTAAAGTTGGTCTTGTCCTATTAAATTGAATAATGTTTTCTATAAAGAAGACATATCGTGAGGGATTATTTTTTCCTTGATCTTTTCAGAATAAAAGTCTTATGAAAACATAGTGTAACTTCCAGTTTTTAATTAAAACGACAACAACAAAAACCTCCAGAACATCATATGTCTGATGTCCAATCAACATTTCCCTCAGCCTGAGGCTTATTCATTTCACTATTGGTGTGAAAGGGCATTTACATTTGCCAAAATAGAGCTTTTTTTGTTATTACAATACAAGCAAGACCAGCCCAGATGAGACAAAGTAACACAACACATTACTTAAAGTAACTAAGTAACGCAATTAGTTACTTTTTTAGGGAATAATGCGATATTGTAATGCATTACTTTTAAAAGTTACTTTCCCCAACATTGCCATCAATGAATGACACCAAGTTTGCATGACAACATCACCACCATAAGCTTCCCACAACTCTTTCAGTCTTTATTTAAAATCTTTTTCCCTGAAAGTTTGATATAGTGAGTAGATGAGTTTACCTGTATTACTGATGCAGATTTTTGTCGTATAGTAAAAGGTGAAAAATTTAACTTGTGTTAACCACAGGCTTTATTTAAGGCAAAAAATGTACTTCTCATTTCACATGTAAAGAGGATATTACATATAAACATTGGAACACACACACAAAAGGAGAAAAGTCAGAGAAGTTTTTAGAAGTTTTAGAAAATAGTTGTACAAATTTTTCTTATAGCTTATTGGTGGATTTATTTATTTTTAGTTAAAAGTCTAAACTAACCAAAACAAATGCATTTCAGTAAATTCTCTTTGAATTCCCACACTAAAAGAATCATCTTGATATGAATTTGTGCAGCACACAGCAGATCCATTAAGATACATAATCCCTGGGTGTCTTTCACTTGGTTTTGTTGCTGCTAAACAACCCTTTCCTTGGTGGAGTGAGCCTTTGTATCAAAATTAATTTCAGGACAATGAAGCTTTTAATGCGCTCATAACAGAAATGGTTGGATGAAGATGAATGAGTGCAGCTCAGGGAACCGCAGGTTTATCTGCTTTAGAAAGAGAGAGTGAGAGAGAGAGAGAGAAACGAGTGAAGCAGCATGCTAGCTGGTCTCTCAGGCCTTTGATTAATAGCCTTAGCTCGGCTCCGGGCCCTCCTCCCTGAGCTTGTGCAATAACTGCCTCGTGGCTGTGCTCTACTCAAGACATTTTGAGGAGAAATGGATGGCTGACTGTTCGTCTTCGAGACAAGCATCAGCCGGGGCAATTAAACAATACAAACATGCAGCTCTTCACAATTCGTTACACTGTTGGGTCTGACAGAACAAGAACTATGGGGAACAATCCGTGAGGGCGATCTCGAAGCCCAACCAGTCATGTTTTGAATTAGTGGTTAAGAGCACACATCGATAAGAAACTGAATGATGACATTGTCTCTCAGTGGTTTGGGATGCAGTTAACGGGTGGTTAAGTTGCAGTTTGCGGTACAAGATTGTTAGTGTCAGTAAAGGCTGAGCGCATGTTATTTTGTTGAAACAAATATGGAGTCGTATGCGACAGCATATCATAGACCTTAGTCAGGGTAGTGCCATATTGAATTTTTGACAGGAACGAAAACAAAGCTGTGAGGGTTAGAAGTACAATTGATTGTACTTTTGTTTAATTACATACTGATTGTTCAGCTGACAAAACTTCTTTCCAAAAGACTTTCAGAAGGCAAACACTCCATAAAACAATTCTGAAAGGTCTGTGTTTTGAAAATTATATGATCTAGGACCTTTGTCCATCTTATTCTGCAATGTGGAAAGAAGCTATTTTCTGATTCACTAGCCGCTATAGGTGAATCACTAAGAATAACAAAGTGTAATAAATGATAAAAATATGACAGTAAAAAAATGATGGCACTAGAGCCACAAATGTATTGTCTATGCATGTTATTAACAGAAATAAAATAACAGTAATTTTTGTTAATAATTTGATAATAAACTAATTAAATATTGCATTTCTTAAAATACAGTGGACTGGAAATTTATTAGGAAGACAAAATGATATAATACTAATAATAATAAATTACTAAAATTATTCAAAACGTGCATGTGGTATCTGGAGTAAACTGATCATTAATTTTAATGACAAACAATTATGACGATCATTAATTAAAAAAAATAATAATACAAAATAACAGTGTTAAAAACATTGTGCAATTTTAACTGTAAAATACAGTAAAAATGGTACAGAAAAAACTGTTAATAGGAAGTTCAGGTAAGTTCCCGTGCTATTACAGGGAAAAACTTTAAAAGATCGGACATTTTTGGACACTTAGTGTAATTTTTACAGCAATTTTTACATTTACTGTTAAATGTACAGTTTGCAAATGCAATGTTTTTTTAAATAAATAAATAAAAATTTACAGTGAAAAACTGTAAACTGACAATTCCCAGAATTCCCTGTGTGACACTTAACATATAAAAGTATTTAGTTTAAATAATTATGTTTCTTAATAGTTTTTTTTAATCAGTAATGCACATTTGGGTTTTATGTTGCATTCCATTATTCTGTTGTTTATTGCACTATTTTAGCGTCTTGTGTTACCATGATGGTATTTTGTGTTTGCATGAATGACTTTTTTTCAGAATTTGTTGTACCCTCTAGAGTTTCATGACTGAACTAGATATATATTAAGAATGGATAATGCTTTCAGCTAACAATAACACTGGGCCTATAGACAACACAATACACCACCAGTGATCTCTGCTATTGAGTATTTGTCCTAAACTTCAGAGACTCCACATCATTTAGCCTCAGCTAGTGAAACCTCATTGGTCCAAAATCATCTTCTGATTGGCCAATGGCCATTGTTATGCTCATGCACAATACACAGTGAAGTATAATATTATTTCAGCATATAAAAAAAGCACTGACTTGTTCTGTTGCATTGAGAGTTTACCTGGATGAGTTCACATATTCTCAACCACATTGACTCAACCTCACAGTTGGCATTTGAATCTTCCCTACCTTGACTTCTTCATAGTAGCCGAAATTCGAAGTAATTTCTATTTGATTTCTCTGTGAAGGATCATTCCTCATGAATCCTCGCTTGAGAGTCTCCCTCCATGCATCCAATACTCCGTGAGCTCCATCTGGCCGTAATTAAAGAGAGGCTGTTCCCAGACACCAATAACTCACAAGTAATTATACATCAATTAATAAATCCCCAAAAGCTTATTAAACACAGTGTAATAATTAGCTACCTGCACCTGACAATTTATTGACTATTTATTGTACAAAGAATAATGAACAGAAAGAGGATGTTGATAATCGTCTTCCTTATTAAGAAATAGGGAGGGAAGTGTGCAAGAAAGAGTAAGTGATGAGGGGGAGAGAGATTTTCCTTTAATTACTAGCTTTTATGACCTATAATCCTATTATTATGTACAGTCATTCGGAGAAGCAATGATAAGCTCATTATTCAAGCACCAATGCAATATGAGACATGCTCTTGGTACTCCGTCATAAAATACGCAGCCTTAAAGAATCAGCGCAGAAACTCCTACAACAAATGCTCATGAAGGGTGACCGTGTTCAGGCTAAGCATATGTGTATGTCGTCGTTGGTTAGCGGGAGGAGACGATGTGGGCTGAATTGGATATTGATCCGCGTGTGTATTGAGCAGCATGTAATGAATGAAGACGACTGGGCCTGAACATGAGTTCGGGATGGTGACCCTGGACGTTCAGAATGAAATAGCTGTGCTTTAGTTAGTGTCCTTACAAGCCCAAAGTTAGAATACCTTGGGAGTTTTTTGTTTTTGAACTACATGCACTTTTTGTCCTACGAGTTGATTTTTATTCAGACAAATAGATTTAAAGACCCCCTGTGGTGAAAATCAAGTTTTATGCTTTAACACAAACCATGTGCAAATTCAAAAGTCAACACCATTGCTGAGTATTTTCTCCTTAAAGGGGTGGTTTACTGCTTTTTTTCTTTGCATGGTTGTGTTTATGGGGTGCAATATAACATGTCTTCGTGTTTTTTTTTTTTTTTTTAGTCTTATTTTTCATAAATTTCACCTTTATTGTAAGCCGCTTTCTCCTCTGTCATTTGAACGACCGGTTGACTTCCTGATTCTATGAAAACACTCCCTCGGAAACAAGCAATGGGCTTAGATTGGTTAGTTGGGCCGGTGTGTTGTAATTGGCTAAACTGCGTAGTGCATGTTGTCCGGAAACTTCACGCCCATTACCTTTACGGGGCGAAAGTTGCATGTGCTCCGGTCAAATGTAAATATCAGACCCAGAAAGCGGCAATGAAGAGAGTCAAGCAACTTCCGCAAACACGGCTCTTACAAAACGTTTCTGAATGGTACATTTTTTATTATTATTATTCTATTCTAATCTACTATTATTATATATGTATTTCGATATGCTGTTACTTGAAAATGCTACTGCTGCTTGTTAGCTTTTGAGATACGGTTTTCTCCTGATTAAACATTTAATATAACTGAATAAATGACTGAGTAATACCGTTTTTTAAAGTTATTGTTTTAACTTCAGCAGTTTGAAGTTTGCTGTTGCTATTAGGCTACATATATTTTTTTTAACTTTATACACGTTTGTCTTATACACACAAAATAGCATCGAACTAACTGGCTATAAACAAACAGCGTTGGCATTGGTTTACGTTCTTGATCAAATCGATCGTCATAAAATATACATGGAAAATACATTTACAAAATTAGTGCATAATTACAAATTCAGGTTCAAAATGTTTGTACGCGTTTGTACGTGTAAGTGGCTACTAAAGCCAGCGCAGGCATTTGTTTACGTCCTTGATAAAACTAAAACATTACGTCTGAAATTATACATGCAAATACATTTCAAATTATTAAGTCTTACTTACAGGTTGTGGCCCAACAACTGCTGCCTCTGGTTGTAAAGTTGGAACTGCTTCATGTTTTAGTAACAGTTTCTTGTTGAATCCGGCATTGAATTCGTGGAGATTCTGGAAGCTGTCTTCCGTAAAATGCGCAGCACAGAGAGCTATTACGATTGAAATTTTCAGGAACATAATCAAACATAAATTTTAGCCATTGTTGACGAACTACAGTGTCCGTATGAAGCCCGAACACAGAAGACCTGGCAGCTGGGTGAAAATAACACACTTTCGACAACATGGCTACAGCTCTCCACTATAACTCCTCCTCTTCGACAAAGCCGCAGAAATATGGCCATGCCCCCTTTTTTGCATGGGTTAGTTACGTATAAAACGCGGGAAGTACCTCGTTGTAGTCCCATTCGAGTCGTTTTTGTAGGCATTAAACCTCCTGATTTTTAAAAGTCGATATCTCTGCTTACATTGAACTTTGCAGATAATGTTCATGCACCAACAGCAACATTACACACTATTTAAAATGAAAAAAGTGAAATCACAATCAACCACCCCTTTAAAACTCCAGTGAACGAAAGACAGTCTCAAAAACGCTGTTTGAAATAGCCATGCTTCTTACGTCACAAACTACCTTGTAATTAATTGTAAACTACCCGGGCTTTAGCATATCATTAACTATTCTCTGAAGCAGGGGAGTCTCAAGAGATGCCAGGTTATCCCGCTATATTTTTCTGTTGATATGAAAAATCGTGAACATTTAGCAATGTAGCGGGTGAATTAAGTATATGATGTATATCACAATGTAATGATGAACTATATGCCTTTCTCCACTCATGTTCTAAGTTGTTCAAAGCGTTTCTAAGGATGCTGATTTTTAGAAGGCATACTGAGATGGCGAACGGGAACATGGTTTGTGTAACATCAGCAACGCATTATTAGCAGTTTAATAATGTAGTCAAGCAAAAGGCTATCTTATTACTTACCGTTATGTGTCCGACGTTGTAAAGAGCGATACCATTGTGCAGCTTTTACTACTGTAAAGTTGACCGAGTGGATCTCTAAGCTGGTGTGTGTGAATGGAGGCGGGGCTAATTTGCATATTCATGAATCCGTGAATACTAAATGAAGCAAGGGTGTAGAGTTACATTCATGACATGAATTATTTTTTTTCACAGATTTTTTTTTTTTTTTTTTTTGATGATTAAAGTTTTAAAATCACAAGCTTTGGATTGTTATCGTGCCTGCATTATTTTTACGATCTTTTTATGTTTTGTAGCTATTTATTGTTTTACTTGTCGCAGACCAGTGTAGTTAAGGCTACATTCTTTATTATATTTTACGTTTTGATTTTAATTGAAGTTCAAGTTTTAGCTTAATTTTGTTGTTTTTGATATTTGGATACATTTTTATTTCTTATTTCAAGTTAAACTAGATAAAAAAAAAATATTTTGCTTTGGCAACTAACTGAAATAAAATAAGTTTAAGATAAGTTATTAAATATTTAAATATTTAAATAATACTTTCATAAATTTGATAAACTTACAGTATATGAAAACAAAGACATTTTTATGGATTTTATTTGTCTTAGTATAATGACTATAGTTACATTATAGTAGATAACTATGTACTATTGTCATTATTTTGAGATTTCTCACTGTATATTCCCATATTCTTAGACAGATAAACTAGTGAAAATATGAAAACTCTTTTACCGTTTAAACATCCACAGGGCCAAAAGCATCCATAGTTAAAGGAATATCCATTCAGTGATGAAAAAAATGAACTCATACACTGATCAATACATATGCCAGTCCGTGAAAATGAAAGGAACTGAAGGTAATTAAAGGTCACAACAACAAACAATCTAATAGCGGTGTATAATTTGATAGTCAGGGATCTAATTCAGTGCATTGATTTGCCACAATTGATGGCATTTCTTTGTCACCAAATACTCATACATTAATATGATTAATATGTGATAGTTAAGAGGCACGCCTGTAATCGTCTCACTGATTCATTTCTCGTCCTTCAGTCTATTGGGATTGAGACTGGAAAAACTATTGATCACCCGCTATCATCTGCGTTTATCTTGGTTAAGACATCAATTCCTCTAACACTGATAGACTCAAACGTTCAGTCAATCAATGCCTCATGTGAAGGTTATATGGATTTTACACAGGTACACCTTTAAGACAATATGAGGAGAATTCACTAAAAATAGTATGCTCGCTGCTAAAGTTTTTTTTTTATTTGCACACACTAGTTGTTTTAGCACCCAGTTCACTAAAGAAATTATGTAAATCAAGTCGCAAAAATGTGCGCAGGCATCTGAATTGACTCTTTAAAATGCAGAAAGTGTGCTCGACTACAACGCTCATGACTTTTATGAATAAGGCGTAATCTATAATAAACCTTATTTGCATATAAAGGAAGCGTGGTAGAGAAATGTAAAGAATGACAATTACTTAATTTAAATATGCATTACGTAGCGCCATACCAGTCAGGCAGCACCTGATTAAAGTGAAATGCAGGTCAGTGAATAAAACAGGTTTTGTGCTTAAAATCATGCTCAAAACTGTTTAGTGTATCTGCTGCAGAGTGAATTTATGATGCAATCATTTAGTTGAGATAAGCTTCAAGTTTGTTCATATTTGAAAGGATTGTTGGCTGATTGCATTCGCTTCAATACCAGATTTGATATTACAAATTTCATTGTTAGTGAATATTAGAGCCCATAAATCATATCTCTGACCCAGTGGACTAGCTCACATTCATTAATAAACATGCGGATGTTTCGATTTTATCATCTAATACCCGACACACATGCTAAGGAGAGGTTATTCCTGTCTGACTTTTGATATGGATTCTTAGGAGACCAAGTGAAGTCTCACATGAAGAACAAACACAATTTCTTTCAGAAAACACAGAATGTGAGTTGTTCATGGTACTTTATTAGCATGGTAAGAGGAAAAGGCAGGATAACTAATCAACGAATCTCCTGATAGTGGATTTCATGCCAGTGATGAATTAGGTGCTGTCTGCCAGTCGTGAAATGTATTTTTAATTGCTCTTTGTAATTAAGGATTGCCAGTGGAAGACATATTACAGGTCTGGGTGCATGTGTGTGTTTGTGTGTGACCCACACTCTGCACTTCAGAGGTTTTGTTTGGTTTTAGGCTGTTAATTGTGAGATTGTGCATGTTGCGAGAGAACAATTCTCGGCTGGACAACCGCTGGGAATTAGGAGTAGGAACAGTGAAGTGAGTCACACATTATAATGAGTGCCCTCACACACAGACAAATTGAGTCTCCAAATGCAGAAAAGCACCAAATTTTGGTATCAGTGCAGAGGGATGATAGATAGATAGTATAGATAGATAGATAGATAGATAGATAGATAGATAGATAGATAGATAGATAGATAGATAGATAGATAGATAGATAGATAGATAGATAGATAGATAGATAGATAGATAGATAGATAGATAGATAGATAGATAGATAGATAGTAAACAAATTAATATTTAGGTAATGAACAAATAAATATCTTTTGCCTGGAAAGCAGCCTAGAGTCTAAATTCATGCCAGACCAACCTGTGCAGACCAGACGTGTGGATGATGAATGACATCATTAACCCGCACAGGTCTCCGGTTGGTACAGAAAAAGCTGATGAGCCAGTGAGACACAGATGAAGGAAGCTATGAAGCACACTAGAACCTAACTGACATGCCAGCAAAGAAACACGTAACACATAAAGGTGCATTAAAAAAAGAGGCTATTTATGGTTTGCTGTTTTGTATTAACAGGTCTTGAACTTAGAAATTCATAATTTTATTCAGCAAGGATGTAATATACTACATATACCACAAAATATTTCTATTTGAAATAAATGCTGTTCTTTATCAAATAATCTTGAAAAAATGTTTCCACAAAAATATTAAGCAGCATAATTGTTTTCAACATTGATAATAATAAGAAATGTTTCTTGGGCACAAAATTAATCAATTAGAATGATTTCTGAAGGGTCATGTGACACTGACTGGATGAATGATGTTATATATTAGCTAAAATATGAAATTATAATAGAATATAATAGAATCTATAGAATAGAATCAGATTATCATTTGCCAAATATACAAACATATACCATTTGTTGTCAGTAAACTGAGAGAAAACTTATTATGTTTAATCCACCATCAGAGCTCGTGAAGCTGGAGTAAACCTTCTCAACTCCTTTTATTGAAGTGTGGCTATCTGAGGTCACTTGCATTTATTTAAATCAAATCCCAATACTCCAGCCATGCATTGGCTTCCCCAGCACGCAGGGCCTCTGACACTTCCAGGACGTGCCCTTGACATTTCGGCAGGTTATTAACCTTTTGGGATGCGAGCGTGAGACACTGATACAAATATAAGGGATGCAGGTGATGCGCTGGAGCCGACGCATGATTTGGGATGAGTTGTGAGATGTGAAAGAAATGATAATAATATTAATAAAAAAGGAATCACTGGAGAACCCAAGTAGAATTAGGGGAAGATTGGGATTCCCTAAAAAAAGTTGTTAGGAATTTACCTTTGGGATTTGGCACCAAACAGAAATGCAAAATTATTGATAGCCAATCAAGTTTCCCAAACACAGCCAATCAAGTTTCCCAAACACTCCTTCCTCTCCAAACCAATCAGTGTGTGCCTAAGAACAGGGCTGCGTTCAGCCCCGACAAAACGTTGAACAATGTTTTTTAAACAGAAACGGTGATGCGTTGAACACACTGTTCTGATGACGCAAGAGTTGCAACTATGGCAGCTGAGAAGGCCATTCTTTGTGTTCATTTTAATACCCTGTATTTTCTTTCTCATTTTTAGGAAAAGCACTTAATTACCATTGTTTATTTCTATACCAAATGTCATACACTAGCAATGAAGCTAAAAAATATAAACAACTACATCATTATGTTGATATTAGGGCTGTCAAAAGATTAATCGCGATTAATCGCATCCAAAAAAAAAAAGTTTGTGTTTACATAATATATGTGTGTGTGTATAATTATTTTGTATATATAAATACACACACATGCATGTATATATTTAAGAAATATTTGCATACATATACAGTACTGTATATATTTATATATAATTTATATTATATATAAATATAATTTTTTTATATAAAAATTACACATTTTTCTTAAATATATACAAGCATGTGTGTGTATTTATATATACAAATTTAATTATACACAGTACACACACATATATTATTTAAACACAAACTTTTATTTTGGATGCGATTAATCGCGATTAATCTTTTGACAGCCCTAGTTGATATCCTATATTTTTACAATAAAACTTAAGACAAACATGTCTTCTAATATCATCAGTTGTTGCGTATACCGAGCTGCATTGAACACATTTGTAAATTACTATCCTGGAACCCATTGTGTGAGTTCACTTTAATACCGCGTGCTTTATATACATGTTGCTGCTGATTGGACTGCAGTTCTGACACACCCACCAAACAAGAGAAAACGTATCTCAAACCCCGTTGCACACCGGTGCACGCCGTTTCCAGGAAACATGACGTTCAACCCGGAAACCGTAGCAAAACGTTGTGCACCGTTTTGAACTTGAACGTGCCCCAGATTACCTCTTACCTCCAACACATGCCTGCCAAAACATTTTGACTGCCCTCTGGTGGCTGACTGCAGTATAGGTCATAAACCCCGCCCTAAACTAACGACTAACTAAAAAATCTCATTACACCCCAAATGAAATGATTGACTGTGCATGCGATCGAGTCTGTGGGAGTATGAGTGTCATCTTGATACCACGACTATGACTACTGCTCAGGGGAGTGTTTTCAAAACCGTTCATTTACACAACAGTGGCGTTTTGGAGGCCTGTAGCAGCCAACTTTAGAAAACGGATTTTTAAAGTGGAAATTTTTGAATACATTCCATTATCGTCTACGTGTAAACTACAAACATTTGTGACGGTGGCACAATGCGCATGCATATTACTTGTTAAGTAATAAACCAACTTCATCATCTGTCCAGAAAAATTGCTCGATGCTTTTACCATCTTGATTGTTTGTATTCACCGCTCTGTAAAGAATGCATATGTGCGCACTGCGCAGGCGCAGTGTTTCTTTACAAAGTGACATCGCCAACTACTGGCCTGTCAGCATAATACAGCGTTTATAGTCATTTTAGCGGATCCGGGTGAACAGGGATCGTTTTGACACCGTTGTTCTCTGTACGTGGAATTTTCAAAAACACAGGAGGAGGAAAAACTTTTCTGTTTTTAGTACATTGTTGTTGTGTGTCGAATGGATCATCACTTCCAATGTAAAATCTGGGTCCTGAGGCAAAACCAGTTGAAAACCACTGCCCAAAAGTATAGGAACTTTCTTTTTATATTTAATTGTCAAACATTGACCCAGGTCCAAGCATTACACACAAAAAAAGATGTTTCCCCTTAGCCTTTACATCTTTAATACACTCACCTCAGTCTCATGGCACACCAGGGAGCAACAAAAGAGTTCCACCCTGAATATAGAATAAAGGGCGAGAGTAGAGAGGAAAAAAGAAAAAGTGAGATGGTGATGGAATGTTAGCTTCATTATTCATGTCACACTGGATTGGCCAGCTCATACTTTCTCCCAAAGGAAAGAATATGAAATTTCAATTGGCATCATTCTGTGTGTTGAGTTTTTATGTCAATATCATATACTGGCTTTCAGCGGCCTTGCAGCCACAAGAAACAGGAAACTTCAAAGGAGCAGCTCTGTGGAATCCCTTAGTCTTGAATTAAAAATGTTAACCTTGGAGACATGTTAAGTACAAGGAAGGTAATGTTGTAGAATTCAAATGAACAGCTCAGATGATGCTCAGAGATCAGGAGAGTGGGGAATTATTTGCAGTTTCTGTGTTTCTAAATTTGCCTACAGACTAAAAATGCTCTTTTGGTCCAACACATCAAAATAACTGAGAAGACGTTAGATGTTGAAATGCATTCAGAAGCACATGGCAAAAGCGTTGATAGAGGCGCACTCAAGTGCTGAAATATGCATGTGTGATTGAGAAGTGTTGAATGAGAGTCTCGAAACGACGGGTGATTGAGAGACAACAGAGAAGCGGAGAAGTGGAATTAGAAAATTAGCTCTAACTAGGTGCGTGAGAATTAGGGCTGTCAGTTTAACATGTTAATTTGATATGATTAATTATTTAAAATATAATGAGATCTAAAATAATTAACACAAAATTAATTACGGCCCCCGAACCCAATAGATTTTCAACCACCAAAATGCAAAGCATATTTTTGAGAAAATTGCATGTACATAGACCAACAATTGCTCAAAAAGCTCAACTAGTAAATAATGATGGGTTTGATTCCTAAGGAAAAGGCATACTGGCAAAAATTTATTTAAAAAATAAATGTAATGTAAAATATAAACGATTGAAAATAACAAAGATGTCAATGGCTGCTACTATAAGTCTAGCTCAGACAAATTGTCAAACTTGATATGTTGTGGACTGTAGGCCAGTCACAGGCTTAAGATCAATGATATGGAAATAAAACAAACAATATATGATTTCGACATCCATTCGATTGGTTCCTGCTGTATCAGTAGCCAATGAGCTCGCTGCTCAACCTTCAAAGTCTTGGTCAGCATCTGCTGTAGCAGTTGCAGCGCGCTTTCAGAAACCCTCCACCTTCCCTAGCTCCACCATATATCTGCTTCGGGTAATTCACATATGCTATATTGTACAGCAGCAGCATGTCTTACTAGCTCACAGCAGCGTGTTGTGTGTGTATTGGCAGTAAGTGCCACACTTGCTCTGTATAACAGCAGCAGCGTAGCAGATCTATTCCGCTAAGACCAAACATCAGGCCCGTCGCGACAAGGCAGGCAAACCAAGCAATTGCTTGGGGCCCCGAGCTGTCCTGGGGCCCCAAGACAACGACTGATTAAGAATAAAATGCAACGACAAACTGTGTGAGCGCCCCTTTGATAGTCAATGCAGTAAAGTGCAATGACACTGTTATCAGGATCCCCCTCAAGGGGGCCCCTCTCAGTAGTCGCTGACAGCAGCCAGCCAACTGCGTGATCTCTGCTGCCGGCAAAATACAAAACCTCCTCGGCAGTCATCATGAAGCGGAATTATGCTTCAGGGAGCCAGAAAAGAATGAAGAGAAAGGAAGAGGAGGATAAGAAAAAACAAGATAGTGGTAAGTAGGGGTGTAACGATACACGTATTCGTATTGAACCGTTCGGTACGAGGCTTTCGGTTCGGTGTTCGGTACGCATTTTCAAACTGAACGGTTCGTTGGATCATTTTTCCTGCCGACCAAAATTTCGTCATTTCAAATGTAGGCGCGTTGCTCGTGGCAAGCGCGCTCATAATGTAGAGACGCCGGCGCGACCACAACATTGCCCAACATCAAATGGCAAACGTAATGTAAGCGGAACGAAACTGAGCTACTCGTTATTGTGTGGTTGACGGACCGTTGTTTATCAGTTTGGACCAGTGCAGCGCGAGCCGATCGTGATTATGCGACACTGTTACTACACAGCACTAATAAGAGATCCAGTAAAGAAAGCATTTGAATTCGCCACAGAAGTAATAACATCGCTGCGAGATCTCGTGAGAAACATTCACATAGTTTGGCAGGAATAGTAGGCTATAATGCCTTCAAGTAACATTATGTCGGTTTTATTTCGACATTATGAATACAATGCCCTCAAATGTTAATCTTAACTAAAATAAACATTTGTTTATAACTACTACAATATTAAATTTAATTTTTTCCAAGGAGCTGTTTTGTTTTATATGCTCCTAAGAAGAGTCAATTATAGCTCCAGAATTGCTCAAAGTAAAAAGAAATAATATTTTATGGTGCTAGTTTTAATTAAAAAAAGAAGAAAAATAAATAAATCAAGGAAATTGGCATTTCTTTCTTTTTGCTGTATCGAAAACATACCAAACCATAACACGTGTATCGTATTGAACTGAACCGTGAATTTTGTTACACCCCTAGTGGTAAGTGATAAATTACACTGGATAAAATAGCTCCACTTGTCTTGTACAAATGGTGTAATTTTGCAGCAGGTAGGCTAGAAAAAATATGTTTATGTTAGCTACCTGCCTGACGGCAAATGCTGCTTGTAACAAACAGTTAGTGCAACTTTTTTTTCGAACGGACGGAATATGGTTACATATTATAATATGTTTTTTATTGGGGGGGCCTCCATGTCCATTTTGCTTGGGGCCCCCAAATTCCTTCAAACGGCCCTGCCAAACATATCAACATTGTCATATCCATCACCATGCCATAACATTACAGAAATGGATCTGTCTTTAAACTAGCTTTATTGATATCAATCCATCCATTCTCCACACTCTGTGGGGCCGTGGTAGCGCTGAAGCCTATCCCAGAATCTTAGGCTGAAAATATCGAGATATGCAATTAAATGCAATTATTTTGCTAAATTAATCAGCATCTCATAATTGAAATATATTTTTTATTTTATTAGACAGTCCGGTAACACTTTACTTCGATGGTCCACTTTAAACATTCTGCTAACTATAAGTAACTTTGCAACTCTCCTGTCTGCTAATATCTGCAAACACTTTATTTTGATGGTCACCCAACAGACATTCTACTGACTATAAGTAACTTTGCTACTGCGTGTTAACTTCTTCAACTTACCCGAACCCCACCTAACCCAAACCTAATAGTCTACTAACATTCTACCTATAGGTAGTAGTATGTCTAAAGTGGACCATCGAAATAAACTGCAACTGACAGTCCTACTAAAAATCAATGTTTAACCCCTTACTGACCCGAAAATAAAACCAGAAATGGTTGGTCCCCCCTGCAGTGTATCTTGCCCAGGATTATAGGCACATAATGTTTGGCAGATGCTGTTGGGTGAGGGTGCCAATGCTCTGCATCCAGGCACAGGCTGAGGTCCTGCTTCAGTGGATAGAACACCTAGAGGCCTGCGCTGGCCTGAGGCGCAGCCAAGCACATGCTAGAACAGAGCAGCCATGCCATCAACATACAGCACTGCATACATGCACTACTTCGTTCTCCTCTGTGCCTTGTTTCAGTTAAAATGATTTGTAGGTCCTGTGGTGCACAGACAGAACTGCAGAGGCCCTATTACAGGCTCTGGTAATACGATTTGCAGCTTTGTTGGTTTGTAAGAGCATTTTGTTTCGGTTTTAAAATGTCTGAGAACGAAAACAGCCTGATTAGCTTTACAGCTAATAACATGGATTATTTATCCTGTGGTGTGTTTTTTTTTTTTTTTAATTTAGAAACCTAGGCTTAATTGACTGCTGTTCCCTGAAGTTTGGGTTCAGTCCTTGGATTTAAAGACCTCATGCAAGGATCTCAACTTGGAGCTGATTTGCATAGCAAACAAAACATGATTAAAGTAATCGGTTGATTACATTGAAGTTGATGTAGTAACTGTAATTGGATTTTTTCATCCATCTTAAGAGATTACTTTGTAATTAAAGACAGTATGAAATGTCTGAACACAGACTTTAGACTTAGAGTTTGGTAGCTGCATTAGAAATGATGCACTGCTGTTTAAATGAGGATCCTTGTAGTTGCAGTACCTCCAGTGGCCTGTGAGTGGGTAGTGGCCTAGGTTTTCAAAAATGCAATATAAAAAGGACATAAGAGAAACATATATTTTTATCTCTGTTTCTTCTTTTCTGCATTTCACTTCTGCTCTATACACTCTTTACAATAAAGGTTCTTTATTGATATCGATGGTTCCATGAAGAACTTTTGACATCCATAGAACCTTTCAGAAAATTATTTATTGGGAAAAATGTTCTTTAGATAATCAAACCTTCTTACACCAAGAAAAAAACAACCTTTTCTTCTATGTAAATGTACTTACCATTTAGGTAAAACAGACAAGCTTCTTTTTTCCCACTTTTCCATTTCCATGGATGGTGGTTTGTACTGTCAAGCTCCAAAATGGTCAAAGAAACATCATAAAAGTATACATAATCATGTATACATAAAAGTAATACATACATCTAATGCACTATATTCTTGTAGTGTAGTCTTAAGTTCCTCTTAAACCATAAAATAGCTTTGTCGGAAGAACTGAACAACATTTAAACCATAACTGTCACTGATAATCTGCCAAGTCTTTGAATAGTAGAGGTAAGCATATTTAGAGTAATTTAAGGCCACCTGATCTCTTTGTGAGTATAATAGGTGTTTTTGAGTCACCAACACAGAAGAGTCACGAAAGGACTGCAACAGCTGTTGTGTAAATGCCGAGGGGAGCAGCAAACTGACTCACATGCCACAGAGGGTACTATCTGTCAGCTTTCATCTTTGTTGCATGAGTTCACTCCTCTGCCCACCTCTTACTGTGCACTCAGCAAGAAAGTGATGGGAGTGGCATTTATTGACAAGTTTTGTTTCATTACATTCCCCCAAAACCTCTGTAGCTAATTGTTCACAGTTTTTGGGTGCAATATTGCAGTGTCGAATTGTGTTCAGAACATATTTTGTGAGTATATTCATGTTACAGTACTTAAATTGCAGAATTCCTTTAGTGAATCGGCATTAAAACAATGCACACACCACACAAATCTTAGTGATCTCCCTCTTCATTCAGCCATGTCATTTGAACTATTTCTATGTTTGGTTTGTAGCTTTTGGTCGTGAGTTACACAAAAAAGTTGCATTAGCGACTACATGATATTATTGGCAACCATAGCAACAGGTTAACATGTTATCCTCGTAATGAGATTAAATGTCAGATCTGGTCGAGAAAGATCATTTGCTCTACCAAGGTACATAAAAATCAAAATGTCAGGATGAAAAAAAAAAAACCCATAAAATTGTACATTTTCTGTAGAAGTTTTTTTCTGCATTTGTAGAACTAAAAGTGTAGGTGGTGTTGGCAGTTCTGGCTTGTTTGGTATATATATAGTGAAAAGTGATATTTGTTTTTTATGACCCTACAAGTGTAGCCTGGAAATCCAGACCTAAATCTAAAAGATTAATGGTTTGGCGTCGACTAATGAAAATCGCCCAGCTCGAGGGGCGGCACCAAGCATGCATTTGAAAATCTCACTGCACGCAATTGGATAACACTACGACCAATCAATCACAACAATAAACCTCATACGCTTAGCTACTAGCGGAGCTAACTGGTAGATTAGACTCTTACCTTATCCAGTCAGCAAAACAGCAAAAACGCCCTTCTTGCAAAGGAACGATTCGAGCGGCTTCTTTTGTTCCTGTTTTAGATAAAAGGCCAAGTCTAACTCGTTCATTGTAGCGGCCAAAACCATTTCAAACAACTGGTGTTCATCCATAGCCATCTTGCAATGTTTACTAATGACTTCGACGTCACAGCGCTGTCGTCATCTGTTTAGCTCGCCTCTGGCCCGCCTATACCAGATAACCCGATGTGATGGTTGCAGCTCAGATTGAGGGGCACATTTAATGAGCATCATTATTCGACACCAGAGTAACTCGCTGAGCAAATTCAACTTGTGCTCTCGCGAGAACTCTGGATTACCAGGGGCCTCATGTACAAAGACTTGCGTTGAATTCATACTAAAACATTGCGTACGGACAAAGCTGTAAATGTGCGTACGCACAAAAAAATCCAGATGTATGAATTTCTGCGTACGAAGGATCCCACGCATATTCTCTTTGTACATCCCAATTTATGTAAATTTGAGCGCACATGCACGAGCACAACGCCCCACCCAGTCTCCTCCCTTAATTAAACTAATTTAAATATGGTAATGAGTCCACTTTGGCAAAAGAAAACAGTAAGAAAATGACGGCAAGAAATGAAACTTTACAGAAAGTGAATTGGAGGTGCTACTATCGGAGGTAGAAACGAAAAAAAAAAAAAAAGTTTGGAACTTTGTCCTCCGGAATTAATAACAAAAGGAAAAAAATATGAGTGGGAGAGTTTGGCTGATGCCGTCAATGCGGTGGGATCGTCGTACTGTAGAGTAGACTGAGTACAGTTGAGACACTTTTTGCGTTTTGATTTTTCACACAAAAATAGACATTGAAAAGAAGTGAATTTCCACATGACACGCCACATGATTACATTAGCTTGTAGACTAAGATATTATCAATCAATAATACCCACAAGTAGTTTTTATTTTAAATATAAGGTGCTTTTTGTCTCAACTTTGTCTCAACTGTACCCATATGTGGTACACTTGAGACAGTGCATGGTACAGTTGAGGGACCCATTTCTAATGTCGTGAAGGTAACTAACCATTCATGGTAAATATAAAAAATAAAGACAAATAGAAAAGAAAATAACAACTGGGCAACATTTTTGTTTATTCATCCATTTATATTCATTCATTTTATTTAAATTAGCACTGGTTAAAATGTATAAAGCAGGAACAAGATATGTAACAATATTTATTTATAATACACAGTTTAAATATCACACATATCAAATTGTATTTTCATTTGCGTCCTATACTGGCTACATGATTGCTGGCTGAACAACTAAACAGTGTGTTTTAGAACTCTATCGGGGGTACAGTTGGTACATGTGTGTCTCAACTATACCCCGCTGGCCACCTCGCACATTTCTCTAGATTTTGCAATTACCTTGCATGACACAATACCATGAAATATGCCCGTTTTTAGGGCACAGAATAACGTTTGTGGTGATACCAGTTACGTTTAACAGTCACATAAGGATAATAAGCTAGTCATTGTGGAGAGCGCATGGTGAAGTGAACGTCATATCTTAGAAAAAAAAAGTTTTTCCGATTTCTTCGGATCGGAGATGTGTCCGTTGTTCAAATTTCCCACGATCAAAGAGGACACTAATACGCACGTGCACAGCAAAAATACAACTTGTTATTTAAGCAAGTTATTTAAGGTGTCTCAACTGTACACAGTCTACTCTAAATTACCTTAAAAAGAAATGGTCTGATATAAAGGTGGACATTAAAACCAAAGCTGCCATAGAATAAGGGTTGTATCATTTTGCATAATATGCTTTTATATGTTCTTACTTAATTCCATAATTGATAGAATATTTTCATAAGGCTCGTGTGACAATATATGTCATTTATTTTATAAATTGCAAATTAATAGCAATGTTTCCCACAGGTGGTAGTGCGATAGACTTGTAGAACAATTCGTTGTGTAATGTTTGCAACTTCACTTCATTGCCTGTAAGAGTCGCCAACGGACAAAAACAGTGAGAAATATACGTACGCCAGACATGAAATTGGCGTGGAGGAACGCACATTCTCGCGTTAATTTCACTGTTAGTACATACGACCGTGAGCGTGAAAGCTGCCGTACGCAAAGTTTTTGTGCGTACGCAAGATTGATACATGAGGCCCCAGGGTACTACAAGTGCGATTAAACCATCAAAACATGAGGAAATATGAAGGAAAAAGAAAACACTAAACTTGTTTGAGGTTGTCACGTGTGCAAGACAAAGGAGAATTCAGAATCACAGTCTTTAATAAATCCACACAGGGAAAACACAAGAGAAATGGCTAACCCATCCACACTGACAACGCCAGACAAGGAACAGAACAAAACAGGGAGTATAAATACACAGAGGAACTAATGAGATAATTAATGGGCAACAGGTGAACGAAATGCTCAGTGCTATCTTACGACCAATTTGTATTTTCGTACGATTTGTCTAAACCCCAGTGATGGGTAGGTTTAGGGGGATGGGTAGGTCAGGGGTAAATAATTTGTATGAATTCATACGAATTGGGCAACTTATAAAATATGTATGATTTAGCAAAAATCGAGTGAGGTTGTATGAATTCATACGAATTAGCCACCTCATAAAATACGTATGAATTGCTGTGAGATCGGGTTGGAATGCTTCAATCAAAGAAACAAACCGACACATACTGTAGGTAACTGGGTCAACATAGAAAGACAAAACTGAACATAAACCTAACATTACACTCTTGTTTTTGACAGCCTGGCCAAAGATTATCACAAATAAAACAATTGACTCCAAGCAAAACTTTGTAATATGATTACAAAATCTTTTAACAAATTTTTAATAATACTTAAATAAAGGGTGAAGATGTCAATTTTCCTAGGCATCACTTTTGAACACTACTTCATATAACATTGACTGCCTAATTCAGATGTTTAATTTGCAAAAAGAAACACCTTTTTTTGTGGCCAAATGAATAGCAGAGGTCTTTCATCCGGTCACTCAAAACGTAATTGATTGTGACATCACCGAGAGTGTCTTTAATATACAACAATCGTTGAGTGTTTGAGACAATATGTTAAAGTGAAAGGCTCAGGGAAAAGGCTTGGTGTTGAATACGGCTCCTGGTGCTCATAACCAAAACATGATGACTAGAATCTTATTATCAGTTAATCATCTTTCTACCAACAGCTCTGATTTCTCTAGTGGGTTTGCATAAATGACCAAGAATTTTTAATTGAAGTTGATTATACAGGCTTGATTTTTAGCAGCGACCGTCCCTTTGAATGCTAAACTATGGCTGGATGACAATAAAATGACCTCTCTGAGAGCTCACCTGTGCAAGGTGACGTGCGGCAGTCATCAGTATTCAAGACAGGATCTCGCTTAGAAACCATTAGCATCATCATGGATCTTCACTCTAATGAGGCTCCAGGTTTTCATGTCTTAATTGGATTGCTTCAACACAGTCCCTTATTGATGCTAGTCCTGCACAGTTTATCATGGTAAGTAATGAGCGGATAATTCGCTGGCCATATCTAATCTTTGGCCTCATCGATGAATTAGGTGAAAAGTGCTTTTTCAGCCTTGGCCCCAAATGGGCAGAGGAACAACCCCACCAAAATACACAGTTTCCACATTTAAAATACATCAATGATGGGGTAATATGTTGCAAGTAACATTCATTTAGTAATTTCCCTCCAAAACGTTTTTTTTTATTTTTTTATTTTTTTACTTTTCTATTTATTCAAAGGTGTTTTTTCACCATTAACATACTTTGTTGCATCCCAGCTTAATCTGTTGAGACAATATAAGTTAGCAGGGTTGATTTCCTAAAAAAAAATACTACTTAATGAGTTTTTAATTAGTCTTTTTTTTATTCGTTTAGCAGTTAAAATGTCTAGATACATTTACTTGATAAGCAACACTGCATAAGATATTAAGAACTGTTTTCAAAGAATGTATCCAAATATGTACAAGTTGAGTGAAAGTCACAAAATCATCTTGTAATAAAGATGCATTCTCTGAAAATGGTTTTAATATCTAATGCAGTATTGAAAATGTATCTTGAAAGAACAAATAAGACAAAAATACTTGATTCCACACAGGCTAGCAAATATTGCTAATGCTACATTTTCACTTTAACATATCACACAGGGGTTAAAAACTAAAATAAAGGTTAAACAAAGGTTTGCCAGTTATAGCACACATTTTTAGATGCCCTTGTAACAACTAACCACATCAGAAAATATTACTTATCGCGCAGCTTCACCAGCTAAATTTTGCAGGTTAACACCATTGCTGCTAGTCCAGCAGGGTACAGAGTAAATCTGGGGTGTATGTATGTGACCATTTACTCCCAGAGCAACACATAATCAGGAGAATAGAGCAATGCAAGGAGACAGTGTTTTATCGGCGGAAGGGGAGATGATTGGCTTTTCGAAGGCCAAATAAGTGCAGCTGGGGCTCTTTCAGTTGTCTCTCTGATATCTCAGGCCCTGAAGGAAATTGATACTTACACTTGGAAACTAAACTGTCAAATATAATTCATCTATGGTCATTTGTTTTATTATCTCTAAAAAGGACATCGCTAAGTAAGTGAAGTCAACCCAAACAGGAAGAGCAGCTGTGGAGAAGACACGCTCGGAGAGGAGAGGGCTGGAATACTTATTATCTGCAGAGAGAGAAGGTAAGAAAAAGAACAGTTTTACAAGGAAACCATGGTATTAAAAAAATCTCCCATCTTCATTTATAAACCAAGCAACACTCTATCGAATGATCCTCTGCTCATCTCATTTACCTAAACCCATATATCTCTATAACAAATGATTTGTATGTTTAACAGGACATCCACTTAACCAGTAAGACTAACATATGCTGTTTCGAACAGTGGACTATTGGACTTCTGAAACTACATTACATACCATTCTAAGTAAACAATAAAAGCCACAGTTTTAAGTTTACAACATGATATATTTAATGGGATAGTTCACCCAAAAATAAAATTATCCCATAATTTACTCACATTGAAGCCATCTATAAGACTTTCTTCTTTCAGCCAAACACAATCTGAGTTTTATTAAATACTATCCTGGCTCCTCCCAGCTTTATAATGAGTTTTTGAAGATCCAAAAAGTGCATCCATCCATTATAAAAGTAATCCATACAGCTCCAGGGGGATTAATAGAGGCCTTCTGAAGTGAATGAAGAAAAATATCCATATTTAAAACTTAAATCACTGGCTTCCAGCGCAGGCTGTGCTCGCGATCACGAGAGAGTCGAGTTCCGGCGGAAGAGTGACCTTTGACCCGACGAATGACGTTGGGGAATGCGGAAGCGCAGAGAATTAGAAGTTTAAAACCAGAAGTTTTAGAAATTTGTTTTCAATTTCGATTTAAGAGAAAAGGAGCTATGTCCTACATCAGGTCAGAGGTCACCCTTCTGCCGGAACTTGTTGCCGGAAGCCAGTGATTATAGTTTATAAAGTTTTAAATACGGATAATGTTCTCGCAAAAAAAAAAAAAACATCTTTAGAAGGGATTTATTAAACCCCTAGAGCCGTATGGATTACTTTTATGAAAAATGGATACACTTTTTGGAGCATCAAAAACTTGGACACTGTTCAATGCCATTACAAAGCCAGGATATTATTTAATATAACTCCAGATTGTGTTTGGCTGGAATAAGAAAGTCATGTACACCTACAGTATATGGCTTGAGGGTGAGTAAATTATAAATTACCTTTTTGGGTGAATTATTCCTTTAAAGGGTAAGTGTCTAATTTGTGTTTCAATATCATCACAAATCTGGATATTATGCTAGGATTGGAGAAAGTATTTTATTATTGAAACTATAGCTATGTTATGTTGTGAATTTAAGCAATTTGCAAATAAAGCTGGATTCTAGTAATTAATTGTAGCCAATCATCAATCACATGATTTTTAGAAAAGATTTTGTGCAGTGAATGTGTTTTCATCGCAGTTTATGCACATCTTGCACACGCAAACTCTGTTGAGATCTAAATGATTAAAGGAGCATATAGCCTATGCCTTTTTCAAAACAATCTCAGTTTTACATATTTAGTGATAAGCAGTTTGTGCTTCACATTAAAAGTGTGCAGCTGGTACTAACTTCCTATACTGTAGGAATGGGTCTCTCTTTTGTTCTTGCCAACCACAATGCATAAGCACAGCTCCCCTCTGAGCTGCTGAGGAGCTGTTCTGAGAGACAAAGGCCCCGGGCAGTGTATGACACTTCACTGCATCTCATTAACAAGGACTTGGGAATGCAGAAAGAAAAGTTCTCAGTCATGCAGCAAGAACGACAGCACTATCTCAGCCGCTTAAAGGTGTGGAACATTTTCTTACTTCATCAGAAACTGAGAAATGACATCAGCGTTGTCCACACAACAGATGCCCAATGTGACTCACCACAGAAAAAGTGTCTGAATTCAGGCCAGATCCATAAATCTTTTCAATTAATTTGTGATTAATTGATGTCTTTTAGGGAAAACATGGTATAGTAAATTTGAAATTTACATTTACATCTAATATTGTTATACTTTAATCAACAGAAGACCATCCTACCAAAAAAATAAATAAAAATACTTTAATTAGCATGAATGTCCATCAGTGATGCTGACGAAGGTCAAGCTGCATGGGCTTTTTGATGGAGCTGTTTTACCAAAGATGTCTTGCTGGTTAAGCTAGTCAAGAATATTGGTGGTCATGCCAGTACACCAGCATCCAAAACAGCATGTCTAAAAAAATAAAGTGCTCATACATACAGAGTTTGCGTGTGTATCAAAAGATATGCTATCACACACACACACAAAAAAATCCAGTTCGACATATTTTTTATAGCTCGATTGAACAGTTTATTTAAAGGCGATTCCACCACTATCCCATGTTCTCACACACTTTCTTTGGTGAAATAAAGATTAAGACCAATTCACACTGCATCGACAGACATTGACCAACGGTAATTACAGCACGTCACTTCTCAGACATTCCAAGACCCAACAAATGCAGATTCAACATGTTCAATCGGCAAAAACAAGCACCGACCAATGCCAACAGACGCCACTGATCCGATTAAACCCGACAAACCCTGTCGGCACATTGTGAATTGGCCTTAAGGCACACAATTTTAAAGAATTATTTGAAGAGTCTATACAATCCTTTTTAAAAAGTCTCCAATATTATTCCTTCCTATACAAATTCATTGTTAATACCTTTTGAACAGAATTCCCACACTTCCCCGCAGGAACCCGATTACAATCTTTCAGTATCAGGAGCTGCCCTTTTCTTTCTTCTCTGTACGGCCATGCTTTTGAATGACAGACTTCATTAACAGCTTTGGGAGCTTCTTGGGATCTCATACGTTGAAGCGCTCTTTTGGCACTGTGTGCTTTTCCCCAGTTGGTCCCCTATGGTTTATCTAATCACACAGATGCAGACAGACTGGTGGGGGTGATGCCCCCTGTGCCACTCTCGCTGCGGGCAAGGTCGGGCAGGAGGAGGCGCAGCCAACAGTTTCCCTAAGACTTTAATCTTGGCACTGATTCAATAGCCTGTCCTGCTTGTTGTTTTTCCCCATTAACAGGTTTATTTGGATGTTCCTTTTATGTAGGCTTTGTAAAATGAATGTGGACATTATTATTCATTATCTAGCATTATTTGCCTATTGAGTGCTGAAATTACTCTCTTCCAACAGTGTTTTCAATTTCTCTTGTTGGGAATTTGGTTTTAACTTGAGTGAATCCCCATTTCTAACACCTAGTGCTTTCTCATCACAAAAAGTAGCCCCAGGAAGCGTTACTTTGGGAATTGTCAGCCAATTTACATTTAATTTGATTGGAATCTTGATCAATAGAACAACCAATATAGTCTTCCCCTCAAACACAACAATTTACAGTCTTAAAGCTAGAGCTAAATCTGTGTAGTAGTGGTGGGGATTTCTCAGTGATTTGTTTTGTGTGTTACATCATTACACAAACAGGTGGCGCTAAGTGACTGCCTTTCATTCAGTCATTTAAATAATTAATTCAACCAATTTGTTCAAATCATTGATTAATTCAGTAATACGGCTGTTTCCGAAATCGCATACTTCCCTACTATATAGTAGGCAAAAAACAATACGTGACAAAAGAAGTATGTCCGAATTCACAGTACTCATAAACGAGTAGGTTAAAAGTACCCATGACCTGCTACTTCCGGTGAGATTCTGAAGTGTTCATATGATGGACATTTTACTTTCCCATGAGGCCACGGGAGAGGATTTATGAATGGCAGTGAAGTGACGCAACTGACGCTGGTAGGTCACATGATAATGACAACATGGCGAATGTAGTACGTCCACATCAATACTACACACACTTTACTATAAAGAACATACTTTTTTAGAGGCCGTGAAGTAATCACTTATTCAAAATAAGTACCCAGAGTTGAGATTTCGGATGCAGCTCTTGTGTCTTAATGAGTGAATCATTCACTCAACCAATTCGCTAGTGGCATCTGACAACACTGACGTCAAACCAGCCGGACACAGGCTCAACCAATAGCATGTGTTTGTGGTGGGACTATAAGTGTGTCCAACCGGTGGCGGACGGAATCATTATTTTTGTTCAATTACACACCCATCAGCTTTAACTAACAAACAGAATTCAACACGTTTTGGTGTTGTAAGATACAAGTCGCTGGAGTGTTGCTTTTGTAAGTGTGTTGGCATTAGGATGTTCACAGCTCTTTATCTTGGTTTCACCTCTCTTTCTCTAATTTGTCACAGGCCGAAATCAAAGTGCTGGGGGGGTTTATGCAGTCTGCGCTGTCTTTCATTTGACAATTGGCAATGTCGAGAGGTGGGCACATGTGAACAAACATGCAAAGCCTCCAAATGAGTGATGCTGCTGTTTTCTCTCATCTGCTGCCTCAACCACCACCAATCTCTCTCTCACTCCCTTAACGCTCACCTCTCCCTGTTTCTCACTTTTTCTCAGGTGTTTTACTTATAACACCTATTCTAGGCTTTCTGGCAGAATGTTAAAAGATGGTTTAAATTGCTAAACGGTAAGCGACTGAAAATTTAAAAGCACACAGTAATTGAGAATGAGATATATACCTGAGAAATTGTAATATATTGTGGGCCTACTATTTTTGCAGGTGACATTATTTTCACTTACAGCGTAGATGTAACAGTTTTCCTTGCACAATTTCTGACTGTATTCATCAACACATTATATTGCTTAATGTGACTACTTCATTTGTCTTTATTTACTCACCCTCATGTCGCTTTAAACCTGATGACTCTTCTTCTGTGGAACACAAAATGAGATCTTTTTCATAGTATGAAATCAAATCAAAAAAGGAAAGAGAAACATGATAAAAGTGCTTTAAAAAAAGGCATTTGGTCATTACTCATAAACTTTCTCAGTACATAACATTTTTTTGACTGTAAGACACTTGTTTAATGTGATTTATTATTAAATGTAGACTCAGACATGTCAATGAATTATCAAATTTTGATATTCAGCTCATAGGAAAGTAATAAAATATTGAAGGTTTTACATCCAGAGTCATTCTTTATGATTTTTAAACGGATTTGCTGTAGGCCTGCACATTGTAAAGTGGTTCGCCTTTTTTTAATGAAGACATGAAACTTTACCTTCAAGTTTGCAGGTGGTTCAAGACTACTTTAAAATCAAATCTGCCAACTCAGTGCGTAAAAAGAGACGTTTGATGGCGAAAGAGAAAAAGAAATAGAGCTAAACACAGAGAGAAACAGCGTAGGGCTCCTCTAATAAGTTTCGTGATACTCCCATGTGCTTTTTTCTTTTGATGTTGCACCAGGGCAAGATTTCAGAGGAGTTAAGCATAATCCAGGAGACTACGGGAGATGTACTCACAGACAGGGTGGAGCTCCACGTTTGACAACTTTCTTTATCAGGTAGCAGGAAAAACAGAAACCAGTCGATACTGATGAGACTTATGCAAGACTGCGGAAGATAATGACATGGGGCATATTTACAGCATATTAAAGTAAACTGTTTGGTTAAGTTATTCATTGTGAGCGGTTCAGCCAATACCTGCCATAACAGTCACGACTCAATGGTACAGTGAAGCAATAAGGTAAAAATCTTAATATATACATATAATCGCAACTTCCGTTTCATGCCAACTTTAAAACAAGATTTTTATAGAATGAGGAAGACAATTAAAAGTGGTGTGTTCATTCATTAGTCACAAACCTATTACTATCTCCAACTTTAGCCGTCTAACTATCAGGGTTAGTGTCAGGTTTTGCTGTAAAAAAAAAAACATTGATACATATTCTGTATTCATGATGGGCTCTTGTTTACTTGCACGACAAACAATTTCATTTCTATACTTCAGATTGTGGTGCACCAATGTTTCATAGACAAATTACATACATTCATCCAGGGTAAACAAGAACAGGTTAGGAATGGAAGTTTGGGGTTAAAGTTCACACTTTAGTTTGGGGAACACATATTCACAATTATCTATGATTTGTGTAGTTGTTGTAGTGGTTAAGTTTAGGTATGGGGTAGGAATAAGGGATGTAGAATATGGTCATGTAGAATAAGGCATTAATATGTGTTTTATAAGTACTAATAAACAGCCAATATGATAGTAATATGCAAGATAATAAGCAACTTAATAGTGAGAAGCTACTTAAGTGTTCAGTGTTACTGAAGCTACGTAAGTAACATTCAGCAGAGGCACGATGGCAATTAATTTCTCACTTTCTGGTCACATATAATCCATACTTCTGCCAAGAGGCATGCGGATGGATTTCTCAGCCCCTATACATTTTCCAGATTCCCTTCTTCAAGTAGTCTTGCAATAATCTAGGATTACACCTGCAAGATAAAGTAAAAAAGGCGATCCATCTTCTTTAAGGGGTTTAATCTTTTATGGAATAGACTGGATTATTTCCTCGGGTAAGGTTTTATGACCGGGCTTAATTCCCAGAGAAGTTTCTGCACCGTTCTGAGATGCCCCCCAACACATCGTAACCCCCTCCCACTCACCGCTTCCATTGCACCTGGGATGTTTGATTAATGGCCACCACTTGACCCGTTATGGCAACACTCTGCCAAAAAGCTAAGATTAAGTGGCAATGTCGGACCTGACGGGGCCCCTGCTGCTAATTTTATGTGATGTATGGAGGTAATACTGCTGTAGCATCTAGACCGGGGAAACAGGAATCCCGGCCACCCTGTTTGACCGTTGTGAACTTACTGACTGTATAAAAAGTTTCCAGGCGGTGGGGCACTAAGATTTTCTGGTCATGCCACACTTGTGTGCATACTTGTGCCTGGAGTTGCAAAAAAATCTCCATGTCTGTGCAGTTTAAAAGGATTCTACAGCTGTCAGTACTGAGCATGCAAGTTCATTTTTCCCTTAAGGCAACAGAAAATATATACGTGTATGGGTGTTTCTTCAAGTATAGATGATTTTGGGGTTTGAATTTTTATTAAAACTAACACATTTCAATGGTTATATGAAGGTCACAGCTGTCTACTTAGTCTAGTATTGTATTATTGTATCCTTGTCCTAGACTTTCATTCTTAAAATATGAAAATCGATTCTAAAAAAAAAAAAAAATTATTAAATTTGAAACTATAATGTGAAAAAAATCATGAAACATTTCAGTATTTATTGTGTTAAAATGTCAATTAAGAGATTAATTAAGAAGTCAAGTCACCTTTACTTAAAGCGCTTTATACAATACAGATGGTTTCAAAGCAGCTTTATATTGATAACAGGAAAATTATGCATTTCGGCTGTTGTTCAGCTGAAGTCAGTTCAGTGTTAAGTCAGATCTGTTGTAAAGATCATCAATTATTAAATTAGTTCATTTCATCCATGAAGATGTGAGAAGATTTTTTATTTCCAATCGAACTGTAGTTTTATCTTGTTAAGCAAAAAGAGTTAAATCATATTTAATTGCGTATTTTTGGCTTGCATAACACGATTGCTGTGAAATGAGCCATTAAGACAAAGGAGTTGGCCATAATGTTTCTAAAATGGTTAAAATGTCATTTTCACCATTAAATGCTATTAATCATAATGCATGTTATTAAATGAGGTGGTTATGACATTTGTTGGATAAGAAAAGGGCAAAAATTATAAATTTTATGGCGTGCTTGTCTATTCACTGTTGGTTAACAGGTTATTTAACTAAAAGGGTGTGAAAAGTTCAAATTCATGGAGCCAAAAGTGCCAATTTGAAGAAACACAGACATAGGCTAATTTAATTTTCCTATTAATTTAGCTTGAACATTTAAATAAAATAAAATAATACAAATATTAATAAAAATAAAAAGCAATACGTAAAAAGCAGACAATGACAAAAGAGATGTTCTCTATGGTGCATATTCTTCTCATGGTTCGCAGTTCAGTAAACATAGGCCTTTGGGCCACCTTTAGTATTGATATGCCCAACAAAAGTTTGTCCTTGGAGAACTGTGGGATGCTTAAGCACAGAGCTTTGAGGCATCGAGCAGGATGTTCTCCGCTGGCTCCTCAGAGGCCAGTTATGCTATGGCATGATTAGTGAGCATGCTCATTACAAATGCATTCATAGTCTTCTTTGAACTCTCGAGCGGAACATGATCAGAATACCGCCGCGGCGAGGGATGTTTGAAAGAGAAAGTGTGACAAATTTTGATGGCAAGTTAAAGGTGGAGTGGAAAGGAGAATGAAAATGGAGGAACAATAATTTTCCAAAACCAGTTTGTGCTCAAAGGTCTGGTGACTTCAGATTCAAAGTAAATCAGAAACTGTCAATGCCACTGTTAATAGGCCCTACAGCCAGCGTGAAAGTGAAAAGCTAATCTCTGTGTTTAAAATCTTTTTTTTTTTTTTTTTTGCCAGTCTGTTCAGGCGACCTCTACGGCAACATACAAGGGTATAAAAAAAAATCAGAATGACACCTCCTGAGGCAGATGATAAGATGTTGAGGTAGAAATGTGTGTGCGTCCATTATCTACCTCAGAAACTCGCACAAAGCAAAATGTAATTGCTTGCTACTATGGAGTCCATGGACTTTCTCTGATTCAATCATTTACATGATAATGAATTTCAAACAACTGTGTATATCACAGCATGCAGTGCATTGCATTAAGGAGGAAGTATTAAATTAAAAGCCACGTACATGGTATAATATCATAACGGTAAATCATATGCATTTTGTTACACTCACATTTACTGATAATTAGATTACTCAGAGTAATCTTCTGATCCAAAGGGTGTTCGTTAAACGTGTAAGGAACAAAGAGATCTGATGGAAGTTGTTGTTGAATGAAAAGCCAATAGCAATGGATCATCAAGAGGAAACAAGAGGAAGAGAGAAACACAGAGAACTCCCAGCACCCTCGACAATCTGCAATGTTACCTGGATAGTCAGATCCCTAATGAGCATGCTGATTAACTTTAGTTTTATCAAATGAACGCACTCTCAGGAGGAGAAAAGGAAAAGGAAGAACTGACAGAGCATTCTCCATAGGTTGGATTTGATTTATGAACATATGCACTGTGTGTCAGAGTAATATAATTCCCCTTGAGGGGTGTCTTGAAGACCACTGAGATTGCGCATTATGCTGTTCATTCTATACATTTCCGTTAAAGCTTAGCTCATGACAGATTAGTGGATATTACTGCTCGCCTACCTTCACATAATAATACAAGGCGCATTGCTTTCATTTTGATTTGATGATTTAAATGCTCATGAAGTTTGGCTGTGGCTGACAGAAGGAGATCTCCATGTCCAAAACTGCCAGGAATGTCATATTGTATCCCATAATAAATAAATACAAAATGGAATTATATTTTGCTTTAATAATATTTTAAGAATTTTTGCATAGTGGCATTATTTTTTATGAAAATTAAGCACCCCCAATTCTCATTACCTCAACATTTTTCAAAAGTATTTATATGACTGTATTTATATTATTATAAGTAAAAGAATCAGTATAATACAGTTAAAAATAGTATAATGTCTAAAGTAAAAATAAATAAATATGATTTTCATGGATGAATTGCTTAACTGTCAGGAAAATATTGTCACAAAAATATTTGGGTAAAGTGTGACCAAAGCATGTTTTTGTGAGATTCACCCTATTATAGCTCACATGCTCATTATAAACAAAACTTCAATTCAGTTTTTAAGACCTCAAACGGCATGTGCCACAGAGATTTGTTCCTTATTTCAGAGAAATAGTCATTGGCCTTTGGGTTCAAAAAGAAAGAGTTGCAGCATGCACCATGATCTGAATTAGTTCAGACCCTGCTGGGGATTACAGAGTCTAAAATGTTTTTGTGATTGGATCAAAGCATGTGACAGCATGATATTTGTAGTGGAAATGCTTTCTGCTCTGAATGCATCCTCGACCGCAGTGAAGCACCACGTACTTGCCGCCCACTCACGCAGAACCTGATTTCATCAAGTATCCTACAACAAGTTCCTGGTTAAACATCTTTGTTGATCCCAGAACAACATTCCAATCAACCAATCAAATTTGAGGGACACGTTTAGAGTTGGCAAGTTTGGGCTTACAACCAGGGTTAGATGCTTCTACATCAGTGTTATTCACATAACACATGATCATTTTGGGATGTGGGAAAGTGTACCGAAACAAGCGATTCAAACTTCCCTGCATTGCATATGTAGCCAGCGGCGTCAGGAACTTGAGGGAACAATTATATAACATTCGACTACGCCACCCGGTATATACCGGGAACTATCAGCCCCAACTCAGGGAGCGCACAGGTTCGTTACCAAAAAAAATGGGTGAGCAGAGAGACATAGGCCAGGAAATATCAATGAGGCAGTTTTATTCAAATACAAAAGTTAAAATCATCAATACATTAACAAGGGCTCAATATTCACACATCAAAAAGAAAAACAAACACTTTACAAAACTTCAAAATAAAAAAATACATACACTAATACAGATACACAAGAAAGCTTAATTAGGAGGGAGATGGCCTGCTGTGACCCTCAATTCACACAACACACTTAATATCCACAGACACCCACTCTGTTGAAGTCAAGTCACTCAAGCACAGCACTCAATGTGAACCCCTTAAACAGCAGCTAAACCCCTCCTCGATACACTTTCTTCGTCAAAAGCCAGCCCCCCCAAAAGAAAAAAAAAGAAACCGTCAGTTCACAAACATAAAATAAATAAAAATACACACACAAAATATATAAACTAATTAAACTTAAACAAAGAAAAATAAATTACATACAAAATACGCAAAAATGAGCACAAGACAAAAATAAAGAAATCTAAATTAAAATTCGAAGCAAACCAAGAGACAAATCAAAATGAAACAAACATGCCACGGTCGGCCGCACACACACTCAGAGCAGAACAAGTCAGCGAGGAAACAGCCACGCACTCGCACACTGCGGCGAGCAATCGTCCCGGCTCGCTGTTATGCAAGTTCAAGTTCGCTCCAACGAAAAGACGACAAAACTAAGCCCAGGCAAGACAGCAGTGCGTTACGTCAACAGACGCGCATCTCCTCCCGCAATATAGAGGTGAAACCCTTGCTCTCGTCACTCAAATCTGTCGAACATGAAACAGAAAAATTACTAATAAAACAATAAAAGGGACAAACCACGCGAATAGCTCTCATACATACCGGAAACGTTCTCAGCGCAGCACTATGCGTGTTCGCTGGCCTCAACATACCGCCGGTTACTTATGAAGGTAAAACAGTAGCAAAACTCGAGAGCATGTAAATGTGAATTTGAGAACTTGTACAATAAATATTCGTACTTGTACATGAACATTTACACTCACAGCTCCAATGTGAAAACCTGTAATATAAAAATCTGAAGTTGAATGTTGAAATTTGCACTCGCAGACAATAGTCACAAACCTGTATTCTGAATCTGAAGCTGCAGACGAGTAGACACAAATGTGTAAAATGCCATTCACAGAAATACAACGACAGACACAAACTTGTAATATATATTTTGCGTTTAATCTTACATTCACATTCGCGGTACTTCCTCAATTAGGCACTTGCAGCTTCTCAAATCTGTCACTGCAATTTCAAATTTCGCGCCTTGACTTTTGCTACTCTTTTCGCGATATATCAGGTGCAAAACTAACTTGTGCACTTGAAACTCAGAGGCGGTGAGAGGGAAAGGGGGGCGGGAGGAGGGGGGGTCAAAGGAGCCGTTTTATTGGTTGGCACCTAGCCAATGAAATGGGAGTTCGATGATGTCACGAAACCCGCATGCACTGAAACACTAACATGGCTTAATGCATTAGACTGATATTAAAATAAATAAACGAAATGATCAAACTCAGTAGACACAATGCTAATGCATACTACAGAAAAGCAGATGAGCACAGAATATGACGTAAAACATATGACGTATGCCATATATATGCCCTATATATATATGGTATATATACCATAGACTGTAAAAGACACACACACACACACACACACACACACACACACACGCATGGCCGTAACCAGGGTTTGAAAATTAGTGAGGTCCGGGGTGAGGTGCAGGGCCGGATTAAGAATTCGGAGGCCCCTGGGCACAATGTGTTGTAGGCCCCCCTTAGGCAGGCCAAATGTATAGTTTGTCGAAGGATATTTGAATTTTGCATTAACAGTTTTAGTTTACTGACTTAAAAGGAACTTTGTTGTACTATGCTGGAGTAAATTTCATAAATGATCGTTCTTTCCCATAGGATTTTGTAAAACTATGATGGGTGGACCTCTGTCCCTCTAGGGGGGTTCGGGGGCATGCTCCCCCGTAAGAAAATTTTGTACATTTTAAGGCTAAATGCATCAATCTGGTGCTCTTTGAGAGCTCAAAATTAAGAGCTTCAACGGGCTTCAACCCATGAACTGTGCAAAAAGAAAAAACATTGACTTGTACCTGGACATTAAAGGGGGCTCAAACTTATTTTTTAGTTATGATATAGAGTTTGTCTACATTACATTATCACTGGTGTTTTAGTATGCCAAACAATTAGTGATATATATATATATATATATATATATATATATTATATGTATATATATATATACTGTATAAGAATATGACACATAGGCCTACTGATGATGAATAAAGTATAAGGCTATTAAATAGCAGTTCCAAAATAGTTTTTGTAAATACAAATAAGTTGGTATGTCAGACCACAATCATTTAGAAATATAGTGCAAAAACACAGTGAAAATAAGTGGCATTTTTGGGTTAAGGAAACAACAGTAACCATGGTAAATACACAATACTAACATGAGCTGTTAATGAACATGACCACTGATCCTGATGAATAGAATGAAAATTGAATGAACATAAACCTGCATGTAAATCATTCCAAACATGAAGTAAGTTGCGGAATTTATTGGCACTTTTTGGTAATTTCATGACTTACAAATTGACATCAACTACGATGTTGTTGCATCATGCTTGTAGTTTCTTTTGCGCTTTATTTATAATAAAGTGACATAAAGCGCTCTGCCGCATTTGCGCGTGTAATTGAAGAGGACGCGCAACGAGACTGACGGGACAGGAAAGTACGTTTTTTTTAGGTGAGAGACTTTTTATTTCGTAACAAGTTACAAATAACGTTAGAATAATGATACAGATCTGTATTATGCTATTGTTTTTGATAGTGTTGTAGCCTACATTTCTTACAGATAATCATGATCATTGCGTTTGTCTTACCGAATTTGGTATCTTCCTGTCAGCAATTACAGTTTGTCTAAGCTTCTTCTTTTTATTAATGCCACGAAAAACATTAAAAAAAAAACAAAAAAATAATAATAATGAGAAAAAAGTTCAAAGCTTGTGTTTTGGAAAAGAAAATTAATATATCACTAGCCCTAACATTCAACTTTCCACTTTATTAACGTCCTAAAGTGTCACAATAAATGGGAAAAACGAGTCCAAAAGACGTATAATAGGTGGATCTGGCAACACAGAGGCTGCACCCGCGCCCTCACTCACAACCATAGACTGTAAGCTCACAACGCGCTCTCAAGCCCCGTTCACTGTTCCTTCTCTCAGCGACATGAATTGCAAACACACATATGACGTAGCTTAAACGGCTAATTAATCATTCAGAGAGCTTGAAATTTTATTTTTGAATATAAAAAAATGACCGAGGTCCGGACCTCGGTGACCTCATAGCTGGCTACGGCCATGCACACACGTACGTATATATATATATAATTTATTTATGTTTTGTTTGTTTTTGTGTGTCCAACAGTTAGGCTAGGGTGAATATTTAAAACATTTACATTTTTCCAAAGCGACTTACATTGCATATTAAGGTATACATTTTACATTCTTATCAGATAATTTAGGTGCATTTTCATATTGCAATGGAATTGGCACATATATATATATATATATATGAAGAGTTCAGATGCAAAAGCCTCTAAATGCCATCTGAAATTTTCTTATAGAATGATCATTTTTATCAAGCTTGTATATTTAAGTTCAGTAATTTCACTTAAATGATAATTAATAGGTAATCTTCACTGCCATTTAAGTGAAATTATTGAATTTAAATATACGAGCATCTGAACTCTTCATATATATATAAATATATATATATAAATATATATATATATATATATATGCAAATGTGTGTTCAGTGCAAATAAACTTGCTGCCTAGTGTTTTATTAATAAAGTAACAAATTATGTGTTTTTTTATTGTTTTTAATTTTTATTTTATAACTGTTGGTCCATTAAGCCTCATTAAGCGTTTTCTTAGGTTTCGAGGAAAACGTACAATTAAACGTGTTGCGTTCATATTCTGTGCTCAATTTTTTTCTGTATAGGCTATGCTTTATGGTGTTTCCTGTTTGGTCTTTTAATACCACTGTCTCAATTAAACGCGTTGCGTTCATATTTTGTAAAACTATTCCAGTAAAACTAATGATATTTCATAAAAATATTTTCCAAGCGTTTTAAAAAATAGCTGCTACATATGCATACAAATGTTTGCATTGTGGCTGGCGTTGTTCATTGGTGAGGCATCGACCAATAAAATGACTTCATTCCGACCCCAGCCCCGCCCCCGACTCTGCTCTCTCAAGTCTGCATTTACAAGTGCACGAGTGAGTTTTGCTACAGGCATATCGCAAAAAGAGTAGCAAAAGTCAAAGCGCTAGGATTTGAAGTTGTACTGCCAGATATGAGAGGTTGTGAGTGCCGACTTGTGGTTGTACAACGAAACTGAACTAAAGCACAAAGATAAATGTGTAGTACACAATTGTGCCTGTCATTTTGTTTATGTAAATGACACTTTACACATTTGTAACTATTAATCTGCAACTTCGAATTCAAAACACAGGTGTTCTGAGTATTGTCTGTGTGTGCAAATCGATAGATGCAGCTTTTCACATCAGAGCTGCAAGTATAAATTTCAACTTACAAATACAAATATTAATTTTACAAGTTCTCACATTCAAATTAGCAAGCTCTCGAGTTTTGCTACTGTTTTACCTTCATAGTTGCTCGTCAATGAACTACACAGACTCAAAATAGTAAATACACATTCCATTGATGAAAATCCTCAAAACAGACGTAGGTTACCAACCTCAAAGCCCGGGGCAGACTGTGCACGGCCGCACAGAGCCGAAACAGCACTTCAAACTCTCCATTCATAAATGGCGGCCTCCGTAAAGGGGCGGTACGAGTGTCGACGACGCATCCCAAGTGACAGAAAACCTCCCCATTTTATACCATGACACCAGACTGTTGATAGGTTCAATGGTTTCACATGACACTGGCCAATAATCAACACAGATACACTTCACCCTGCTACACATAAAAACACACGGAATATGATAAAAATCATGGCTTCATTTGAAAAGCATTAATACCAAGTGGAAACAGCAATGCATCTCTGAAAATAACATATCACGTGGCCATACAACCAGTCAAATTCAGACAGTTGTCTTTGACCTTGTGCTATTTCGAGTGTCTCTGCGTTTAAGATGTATGTATACTGTACAGGCAGGCTATATATATATATATATATATATTATTACAATTGAAGGCAAATTGTGCAGTACACAAGATCCGAGGGGAGGAGTCGGATCTTATATAAGGGGTGGAGATTGGTAGGTTTAGGGGTGGAGATGGGTAGGTTTAGGGGTGGAGATTGGTAGGTTTAGGGGTGGGTTTAGGGATCAGGGGATGGAGATTGGTAGGTTTAGGTATGTAAGGTGGGAGGAGTTGGATTTTATCCGACTCCTCCCCCCGGATTTTATGCTCTGCAGTGAGGACCATCTAAAAAAATTGGCTGATAAAATGCTCATTACAGTTTTCTCTGAAAGCAAGAGTCTCATGGTGCATTCAAGTCATGTCACAAATGAATGAATGAAACCTTTATTGCCCCGAGGGGAATTTGTTTTGCTCAAGGTATAGCCACATTGAACATTAAAGGTATAGCGGAGGATCTTTCCGAATTTTAGATAAGACCCGCCCTTTCCACTTTTTGAAAAGTTTGATTGATTCACCAGAATGATTGACAATTAGGAGGACCAATAGTATAGGTGATCCACCCGGAAGTAAAAAATCCTCCGCTATACCTTTAACACAGATAACATAGAGGATACCGTAAAACAAAACAAACAACAACAACACAGCAATGATGGTGACATACAATCTCATCAATCCAATCACTAAAATGAATCAATAAATAATTAAATAAATAATCAATAGTACACATTTAAAAATGTCTATGTGCCTGTGTCTGATCTGTTCAGTAACTGAATGCTCCTCAGCACAAATGATGTAATGGCACGTTTGGTTTTTGTTGTTGGCATTCAAAATCTATGTCCAGAGGGGAGGGGGGAAAACTCTGAGCAAAGTGGGTGGGATGGATCATCCAGTATCCTCAGAGCCAAATTGAGGGTATACTGATCTGTGAGATAAGATGCTTTTAACATCAGATCCAGTAATTTTCCTGCCCATTTTAGTCACCTTGTCCGGCATGTTCCTGTTCTGGACAGAAAGACCCCCCCTAGGGCAGCATCATCTGCAAACTTAATTATTGAACAGTTAGAATGGTGGCTGACACAATCATTAGTATATAAAATAAATAACAATGGTGATAAAATACATCCTTGTGGCACTCCAGTGTTTGTCATGATGGTTCTAGACTGGCTGTTACCCGCCCTCACATACTGTTGTCTGCCTGTTAAAAAGTCCTGAATCCACTTTACAAGATTGAGGTTTACACCCATGTTTGTCAGCTTCTCTATCAACATGTGTGACTGGATGGTATTAAAAGCTGAAGAGAAGTCTGCAAACAGGATGCGTACATGCGAGGCAGGTGTTTCAAGGTGTTTGTAAATTCCATTCAGAAGGTTTGTGACAGCATCTTCCACACCCCTTTTCTCCCTATAAGCAAACTGTCTATGTGAGCTTTGGTTTGTATTGTGAGATGAATTAAAATGATCTGCTCAAAGCATTTCATAGCAACAGAAGTGAGTGCTACTGGTCTAAAATCGTTCAGTCCAACTGGTTTGGGTTTCTTAGGAAGTGGTAAAATTTCCGCTGTTTTCCATATCTTTGGGACTTTATGTGTGTCAATTGATTTCTGAAACAGTCCTCTGAACACCGGACTCAGTTGTTCTTTGCAGCTCTTTAGGATGGTGCTTTCCAGCCTGTCAGGGCCGGCAGCTTTCCTTGTCCTTATATGGGAGAAGATCCGCCCCACTTCCTCACAGCTTACCCTGATTGAGGCATTGGATTGGCTGGCACGTCACTCTCCCATCTCGCAAAGTGTTCATTCAGGGCATTGCTTGCTCGACTGTATGTTCCGGGGTGTTAGAGTAGTGATTTTGACCAATGATAGTTTTAATACCCCTCCATGCCATACGTGAGTTATTTTCCTTAAGTTGTTGTTCAACTTTGTCTTTATATTGTCTCTTGCCCTGTTTGATTTTCGTCTGTATTTCCTTCTGAATCAGCTTTCCTCCATACCTGTCATTTGCTTTAAACGCTCTTTCTTTATCCACTAACAGTTTTTTTATTTCGGTTGTAATCCAAGGTTTTGAATTAGCAAACTGTTTCACACGTTTTGTCGGGATCACATTATCCACACAAAAGTTAATATATGACGTGACAACATTTGCATGCTCGTCGAGATCTACACAGTCAAAAACGCTCCACTCTGTGCAGTCAAAACAGCCCTGCAGAGCTGTCACACTGTCATTGTCCCACACACGCACTGATGTGATTTTAGATTTTTCCCTTTTCAGCTTTTGTCGATAAGAGGGCAATAAAAAGACAGTGTTATGATCTGACCCGCCTATCGCTGGTTTGTTGACTGCTTTGTAAGCATCTTTTATGTTGCCATAACATAGATCAATTATTTTTGATCCACGCGTGGCGCAATTCACATATTGCTGATAGTGGGGTAATGCAGATGACAAAGAGCAGCCATTAAAGTCACCCAGAATAAATTTGGGAGTGTCTGGGGACACTGCCTCAAGTTCTTGTATGTGGTGATGTATCGCATCTGCAGCCGCTTTGTAGTTTGCGTCAGAGGGAATATACACTAGACATACAAATAGTTGCCCAAACTTTAGTGGTAAATATATACTGTAGGTCTTAGGGAAACTGATAAGAGTGCTAGGTTTGGGGAATTGATGGTGTGTCTAATGATATGGTGTCTACACCACTTGGTGTTAATGTACATGCATAGTCCTCCACCAATCGATTTCCCCGTATAGCTTGTTGTTCTCTATCAAGTCTTAACAGTGTACCAAAGCCAGGTAGGGAAAGACTGTCATCATTCACTGTACGGTTTAACCAAGTCTCACTGAAACATAACAGAGAACTATCTCTGTATTCATACCGGTATTGCGTAGAGGCATGGAGTTCATCTAATTTATTCCTTAGCGATCTCACATTAGAGAGGACCATAGTTGGTAGTGGGGGTTTAGATCCTCTTGCACGAACGCTGCGTTTAATTCCTCCTCTCGAGCCACACTTCCTCTTTGTCCTGACAAGTCGCTGTTCAGTTGGACGTAGGCATTCCAAGGGAAAATCCGTTGGAGGTGTCCACTGCAGCTGGGTTGTTAGGCCCAGCTGAAGTAGTTGATGTCTGCCGTAGGTTATCCTGAATGGCTCGGCGTAGACAGGAGTAGAGAGGGTAGAGTGATCGCCAGAAAGAGTTCCAAGTAAGCCATGTTACAGTCCATTTTTTACATCCAATTGCTGACGTTTACATTCAAGACATTCAAAAACACAGAGGGACCATAACAAACATTGACCGAACAATCAGAGCTCCCGTGTGCGTCCGCCGCTGAGTAGCGCCACGTGACCACAAAGATTGTATTTACGAGTTGAACACACATGAGCACCACAAAGTTGTAATTACGAGTAATTTGTTGTCATTTTTTTCATAAATTACTTAGAGCTAAAAAGCCTTGCTGTGTTTTTGTGTAGTTAATTAAGAGAACGCACCTAGAACCTTCCAACTCATAAATACGACCTTCCCGGGAGGACTTGAACACACCATCAGCTAACCAGTGGGTACAATTAAATATTATTTCGGTTTAGGTTGAGAAACACAGAGGCTAAAATCGCATTTCAAATAATATATGATCATGTGTTAAAAGCTGACAGATCCACCTTAATGTCTGGGCTGTCTACGGCTGAATAGCATGTTAGTATGCATGTGATCAGGAGCTTTTGCAGGGAGGTGATGCTAGTCTCCAAAACAGCTCTTTTGTCAAAGGGTGATGTATATGGACAGTAGGAAATGAAAAGCACTTTATTAGGGGAATTATCCTGCTGACCTTAGTGCAATGAGAGGGATTACAGACGGCAAAGAGAGTAATCATGAACCCCTCTATCACCGGGGAAATAATTCACTCGCTCTCTCTCCCAACCCAAAGAAGTATAAAGCTCCTTATTTCCACCGTCTTAATTGCTCCTCACAAATATAGTCACCTAATGCCGGGTATTAAAGAGTAAAACCATAATACCAACACACCAGTCAGCCAATAGGTGAAGGTGTACTGCTTATCCACCCCAACAAGTGGAGGGAATATGTGACCTGGCAATAAACCCATTTATAAAAGGGCCTAGCTAAGCCCCCAGAGCATTACGAGACACAGGGCTTGGGAAAAGGAAACAGGCTCCGCTGTGTATACGCCGTTGAGGAGGGTAAGCCAATGAAATGCTGGCGTCTTCAAACAGGGAGCTAGGAAGAGTCAAAGGTTAATAAAAGGGCATCTGGATGGGAAGATGAAGACATGGCAGCCAGAGGGATTAACTAGCTCACATATCAAAGAGCTTCCCAAGCAAAGGGGCTCAACGCACGGATCAGCCAGGAAAATCTCTGCCTCCTTCACTGCTACTTGAGGTGAAAGGCCTCCGTCTCTCTCTCTCTCTCTCTCTCTGAATGTTTAAGCATGGGTCTAAGTCAGTGATTCTCTCCTTTTTTTCTTTTTTTTTTGTCACACTGCCTTATGAAACTAGAAAAACTTATTGGGTCCTCAACCACAATTTGACCTGTTTATCGATATTGTTGCTAAATGTTTTGGCATTTAATAAAAAGTTATACTTATTTATATTTATTCATTATAGATAGATAGATAGATAGATAGATAGATAGATAGATAGATAGATAGATAGATAGATAGATAGATAGATAGATAGATTAAGGAGCCAATATTAGTAAAGTTATATTAAAAGTTGTTACTGAAAAAAAAAGTTTCATTTGGCCGATAAAAAGTTTATTGGCCAAAAGAAACAAAACAAAACAAAAACAAAACAACATGTTATTTTAGTTTTTACTGTTTTATTAAATAATTAATTATTAAAATAATTATACTCTTCATTGAAAAAATATACTGCAAAAACATATAAAACTTTTACTTATAGAAAATGATTTAAAATATCCTAAATACATTAAAAACGATACAGCTTTGCAGGAGTACATTCAAGGAATATTTCATACAAAAGTGATCCCCCCCACCCCCTTTTACCTAGCAACTACCAACAATACCCTAGCAACCACATGGCAACACTTTGGCAACCATAGATATAGCCTATATAGATGCCTCATTGATGAATGTTTCTATGGGCTCCTATGCATACACCTCCCACCATATTGAAACAGCTCTGTGACCACTCATGATCAAATTAACTGAGCATCATTTCTGCGATATACATTAGCAGATGATTTTAACAGCATTTAGTTTATCATTAATGTGATAATTCTACATACTATTGAGTTATAAATATAAACTCAAACCAGCACATTTTCACATCTGAAAGATTATCCCATTTCATCTGGAGTTTATAGCCACAGGCTGCACAATGCTGTGACATTTTCAATGAAAATCATAGATTTGTTAGTATGAGCGATGAACACATCATGTTAACCGTTCCGTGTCTAAGTGTCAGGAGCAGTTGAATGTGACATCTATACATATGTTGGCAACCACCCAAAACATGCAGCTTTGAATTGTGGTGACATGTTATGCAGGAGTTTACATTTTTTATTTGAATCTAGATGAGATTGTAATCCTTTAACACAGCACAAATTACTGGCATCACTAAAATATTACCAGGAATACTATTTTTGATCAGACTATGATTTCCTTTAGATAGCAACAACCCAGAACACTGCATTTAGTTGCTGATCTCTAGTAAAATATTCATACCATCTACAAAGCTCAGAACATTTATGATAATTCTGAATGTGTGTTTATTCTGTAAAGGAGGAATAAGGTGGAGAACTAGAGACAGAAAGACTCTTTCAAGGTGCATCTCACACGTCAGACGTCTCTCCCTCCTACTGAGACAAATTCAGGAATATTTCATAACCTTGACACGTTTTTCATGTTATTGTTTTTCCGACACTGCATCAATTATTCACGCTGACGACAAAAAGAGAAACAAACCGTGGCCCTGCAGGTCACTCAGGCGAAGCATTTCAAGCTATTGCTACTCATCCAGTCAAACATTACATTATGTTCCTCTGCAGATCACTGGCACCAGGAAGTCCTCGGCGTCGCATTTACCGAAACATGCTTTTGATAGCACCCACAGGAGAAATAGAGTTTGATCATAATGCTGCGCCTCATCTCTCAAATGCAGATATTCACACATTATTACAAGCTGCGCATTTGAGAGAGACGTGTAATCTGGAAACAAAATAAGGATTTGCTTCCCCCTCCCCTTTTTTGTGAATGATTGTTTCCCGTGCTTTCACTCCCTATATCAGTCAAGCAAATGCAATAACACTGTGTTGTGCAGTGGGTCTTGGTTAGGCGAGACTGAGCTCATAACATTTCATTTATCAGATGTTGGGATACACACAATGTACTGCATATTGGTGTAGCATGCGATAAAAGCGAAATAAAGTAATAAAGAAAAATGACCATTAGAGCTTTGAATTAGCTGGCCACAGTGACCCAATATGACCATGGATCATTTGGTGTGGCCCTGTTGTGAATGGTAATTTGAGACAGCCATGGCTAGTGCCTACTAGTGCTTTGCAAATGAACAAACATTCCCAGCGTATTTGTCATTGGTGTCTCATTAAAATAGTTGTTTCATGCGTTCGCTTCAAAGACTCCAGTGCTCTGTTTCTCAATGCATTGTGCATTCTGTAATACAATGAGCGGCTCGACAACTGCCTGCCGTGCATAAATGACAGATCTAAAAAGATGCTCTGAAGCATGCATTCTCCCGTAATACTGCATGCTTCAAACAATTCAAACAGCTATCGCATCTGACACAAGAAACTGCAATGGCTTTTACATATGCCGTATGTTTCTTACTCATTTCTAAAATCTACGAAGTACCTACGGAGACAGCATTTTAATGCATCATAGATGATACCACATTGAAGCTGCTTTAAAAGTTAAGCAACTTAAAAACCTTTTCACGAGTTTGTGTGTCAATATAATCTTAGCATACATGTTAAACAGATTTGGCTTGCTGTCTGATAGAGGGGCTCTGAGAGGATTTTCTACTCGAGCTCCGATTGCCCACCTTTTACATGGGCAAAATACATAAAGGAGGAGAAGGGGAGAGGGGGATCCTGAAACGGGAAACAACAGGAAGCAGTAAGAGGCTTCACATAAATCACCTTATGAGTGCAGTTTTCTGTTTTGACGCATGTCTTAAATAGGGAACAGGAAATTCGGACAAAACATGCTCAAACTAAAAGAAACTAAATTAATTTTTTTTGTAATGAATCATTTTAGACAAATTGTAGCATCACATTTATCATTCACTTCAGATTGCAATCCAAACATGGCCTGCAACAAGTTCAGTAAACAATATCCTAGATGGCAGACAGGGCGAGATTATTAAAGGTGCAGTAAGCGATTTCTGAGAAACGCTGTTGAAAGTGGATCGGACCGAGCATCAGAACCCAATTTTAGCCAATCAGCAGTAGGGGGCGTGACCACTCATGAAGAGGGACGAGAGAGAGTGAGCAAGAGGGAGATTTGAAGAAAGACTGTAGAAAGAAAGATGGCTGAGAGAAAAGGTCAGAGGAATATCACTGGAAAAAAGTATGATCAGGCAAAAGCATTAATATTAGAAAAGCTTTCCAGCGTTGGAGAGACCTAAGTGGGAAGGCCTGAAAAGAGACACAGTGGTTGCATTGCTTCTGCTCCATATGTGAGTAATTTTGCTTTTTGCTGTTTCACAGAACCGAGAAATGCTGTTGTTGTAATGTTACAGTAGCTATAGTAACAATAGGACAATTTTGAGTGTTATTGCTTGTCTGAAGCTGCTGTGCTGCTGGTGACTAACAGAGAAATCTTGCTTGTATATACTCTTGTGAACTGTATGTTCATTTTTTAGCGCAATTTTCCACCGGACAAAATTGCGATTGTTAACTCATGATTTCTGTTCTGTCTGTGCGCACCAAACTTGTACTTCTATCTACTCCTCAACCAGACCACCTAGAGACTTCGGGTTTTCGGCATTATGTTAAGGAAGGTCTAATCTCGGGAACGCACAAAAAAAATCCAGGAAAAGATTTACTATCTCTTACGCCGCCTTCACACTGGCAGTTGAAATCAGCTCCGTAATACGCAATACGCCCCCAGCGGACGTCGTACACAACGGTGAAAAGCGTCGGAAGCACTGATCTATATAGAATGACATTATATATATATATATGTGTGTCATTATATAGATCAGTGGTCGGAAGCCTCGGAAGCGAGTATATTTAAATATTGAATTATTTAATTGTATTAACTGCCCTAATAACGTTAAAAAATCATGAAAATAAAAAAATGACATGACAACTAATCGTTATAAAATCATTATTTATTTTATTAAAAGTTAAGAATCCAGGTTTGTTTATCAGTACCATAGCAACGCTAACCTTTCGCCATAGGCCTTTCGCAAGAGTTAAATTTTTTGAACGCATCCGGATGGCCAACGGACACGATTTTTTTCGCACCGCACTCGTTCGCACCTGGTTCGGACCCATTCGCATGCGGTCTGCGAATCTCCATAGGAAATGAATTACTTCCGGTCGTTTCGCTGCCGTATCGGAGCTGATTTCAACTGCCAGTGTGAAGGCGGCGTTAGTGTTGTGATCCCATGACGTCAGAAAATTGCGCTAAAACACTCACTGAGTTTTTATTACTTGTTGTTCTTCCTTGTTGTTCGTTCGTCGTCTTTGCTTTATTTTTTGCGAAGCATTATTTAGCTTTGCTTCAGCTATGATAAAGAGACATCCACTCTTGCATTGCTTTGCTTTGCTCAACAGTAGAGCATTGGCACTTACAACACCAAGGTCATGGGTTCGATTCCCAGGGAAAGCAAGAACTGATAAGAATATAAAATGTAAGTCGCTTTGGATAAAAGCATCTGCCAAATGTGTTGGGTGTTTGTGTTTGTTTGGGTTGATTTCAAATATCCACAGTGTTTCTCAAAAATCGCTTATTGCACCTTTAATAAACTTCTTCATTACTATCAATACTAGACGATACTGATAAAAAGTCTCAGTGTTTCATTTAATAATTACTGTGTATGTTTTTTTATTCTTCATGTTTTTAACTTAACAAGTTGCTACAGTAGGTCTAGGCAGCATTTACACTCATTGGCCACTTTATTAGGTACACCTTGCTAGTACCGGGTTGGACCCCCTTTTGCCTTCAGAACTGCCTTAATTCTTCATGGCAGACATTCCACCCAGATTTTGGTCCATTGGCAGGATAGCATCATGCAGTTGCTGGTGTATTGGTGCTTGAGACTGATACTCATGTTGGTAGCTTAGCAACTCTACTAGAATCAAATGCATTTACAGCATCCAAATCCGTCACTTATGTGTTTCCATGAGGATTAGGATGCTTACAGGCAGAAGGCAGGGAGTCTGCAGTCAGGGCATCCTTAGCAGTGTTGCTATTTATGCCAAAGACACTGCATTAGTTTAAGGGGGTGGATTGGGCAGGTCTGTTAGAAGGGCTCATTAGAGATTCAACCTTCAGCATTACAGATTCCTTAAAACGTTTGCTTGCAGTGGGAGGATTTTTGCTCACTTGACCTTATCACATTCAAACGCACTAAAAACTCTAGATTAGGGCAACAGTGTTCAAAAAAGATACAATGAATAATCCAATACAACAGCAAGATTTACATAAGATGCAGAAAGAAGAACAATTAGAGAAGGCTGAAAAACTATGATATACGGCTGAGAACAAAACAAAGCATGAAGATTAATGATGCTATAGTTTAAGAATGAGAAAGCAGCTATAGAAAAAAGCATATAATACATGTATGCGAGCTGCAGGTGAAGTGAGCACATGAACCTAGTCTGTCTTATTAACTGTTGAAATGCATACAATTTGCATACCAATGCACTTGAAGGGCTGACAACGATTTTGCATTCTTAGTAACAGGTGTTACTAAGACAGATGTTTTTTAAAAGGTGTGCAAGCTATGTGCACATGGCTATTGCTCACTTGTCACGGTTTAAAAAGTGTGATTATACAACATGTTTGTGTACTAACGAGACAGGGCATTATAGGGTCTTTTGCTCATAGTATTTTTATTTATTTATTCTCTTCTAAGTGATGTTTTTCAACCCGATCTCACGGCAATTTGTACAAATTGTCTAAACCCCAGTGATAGGTTTAGGGGCCGGGTCAGGGGTAGGTCATTCGTACAAACTCATACGAATTGGGCAACTCGTAAAATATTAACGATTTAGCAAAAATCTTACAAATTCGTACAAGAATTCGTATGAATATAGCCACCTTGTAAAATTCGCACGAATTGCCGTGAGATCGGGTTGAAAAACATCACTTAGAAGAGAATTAAAAAGAAAAATACTATGAGCAATAACCCTAAGTATGAGCAATAACAACGGCACAATAATATGCCGGACATCAACATTGTATAGTTGAAGAAAACACTCAGAATTCAGTGCATGAAGTATGCTATAGTTCCCCATAATGTGCCAGACTGCAATCCCTGAAGAGAAGCATTTCTTACAGAACCTTTGCGATAATGGAAAACAGTTTTCTGATTACCATAATTCTCTGTTTCTCATCATGTGGGTTTAACCCTTACATAAGAATTATTAATAAACACAATTCTTCGAAGACACTTACAAAACAGCAAGTCCGAAGTGGAGACTTCAAAGCGTGATGTATTTTAATCATGTCGTGATGCTAGCTTGGATGTCGCCTCCGGCTCAGGCAACCTCCCCAAACGCTCCTCTCCATTGTCTCTGCTTCACTGAGTCATGTGATGGGCGAGGTCCCTCCATGGTCCCACAAGTCTCTGTTGCTCTCTCAGAGATGACAGTCCAGAGAAGCACTTTTATGATGATTTATTTGAGCCAGTCACTGCTCAGTAATGGAAATTCATTTGCTGGAGTTCCTGATGCTCTGCAGGGGTAGAATGGAGGCTGCAGTGCTCATCTGTAGGCTCGGATAGTAGGAGACCGCAGAGCGTTTGAAAACTGTTGAAACAATGCCTGGGGTTCAGGCAATAAGCATGGGGTCAACTGAGGTGGACATTTGTGACCTGAATAGGAGTTCTGCAAAGAGCCTCTCCTCATATTTTGTGACTTTATCAGTAATACATTAGAGACCATAATCGGAACAACACATACACTGTAAAAAGAAAACAAAAAAAAAACAAGGTTGCCTTAATTTTTCAAGTACAATCAACTTGGATGTTTATGTCATTTCAACTTAAATGACATTAAAGAGGCTACATGCGATTTTCTGAAATTTAAACTCGCGACTGACACCTGTGGCCAAAAAAACGGAACTGCTCTTCCTTTCTGCTCGCTCTCGTACGTGCACACTTCACAAGTCATCCGCTGCAAAGAAGTCAACATTATGTTTACAGAGGTAAGAACAGTCAAATACATATATTGTTTGAGAAACTAAGTTTGTTTGCTGACTAGCGGTGGTGGCAGAGTGATCTGAAACGTTTAACATGAACGCGCTTGACGTCACATCCGCAGACAGCACGCGAAAAATCCGACCCGACAGAAAATAGGAAAAATAGGATACAGGCTTATAGGTGAACTCACTGTGAGCTGACAAGGTGTCAGTATGCTCATCAGGAGATGTTTGAGTCATAAATGGTCAAATAAAAAGGCTATTGTTACGTTTATTTTGGGGAAAAAGTTGCATATAGCCTCTTTAACCTGACTTAGAAAGTTGTCATAACTTGTTGATCATACAATTTTTTACAATATATTTATGCAACAGTTAGTTCAAGCAGTATTTCAGCAACTCTTTCAAGTTACATAAGTAGGTCTTTTCGAGAACGTTTTTAAGTACTAAATTTAGTAAATTATTCTAACTAAAACTTAAATAAAAATAAATTAAAGCTTAATAGAAATAGTAAATAATATAAATAAAAATAACCAGCACATAACAAAATAGAATCTTCTTTAAGTAAATTTGAAAATATAAAAAAAGCTGATTCAAAATATTAATAAATACTATAAGAGTAAACATTTAATACCAAAAAAACACAGATTGTGTTGGTTTTTGTAGGAAAATTATCGTTTTTTCAACATTTTTGTTTATTGAATTATTGTATACAAGCAACATAATGGGAATTGACTGAGTCGTGGAAATGGGCATGACATATCAGAACAGAACAGATCCGCTAAAAAAGGGTTGATGCTTCAGCTGAAAAGCAAATTCATTTAAGAAAGAAAGCAGGTTACTTTGATTTCATGCAGGAGCGAGCAATAAATTGATTAAATGTATGTTTTTGTATTTCCATTTAGTGTTTTAAGGTTTCATGTTCTCATGTGCAAAGATTAATTAGAAAAATCTATTTGTGTATTAAGCGTCATATTTTGCTGTCTTAAACGAGAATGACAATCTGCATATGTGTGTGCTTGAATAAATACATGATATTGTGGAGAGAGAGAGAGAGAGAGAGAGAGAGAGAGAGAGAGAGAGAGAGAGAGAGAGTGAGTGTGTGTGTCTCTGTGGCATCTGCTAGGCCTTTCCTATGTTTATGGTCAAGTGCAAACAGTGCATTTTTGTGTAAAAATGCCATTGGAATCCCATTTAATTTTCATTATCCATGAAAAATTTATGTATGACTTTCCATGGTCTTCAGAGATTCCCTGGATGGTTCTAATGGCCTTTTTTGACTACAACAAACCATATTCACCAAGAAGCCCAGCCTTCGTACAGCCAACCCTCAGCAGTAATTCAGTTCATTTCAGTTGTCCATTAGCTCAACAGAGCAGCAAGTCTAAGGCTATTTTTCCTTTCCCAGTGTGCTGTGCTGCATGTAAACACAAAACAAAATCACAAAGAGACAAATAAATCTTTTGCCTTTAAAACAACACAATGCAAACCTTGACTTTATTTTTTTCCTCCCACAATGTATTTACGCTCCAATGACCCTTCCAGAGTGTCTTCACGGGGAGATAAACCTCCTCTCCAAACCCTCCCAGTGAAGCGATTCAGAACCAGGTAAATTCACCTCTCTGAACCTTTCTGTTTGACAGCCTACTATTTTTGCTTGCTTTCCCATTTCTAATGAAATTCATATCACAAAACTATCAATCATTACACTGCAAAAAATCATTTTCGTAATTAGTATTGTTGTGTTGTTTTGCAGTAAAACTATACTTAAAGTGTAACTGCATCTATTTTCAACCTGCTTTTTATTATTACAATGTCGGCAGTATATTATGTATGTAAATGAACAATGTTTCCTTGTTCTCTGTGTTACCTGGACCAAGAAATTCACAAAACGCATCATCCGGCGGATTTATGACATACAGTGCTTTTGTGAAAACAACAGATTGTACTTCCAGATTTTTGTATCCCCGCCCACAGACAGTCAGATCAACAAAACACATATTGTAAGGGAAGGTTTATCACTGAAAATTGTATTGTACTTTGTCTACTCTTTAACAAGCATTAAGGAAAAATTGAATACAAGACACCGGTCTTGACAGGCTACATTGAAAGAACGAAGTCGGAAGGACGCAAGGACACAAAACGATCTTGTTGCTCAACTGACTGTCCCAGCATATCATAAGTAGCAACCAATGCACAATAAATACAACATAACATCACAAACAAATGTCACAACTAATTAAAACATTTCTTTTAAATTATTATAGACATTGTTGTCGTATTATTTTATATCATTTTATTTTATGAGTGTGTTTGTGAAAAAAAGTTATGCTTTGTCAATGTTAAGATTCTTTTTAATATGCCTATAAAAATACTGCAGGCTTTCTTCAGGTCTTTATCACTTTATTAAAATTAAGCAAAACAAACGGACAAATGTTTCTTTTTCATATTTGCAAGCCTGCAGCTGGAATGTTTTAAGTGAGAACGAGAAGTTTAAAGCTTACAGGCTTTCGTACATGGTCCTCCCGCAGGGTCTTCTGGTATTTCTAACGGTTTGATTCTCTCAAGTCTGCATTCGATGCATTCTCATTACCAAGACCACATCTGAGTACTTTCATGTGTCCTCTGTACTTCTTGAGCATTGGAATTGAACTTCAATGGCTGATGATAGTACGAGAAGACAAGAATGCAAGATAGCTTAAGAATGCTTATTGAGAAACGGTCTACGTATTTAGATATACGACTCTTTTGGCTTACTTTTTTTCGCATAGCCATACTATATAACAGGGAAGTATTCGATTTTGGATGCAGCAACTGTGATCGTGGGCATCCAGTTTCAGATGTCGACTAAAAACACTGGGTTTTTTTCTCTGAGCCTGTAACTACTTGCCTACACACTGGAAACTGAAAGTAACACACTCCCGCTAAACGTCTATCTTTGGATCATTGCACCCGGGAACAAGTTGACACCACTATGACTAAAAGTTTGCTAATGGGTATTTCCTGCTAAAGCAAGGTGGTATTTTACTCTGGTAAGCGTATCCATAGCAGACTGAGGGGAGTGGTCTTGGATGGCAAAATGCCCAGTGCATTATGGGTGTTGAAGTTTCCCTACTTATTTTGGCAAAAGAGATGACAAAAGCCATTTTTTGTTTGTTTTCTCTTGTCATGTACAGGCAGCCAAATTTTATTAAAAGCCCATTTTGCCAGCGAAGCACCCCCTTTAAAAATGCAACTGTGCAAGTTGAGTTTTTTAAAGGGATAGTTCACTTTGAAATTAAATTTTGGTATGTTTTAGCTTACCTCAAGGCCATCCAAGATGTAGGTGTCTTTTTTTCCGCAGTAGTTTCAATTTTGATATTTTTAGGTCAAACCGTTCTTGTCTGACAGTCATATCATGCAGGTCTATGGTCACCACCTCAAAGAGCATGCACAGAGTCCAAATTAAAACAATTCCCCATCGTCCAAATTAAACAATTCCCCATCGTAAGTACACATTGATGGCCTAAGACACGAAACGAGCGGTTTGTGTGAGAAAACGAACAGTATTTATATCGTTTTTACCTCTTATAACACAGCCACGTCCAAGTGATCTGAGGGCGCGGGCGCATCCTGGTGTGTGACGTGTGCGCAGACTGGTGCATAGATATATATACACTAGATGTCGCATTAAAGACATTTGTTCCAATGAACTGCCGTAGACAAGGCGACATCTAGTGTATATATCTATGCACCAGTCTGCGCACACGTCACACAGCAGGAAGCGCCCGCGCCCTCAGATCACTTGGACGTGGCTGTGTTACAAGAGGTAAAAACGATATAAATACTGTTCGTTTTCTCACACAAACCGCTTGTTTCGTGTCTTAGGCCATCAATGTGTACTTACGATGGGGAATTGTTTAATTTGGACGATGGGGAATTGTTTTAATTTGGACTCTGTGCATGCTCTTTGAGACAATCACCACAGACCTGCATTATATGACTGAAAGACAAGAACGGTTTGACGTAAAAATATCAAAATTGAAACTACTGCGGAAAAAAAGACCCCTACATCTTGGATGCCCTTGAGGTAAGCTAAAACATACCAAAATTTAATTTCAAAGTTAACTATCCCTTTAAGGCTACAAGTAAAAAATGTGACGCAAGACAGGACAGAGCTTAAAAAATAAAAAAAATTGATTCATTATATTATCAAACTGAGTTAAATGTCTTGTTTTTTAGAGTGTATAGAGACTATTTTTAGACCGATCAAAGGTTCATACATAAACTAGTCTTTAAACTAATGGATGTGACCCTGACATAAAACATACCCAAAGAGCTTATAGGAGGTGTAAGCATGCTGCCTGTGCTGCTCATAAATCTCGTGGCAACATTTACATGGAAATCAGCAGCGTAATTTACTGAGGGACATCCTGTAGCTCATGATTGTAAACCATAGGTTACTCTTGCTTCTTTGTTCCAGAGGGGAAAAATCTATACAGTTGTCAACCTTTAACCTTTACTTGAGTACTTTGTGTGTTTCCCTCTTATGTGTGAACTAGGAAATTGAACTTGATTTAACATGTCACCTGATTATAATAATGTTTTATGCACTCTCATTGTTTTTCTTGATTGCAATCAAGTGGCAGTATTGATGTAATGTTTCACATTAGAAGTGGGCGGTATACCAGTAACAGTGTGTGTGTATTATGTATGCGTGTGAATATATATATATATATATATATATATATATATATATATATATATATATATATATATATATATACAGTATATATATACAGTATATATATACAGTATATATATATACTGCAAAAACAGCTCCATATTATGAGGCACCAGAGTTTTAAAAAAAAATATTTAAAGGGATAGTTCCCTCAAAAAAGAAAAAAATCTGTCATAATTCACTCTAAAGTTCCAAATCAGTTTGGCTTTCTTTCATCCATGGGTCGCGAAAGTAGTGCTGGGCGGTTTACCGGTTCATACCGAATACCGGTGTTTATTTTTGTTACGATATGAATTTTTAATAAACCGCAAAACCGGTGTATGTCGCTTTAATCGGAACGCGGCGCTGCGCGACACAGTCTCACCCCTCATTTACAACACACGTCTGCGGCGCATTACGGCTGCGACAAGGTTTTATTCCGTCCTCCACGTGGTGCGTCAAAATAGACCAGGCGCCTATATTTAGCGAAGCGGCGCGGAGAGCCGCTTCTGGGAAGCTTCGATCTGAAACACAAGCAATCATTGACTAGAATGGGCACGAGACGTGTGGGGGTGAGAGTCTTTTTTTCTTGCGGCGCGCGTGTTTTTATACTGTATTAACGTATCTGAAGTGAACTGACGGTCTTTAGAAAAGTTTCTTTGGTATTACGATTGAATCTTTCTTTATCTTTCCTGATAAAGCAGTGTTTATGAGCGTTGCTGCTTTGTGTACAGCCGTTACCGGGGAAACCACTGTTTCTGCCGCTCCTAAAGCGCGTCCTGCTGGCACCTCTTTGTAAACAGCCTTGCAAACCTGTATTATTAATATTAGTGTGGATTTTTTCTATAATATTCACTCATGACAATAAAATAGGGCATTATAAGTAAATCTACTGCACTATTTCCTCTCTCACTCAGTAGAAAATGTGGTAAACACCCATCATGCTTGAGAAAAAAAACACACAAAAAAAACCCGGTAAAAACCGTGAAACCGGTATAATTTAGAAAAAAACCGTGATGTTGATTTTTGGTCAAACCGCCCAGCACTACGCGAAAGGAAGTTTCAGGCTGCGATTTTCCCATGCAATGAAAACAAATAAACAAATAAAATTACTAAAAGTGACGCAGCATCTTTGAATATGCAAAATATGGAGATTGAAGGGCTGCAGCAGAATGCAGAATTTTCAGAGAATAATGATTTTCCGTGTGGAACTTTTGGGTATCATTCAGCTTTATGTAAGGCACATTAGGATTATTGATGCATAAGTCGATATGCAGCTACAGGGACTTTTCATGCATTCATGCATCTCTATGCGCCCTATTTGATAAATAGAGTGCAGCTCGCCCATCTTTTTAAGGAATATCACTTCCCATCAGGCTGGCAAAAGCGCTCTGAGGTACTAGATTCCAGGGGTGTTTATGGTTTGCAGGGTGCCTCTGGGATATGCTGACATGACTTGAGGGATTTATAGTGCTGAGGGGCCAGATCCCAATGGAGCGCTGTAAGTGGTTCTACAGGAAATGAGGGTCACCTTCATAATCACTCAGAGAGGGAAGCCTTGAACCTCTGAAGGATTGAATTTGGCCACTCTGAGTAGGGAAATACTAACTCATCCAAATGGAAAATTAAAGGAAAAGTACCTCACTGGGATTTTTTTTTTTTCTGAAAATCTTCCCCTCAGCATAGCTGTGAAATCTCATTTGCGTCTTGCAACCATGATGCAAGGTGTTTGAGATCATATTTTTTTTATCGCACATAAAGCTATCACATGGCTTCAGAAGGTGTGTGTACTTTTGTGATGTTTTTTCTCATATTACACTACTTTATTTTATAGAAAAAAATAGACTTGACATTTTACTAGCTCTGTGTGTCACACATACACTACCATTCAAAAGATTGGGGTCGGAAAGATTTTTTTCTTTTTAAGAAATTAATTCAGCAAGGATATGTAAAAAAAAAAAGGAAAGATTTTAAATTGTTACAAAAAATACATATTTCAAATAAATGTTGTTTTTTATATTCATCAAAGAACCCTAAAATATTTTATCTCCGTTTCCACAATATAATATTAAGCCACAAAACTGTTTTCAACAGATAATAATAAGAAATAATTCTTGAGAAGCAAATCAGAATGATTTCTATAGGATCAAGTGACACTGAAGGCTGGAGTAATGATACTGAAAATTCAGCTTTACTACGACAGATATCAATTACTTATTAACAGATATTAAAATAGAAATGGTATTTTTCACAATTTTGCAGTTTTTACTGTATTTTTGTAGTGTAAGAAAGAACAAGATAAATGAATAAATTATTACAGAATTGTCTTTTTCTTTTCTAAAGTATCCCTTTAACTAGAAATATGGTAATGTTTTCAGAAAATCAATTTGTTTCTGGTTGTGTAATTAAAACAGAATTCCAGATGAAATTTTGCAAGTGAGCTCCTCAAAGTTCGAACCAAGAAAATCATGGCACAAATGACAGAAATAAGACATTGTGCGTCAGCGCCGAGATTTTAATGAGTATCCGTGTCTGATGTAATGTTTTCAGTGAGAGCAATATCCGTCAAGACGCAGAACAGTTTCATTGTTGATTTTAGCTTGTCACAATTCCAATCCTGCATCTTCCTCTCCACTTGCAGTCAGTAAAGCAGAGAAAACACAGAGAACACTACTGACCCGAGGCAGAGAGCTGTCAGTCATCTTGAGTGACAGCTCTCATTGGAGTTCCATTTTTTAGGTTGCTGCTTTCCAATTTTAGCAAGTCTTACACATGTAGTATGCGCATAAAACATATTTAATACAGCCCACAAAACATTTGGGATGCTTGCAAAGCAAAATTCGATCCTCAAATGGTGCCTTTAGGCTCTGAGCCACATACTCAACAGCAGTGAATAGACTCAAGCACGTTTCTTGGGGAATTTGCATTGGAGGGCCGTTTGTCAAAACACTTCTTCCCAATTGATCTGGACACATATTTTTTATAGCTGTTCCTGGGTATCTGTGTTATTTCGCTCTGGACGTTGGGACTTAATTTGGTACGGGCAAAGCCTCAGGCTTTTTTTTCCCCTCCACTAAACAAGCAGATGCAAGCTGGTAATAGTAGAGCCAAGGTCCATCTGGTGCTTGGTTCCCTGGCCTGTGTGGCAAATAATCATGTTCATTGCCTAGTGCATCTGAACCAGGACAATGTCCAATTTATCAAGTGACCACTCTTGGTTTCGTATATTCTTTGTCAGACCAGAGGAACATTTTTTTTACTGGTGAAACAAGATGTCAAAGGATTCTGGTGAGAAGCAGGTTAGCGTCTTCTCTAAGCCTGTAATGGCAGTTTCCATCTGAAAACAAAATTGTGTTTTAAAAGTATCTGGCTGATCATTTCTATCAATAAGGACTATCATTGCATTTGCTAAAGTCTGTCAAGTTATTTCATTTTTGAAAGACAGAAATCCATGGGAAGAACTGCATGCTCTACAATAGTTTGGAGTCAGTAATATTTTTAAATGTTTTTGAAAGGTTATGCTTATTAAGGCTGAATTTATTTGATCAAAAACAGTAATACTGTGAAACATTATTACAATATAAAATAACTTTTTTATTTTATGACGTAATTTATATCTGTCATAGTAAAGCTGAATTTTAGCATCATTACTTCGTAAGTGTCACATGATCTTTCAGAAATGATTCTAATATGTTGATTTGCTGCTCAAGAAACATTTATTATTCTTATCAATGTGGCAAACACTTAATGTTTTTGTAGAAACAGTGATTTTTTTTTTTTTTTTTTTTTTTGGTCAGGATTCTTTGACCAGACAGTTCAAAAGAACAGCATTTATTTGAAACAGAAATCTTTTGTAACATTATAAATGTTTTTACTGTTACTTTTGATCAATTTAATTAATCCTTGCTGAATAAAAGTACTAAGTTCTTTAAAAAAATAAAATAATAATTACTGACCCTAAACCTTTGACCGGTAGTGTATCTGTAAAATAGTCTGTACTTATTTGTATTTGTTCTACACCCTTTTTTTGTGTACATTCTACTTACATAACCATTTGCATACTGCTGCACCATTAATTAAATTACATTTATTAGTGTGGTATCTTCTATTTCAGATAAACCGACCCTAAATGACACATTAAAAACTGCGGCTGGTTGCTTGACATGTCATTCAGATGGCCTTTCCCTGTCCAAGTATGTGAGAACATTAGTAATAGTGTCCTATAAAAAGATTTCCACCTACCCTTGACCAATTAACTCCAAAGACTTCCTTTTTTTAGCAAAACGTGGATCTCTAAGATGCTTAAAGGCAAATTTAATTTGTTGAACAGCTTTGAGGGACTGCTCCAATGTATCTGTGACCAGCTTTATTCCTTCCTGCCTTCTAAACGTCCAGTTTCTTATTAACATCTTTTGCAACTTTTCCCTTGCCAGATCGCTTAGAAAAGGCAGTGGAGCAGCTCTTAGTCGCGTCTTCCAGCTGTGGGAGTAAGATACAGTAGCTTGCTAATCCGTTGAGCGTCGACTGCTTCAGCTCAAGGACTCTGCTATTTGTCAAACAGAGGCTTGTGGGAGTTACCGATGGTCTCCTCTTGCTTTATTGAGTCACCAGGGTTTGGACAACTCCGATTGGTCAAACTCTGATGGGAGCCGGGGAAGCCATAGTGCTTTTCTCGGAACAACGGATAGATAGGATTTTCAGAGCTTTTCAAACAGCTGTTCTTTGATAGCAGAGGACCACTATGTGTTTGAGAAATTCAGTGTATTTTTGAAAAGTAAACCAAGTTTGTATACTTCTGAGCACATTGCAACATGGGTTTTCACACAATTTCAGACAAAATTCCATGCAAAATTTGGTTGTGTTCTTCTTTTTGTTTTTCTAAACCAACAAAAAAAGTTTCAAAGGAAACCAAAAAATAGATTGACAGAAGTAGAGCGAAGCAACAAAGATTTATTTAAATCACTCCGCTCCAGCTCCATTCCGGGTCTTTTCCCCTCCTTGCTCACTGGAGAGAGAGAAACCCCTCAGAGCAATCCTGGAGTGAAATCACACAGATCTGTGGCCAAACTTTATAGAACTTTATATTACATACTGTAAGACAAGATTAAAAAATAATAGGAATTCAGCAAGGATGCATTACATTGAGTAAAGGCATTTATAATATTACAAAAGATTTATATTTCAAACAAATGCTGTTATTTTCAACTTTCTATTCATAATAATAAGTAATGTTTCTTGAGCAGCAAATCATCACAGAACGATTTCCGAAGGATCATGTGACACTGAAGACTGGAGTAATGATGCCGAAAATTCAGCTTTGCATCACATGAATAAATTACATTTCAAAATATATACAAACAGAAAACACTTATTTGAAATTGCAATAATATTTCACAATAATAACGTTTTTACTGTATTTTTGTAAATAAATGCAGCCTTGGTGAGCATAAGAGATTATTATTTTTTTTATTTTATTATTTTTTCAAATTGAACGGCACTGAATAGGAAATTGTCAAATAAACAGTTTAATGATCAGAATTACAGAATATTAGAGTCCCACGTAATAAATAAATCTTTAAACAATTCCATTACCTGTGCTAGTTTGATTCACCAAAGTTCTTGTTCTCCAGCACTTAATTCTGCTGAACAGCTTACATTGCATTTTGAGAGGAGACTTCTTCACAGTTGGACACACTCTCTCTTTCTCTCTGGCTGTGCCAAACCCACTGTGCAATCCAGTGGGACTTATTACCGAACAGGCATCAGCTTAGCTGGGTCGAAAGTTTTTAATTACATTTAGAGTGAATGGAGAAGTTAAGGAAGACGGAAATCACAAGGGGAACAAAAACAGAAATTTAAGCGTAAACACACACATAAATCTAAAACTACTGTGAATAATGATGCAATAGATAAAATAAAGCATCCCATGAAAACCAAATGTTTCTACTGTAGCCTAGTCTATATACATATATATATATATATATATATATATATATATATATATATATATATATGAACTGAAAATTGTATTAAACTGTTTCTCAATGCAATACAAAATAATAACAGAAGTTTTGGGTGAACTATGCCTTTGAGAATTATTTTTTCTAAATTCCTGCAACTTCAAAATATAATCTTTAATGCTTTATCTAATATTTTCATTAAAATATCAAAAATATTTTATACACATTTTATTTTGAGGTTTTATTTTAATACAGCTTTGAAATAACAGTTTCTTGCAATTAGTACATTTTTGGCATTGACGGGCTCAAAAATGTCACTTTCATTAATGTTTATGAATTTGAAAAGCACGCTAATTGAGTAACAAACACTGAACAGACTATATAGCACTCCTGTGTGCTAATATGTGTGAAAATATGATTCCAATTCCATTCCAGTTAACTGTGCATGTTTCAGACTGTGTGCTCATATTCTAAATTTAACACTGTTTTCTCACCTCTCACCTGAGACAGTGAGATATGATGTCAACTGATCTGTGAGAGCAAAATGGGCGAGTAAATATAGGTAAAAGTAATTAACGACAACACCTCGTCGCTCTCAGAAAGCAGATGGTTTTGAGTGAATTCACTGTTCGTACACCGCTCACTTCTGCATCTTCTCCTGCTTTATGCTGTCATTTGGAAGTTGATTACAGGTTACCTGAGAACATTACTGTACACTATGATAAGCAAACGGATTTCAACGTTTTTCTCCAAAGCGCTGTGTACAGAGAGTTCCTGTCTTCTTCCTGCAGGATGAGGTTGTTGTCATATCCTGAGGACATCAAATACCGCAGTATCGCACGTTAAACTCAGAAGGTTGCTTCACTGTAAGCAGGCTGACACAATCTCAGAATATATCTCAGTTGTATCTATCTATCTATCTATCTATCTATCTATCTATCTATCTATCTATCTATCTATCTATCTATCTATCTATCTAATAGATAGATAGATATATTTAAAATAGCTGTTCAAAAAAAGGATTATACAACCATAGAATATTTACCAATGAAGTCACATGGAAATGCAACACCAGTTATGAAAAATTAAATTAAATTAAATTAAATTAAATTAAATTAAATTAAATTAAATTAAATTAAATTAAATTAAATTAAATTAAATTAAATTAAATTAAATTAAATTAAATTAATGACTTAAAGGAAAGTGTTTTTACAGATTTGTATTACCTTTTTGATCATGTTTGAAATGTTTCTTCCAAAGTCGGCAGGAAGATTTAGTAGTCTGTCAGTAAAGAAGGAAAATGACTCAGAAAACTAAGTTCTACTCGTGGATATCTAGTTACCTTGCTACTTATTGTCTCAAAGTATAAACAGTTTATGCCACTAACCTGGCAAACTTTGGCAACCCCAGTGATTAATTCCTTGTCAAAAGCTCTCATTGCACACAACTTTATTTCCAGACAGAATGCTAAAAACACACCTGTGCAGCCTTTCTCCTGGAGGTTGCATCAAGCCAGCCAAAACCTTAGATCTTGCCAGATGGAGAAACTGCTTTCCAGTTTCGTGAGCAATATACATCAGGCGGTCAGTGAAGGGAGTGTGGGTGGACCGTGGGTGGACCGTCTGAAGCGGAAACTGAGTAGAGAAGGACGTTTCTTCGCTGCTTGATAGCTGGAAGTGCTTAGAGGTCTTGCGGGACAGTAGAACTCGGGTAAATATATCTCTGTCTGGTAGTATGTCATGTTTCTGTTCCTGGCTTAATTTTCATTTGACTTGTTTTCGTTTTTTAAAGTAAGGAAAAAAACATATACAGAGAGAGAGAGAGAGAGAGAGAGAGAGAGAGAGAGAGAGAGAGAGAGAGAGAGAGAGAGAGAGAGAGAGAGAGAGAGAGAGAGAGAGAGAGAGAGAGAGATTCCTTAAACTGATGCATGAGTGTCATTCACTTTATTTTAAAAAGTGGTGAGGTTCACTGATGCTTATCTCTTGAATATTAATTAGGTTATAATTAAGCATAATATTTTGTCGTTTTGTTGTGTTCAAATTATCTTAAATTCATTTATCAAAAAGTATGACTTATTGGTCTGGTGGCCACGTTTTCTCGTTTTGAGTACAAACTTTTTTTTATTTTAATTAACCAAAATTAGTAGATGCATATCAGGGATTTGTTTTATGTGCTTTACAATCATTTAAAATTCGAAGTGTATAATTTATGAATAAAAATAATAGCAAAAAAAAAAAAAAAAGTATTGCTGTGTCCAAAATAGAATATTTGCAAAAAACAGTACGCCAACAGAGTATGTCTGAATACATAGCATTCGAAAAACAGTATGCAACAGTATGTAAAAAAGTCCCCGGATGACCTACTACTTCCGCCCATATTCTGAAGTGCACGTTCGATGGACACTTCACTATCCCATGAGGCCAGAGGAAAGGATTTGTGAATGGCAGTGAAGTGACGCAACTGACGCAGGTCACATGATAATGACAACATGGCGGATGTGTGTCCGGATTACATTAATTCTACACACATTCAAACTATACATACTTTTTTAACGATCGTGAAGTTCAAATTCAAATGTAGTACCTACTCAGACAGTGCGTGATTTTGGACGCTGATTTCAAATCAAGTTACTAGAACACACCCCATTTCAGCCATTGGTCGGACAAAAGAGTTAGCCCCGCCCCAAACTCACGTCATTGGTTAAGCCAGTGTTGCTATGCTGGGCTGAGTATTCTCAAACAGATTGTTTTGTTTTAAAATCACTACAAATCCACAGTGTTTGCATTTTTCAGCAGAATAAAAAAATGTTTTTTGCTGAAAATACGCACCTCAGTTTTAAACCGGAATATAAGAAAGTAACAACACGCATCATCTTTAAACCAACATGCTCGTACATAAAATAAACACAGATGGTGCTTCTGTCGGATTGACTGTTTTGCTGGTAATTCGAGTGTAGGCTATGTGGTAAGGAACCCTACGAGGCCCTATGTAATAATTGTGCAAATATAATATTGAATGAATGTTTGCGCATGTGGCACGAGAGTGACTGTGCATACATAACAGAGTGAGACAAGGGGAAGCAAGTGGGCGAGATTTCATGAGATGAGAGAAAAAGAAAGATTGGAAGCAAAAAAGAAGGATGGAGTGACATCTTGAACGCAAACTCATTGCATCAAATCGAGCCTCTCTTACTGAGCCCGTCCACATCTTACAAGTTCCTCACATCAGAGAGGAATTCAAAGAGCTCCATTTTAGAGACAGAAAGAGAGAGATGCTGGGGGTGGAAAGCTCAGTAGCGAACCGTGAATTTTGGCCTTGGCCCTCTCACTCCCTTTACTCGTCTGGAAAAAAAAGTAAACAGCCAAAAATCAGCCAAGCTTACCAAGTCCTCCTCTATAGTACGGCACAAGTTACCTTTGACAAGAAATGCAACAAGCAATCAGAACGGTGACTTTGAGAGTTTATCACCAAAATAAAACAAAAATGTAATAAAATGAAAATCCTCATTACAAATAATTGCATCATCACACAATCGGTGTGTGCATTTCAGCAGGATATGGTGACAACTGGCAGGGTTGCAAACGTATGACACACAAAACCAACCAAACTGAAGCCGACACATCATGACAGCACTCAGACCAAAGCAAATTAGCTAGACATTTCCACATCACAGACACTGAACATCAATCGTGGCATTTTGGAACCAATGTTGATAATAAATAATAACATTAGACTGGCATAATAGAAGATTAAATGTATGTAACAGATCGTGATAAACTTATGGTTTATTTAGGGAAAAATTTTACTATTATGCAGAATTACAGCAAATGTTCACGGTCTGTGAGTTGGTAAATGTACAGGTAATCCTGCAAAATACTGTTTTCTCAAATAAAGCTTATAAACCAGAGGCAGCGTAAAATAATGGCCAGAATAAAATCCGTTGGCACATCACCTATTCGATTTTGAATAACTTACCCAACAGCAAAAAGCAAATGTTCTCAACCATTAACAATGAACGTGTTTACACTTGCTGGGCTTTTAATGAACACCACGTGATGCAAATAATGGGCAAAGCATGAGAACTATACTCAACATTAGTTTAAGTGCCTGAGCATAAATCCACTATGGCATTATACTCCCCTTAAAGGGGTCCTATTATGCCTTTTTACATTTTCAACTTTCTTTAGAGTGTAATGTTGCTGTTGAAAAAGGTCTGCAAAGTTACAAAGCACAAAGTCACTCCAAAGTTAACTATATCTCTATATCAGTGCGCAGTGTTTCTGAACTCCCTGAAACGCCTCGATTGTAGTCTTGAGTTTTCTTCCGGGAATGTACACATCACAATATGCCTTATTTAAATCATTCCCGCACAAGGAATTCGCAAAATAAAGGGACAAGGCCTGGCTGAGCTGCATTAGTGATGAGATGTATACGGTGAGGGCCGTGACATTTCTGCAACACGCTTGAAGAGTTTGACCAATTTTACACTTTATTTACTTGTGTTTACACTTTTATTACACTTTATCTATTTATGTCTGTAAATTTCCATCATAAATCATTTCTTTTCTCAAAATGTATCCATATTTGTCCATAATTCTGAATATTTAATAAGATAATGCCTCAGTTGCATATTTAAAATAACTTTTCAGAAAACTTCTTATACAAAACAATTGTCTTTAAGGGATACTCCACTTTTTTTGGAACTCCCCCAGAGTTAAACAGTTGAGTTTTACCGTTTTTGAATCCATTGAGCCGATCTCCGGTTCTGGCGGTACCACTTTTAGCATAGCTTAGCATAGATCATTGAATCGGACAGGACCATTAGCATCTCTCTCAAAAAAATGACCCAAGAGTTTCAATATTTTTCCTATTTAAAACTTGACTTTTCTGTAGTTACATCGTGTACTAAGACCGTACTATGGCTAGGAACTATACTCTCATTCCTGCGTAATAATCAAGAAACTTTGCTGCCATACCATGAGTGCAGCAGGTGTAATGATATGACGCAGCGCCTGAAAATAGTCCCCAGCTCGGTAACTTCCAACGCTCCCTGTGCAAGCAGGTTGTCACGTTGTTTATGTTGACGGAAGGTAGCCTATTTTCAGGCGATATCGAAAAATATCGAAACTCTTTTTTTGAGAGAAATGCTAATGGTCTTGTCCATTTCAATGATCTATGCTAAGCTATGCTAAAAGTGGTACCGCCAGAACCGGAGATCGGCTGAATGGATTCGAAAACGGTAAAATTCAACTGTTTAACTCTGGGGGAGTTGTAAAATGAGCCTATTTCCAAAAAAAAAGTGGAGTATCCCTTTAATGTACTGTGATTAATCACCTGGAAAGTGTGGTGATATTTTACCCTATTGTCCTGCAAGACCCTGCTTTAATAGAAGCATATTATTTTTTTCATAGGTTAAAGGAGTTCAAAACGCCATGGAATAGAATTTAGTTACTTGTTGAGAGAGTCAGCTAAATGATGTCCCATATACCTTTAAACTGAACTGAAACATTAATTTACACTTGACTAGCAACACCAAAACATTCTCATTTCTGAAGCCGGCCACTGTCACTGAAACACAGAGAAAGAGCGAGAAATCTAGAGAAAAAGTGCAGAGAGAAGGAAAGAGAACTCAGAAGAGACAATGTAATTTGGTGGTGGTGTTTTTTGGCCGCATGCTCCATTTGCCCTTTGAAACGGAGAGAGAGCGATGAGCATTGGCAGGAATTGAATGAGTAGATTAAGACCCCCTCCGCACAGTCCTTCTCTCTCTTTCCCCACAGGCCTGAGAGCAGCAGAGATGGAGAAGAGATTGCAGGCAGAGATGTTCTATCACAGGAGCCTTTGTCAAAGGCAAGATTGATTGGATGATTAAGTACAGAGATAGGAGGAAGAGAATTAGTGGCCACTACCAACACTCACTAGGCACGTTTCCATTACAGATTTGCGCAAAAATTTTGCGTTTTTTTCTAAAGGTCGACAAAAAAATTATGCAAAATGACGCCGTTTCCATTAACCGATGTTATGCAACTAAAACTTTATTTTTTCCACTCGCGATAAGTCATTCCAAAAATCATGGCAACGGACGTACAGTCAGGTCCATAAATATTGGGACATTGACACAATTCTAATCTTTTTGGCTCTATACACCACCACAATGGATTTGAAATGAAACGAACAAGATGTGCTTTAACTGCAGACTTTCAGCTTTAATTTGAGGGTATTTACATCCAAATCAGGTGAACGGTGTAGGAATTACAACAGTTTGTATATGTGCCACCCACTTTTTAAGGGACCAAAAGTAATGGGACAGATTAACAATCATAAATCAAACTTTTACTTTTTAATACTTGGTTGCAAATCCTTTGCAGTCATTTACAGCCTGAAGTCTGGAACACATAGACATCACCAGTTGCTGGATTTCAAAGCATACCACCTCATCAGTGAAGCATGGTGGTGGTAGTGTCATGGCGTGGGCATGTATGGCTGCCAATGGAACTGGTTCTCTTGTATTTATTGATGATGTGACTGCTGACAAAAGCAGCAGGATGAATTCTGAAGTGTTTCGGGCAATATTATCTGCTCATATTCAGCCAAATGCTTCAGAACTCATTGGACGGCGCTTCACAGTGCAGATGGACATTGACCCGAAGCATACTGCAAAAGCAACCAAAGAGTTTTTTAAGGTAAAGAAGTGGAATGTTATGCAATGGCCAAGTCAATCACCTGACCTGAATCCGATTGAGCATGCATTTCACTTGCTGAAGACAAAACTGAAGGGAAAATGCCCCAAGAACAAGCAGGAACTGAAGACAGTTGCAGTAGAGGCCTGGCAGAGCTTCACCAGGGATGAAACCCAGCAACTGGTGATGTCTATGCCTTCCAGACTTCAGGCTGTAATTGACTGCAAAGGATTTGCAACCAAGTATTAAAAAGTAAAAGTTTGATTTATGATTGTTAATCTGTCCCATTACTTTTGGTCCCTTAAAAAGTGGGTGGCACATATACAAACTGTTGTAATTCCTACTCCGTTCACCTGATTTGGATGTAAATACCCTCAAATTAAAGCTGAAAGTCTGCAGTTAAAGCACATCTTGTTCGTTTCATTTCAAATCCATTGTGGTGGTGTATAGAGCCAAAAAGATTAGAATTGTGTCAATGTCCCAATATTTATGGACCTGACTGTAGGTAGGTTTATGTATATCCCATCCACTGCACTGGCCATAATTATTAATCGAAGAAGACAATGTGTTATCCAATCATTAATGGCAAGGAAAGCCCCTTATACTTGAGAGCAGCACATATGAGGTGTTTCTGGGTGTTTCTCCCTCATATCTGCTTCGAGGTCTTGATTGTGGCATTTCTTTGAGGTTTAGAATCCAGTATTCCTGTAATTTTCTCGTATTCTGTCCAAACATACTGCGTCATCTACGTCAGCTGACCTGTAAATGCGCAAAAACTGTTTCCATTGCAGTTTTGCGAAATATTTATTTTTTTAATTGCCTGAAAAACCACCATTGCGAGCGTAAAAACTTTTTTGCGATAAATGGGTGTTTTTGCGAAATTGACGTGTTTCCATTGGCCGTATTTTCAATTTGCAATTTCAATTTGCGCATTTTGAAGGGTAATGGAAATGCGGCTACTGTCACTCTCTCAGGGTCAGGGTTACATGAGGGAAGGCTCAGCATCCGCTGTATTGTCATTCTAATTATGCAGTGCCAGAAGTCTCCAACTCTGTGCCTAAAAATAAATATGCTTGTGTGGTAATTTCAGGAAGTATTTCTATAAAAGGTCACAGCAGGCTTCAGAAACATGCTCTGGTCAAATTTATCAATGAATAGGATGGAAATAAATAGTTATCATTAGGTTGTCAAATCTGTCTTTTGGAATTTTTATGTAAATTTATGTAATTTCAAACAATGAATGTTTTAGAGTGAGACCGGTGTTGGGAAAGTTACTTTTAAAAGTAATGTATTATAATATTGCGTTACTCCCTAAAAAAGTAACTAATTGCTTTAGTTATTTGTTATGGGAAGTAAAATGTTTACTTTTGCATTACTTTTTCTCTCCTGGGATGGGCATGATGGTTTGTTTTTTAATAACAGAATACACAACATTTTTGGCAAATGTAAAGGCCCTCTCACACCAAAAGTGAAATTAATAAGCCCCGCCTCCAGCTGCACTCTGCACTCTTTCATGATTTCTCTCAACGTGGTCAGTTAATAAATGGGAAAACAAAGGGTAACACTTTATTTCGATAGTCCACTTTAGACATTGAACTAACTATAAGTAACTTTGCAGCTACATGTCAACTAACTCTCATTAGAGTATTAGACCGTCTGCTTAATATTTGCTAATTAGAGTTGACGTAGTTGTAAAGTTACTTAGATTTAGTAGAATGTGAAAAGTGGACTATCGATATAAAGTGTAACCAAACAGGGTTGCATTATTTGAAAAAGTAACTCAAATATTTTGTTGTAAATTTAAAAGTAATGCGGAACTTAGTTACTTGAACTCGCGTTACTTTTAATGTGTACCCCCAACATCAAGTGAGACAAACCAGTTAATATATAAAGATATCATCAAATTCATTACTAATACTCAATGATTGTCTCCCTGAGAACAACAAATTGAATAAAGATTTAAAATATAATCACAAGAAAACATTTTCTTGAAATAATTCAATTAGCTAGAGGGGGGCAAAAACACCAGGAATTTCTTAATAAATTACTAGTATTCCATTTTAGACATTAGTGAGGAAGCCAGGAACACAACACAAACTGCAATTAAATGAAAATAAAATAAACAAAATTGCAGCATCTGCTTAGAGAGCAAGTTATTTAATTTAAGATTTACTCTTGTCTCTTGTTTACAATTGTGATATTGTGAAAAAAGAAAATTAACTAATGCAAGAGGCACAAAAGTTGCTTTCATTATTTTAATTTAATGGTTTAAAATATGAAATTATTTATATGGAAACATGTGAAATTACAATTTTTCATTATGAAATATAAGCTTTGTTATGACAACAATACAGCTGTTCTGATGCAGCATTATATTTACACAGAATCAGTGCAGCATCAGAGCATTAGTAGGAATGACCCACATGTGTCCTATAGTCTTCTGGACTCTTGACACTTTATTATAGACGCGATAATTGCCGGTTTTCCCCTTGTGGGCTCTTTAGTGGAGTCAGATTTCTGCTCTGTCACCTTCAAATCCCACCAATAACGGATCACATTCAATGCGCTGTGGTTTTTCTTTCAGCGGGGATTACTACCTCGATGCTGATCAATACGTCAATATGACATCAAACCTTCTGATTGCGAGGCCGCTTTCATGGCGACTTTGTTGAGATCTCTGAAACTCTAAAGGAGACACATGTGAGATTACTAGGGTCTTTTTCTCATGAGAACAATCAGAGAAGCGGGAGACTTCAGCTAAATTCTCCATTTGCTATAAGAAAACCAAATTTAGCCATTACAGAGATGTGATTTCTCTTTCCAACAGGTGCAGTGCTTATTTACACAACCACATTTGGCTCTATTATTGAAAATAATAGCATTAGACCAGGCTATATTCAATCTTTTTCTTTTACCCACGTTCTATTATTTAAATGTATTTCCACAAAATAGATAATGGCAACCTGTGAGAAACAGGGAAGTATGTGGCCTTAAATTAAATCGAAATACAGCACAGTAGGATGTAGTGGGGGGAAATAGCTTACGTAGCTTATTTCATTCAAATATGAGTTCAATTAAGACAACGTGCATCACAAAGGAAGCGGGAGACTGAAATCGTGGCAGAAGAGAAGCACACAATGGATTTTTCAATTTGGGCCCTATTCATTTGTGTTTGTGTAGCTAAGCAGGCCCACCCTGCCTCCCCTCTGAAATCAAATGGCAAGCATTGAATGGAAGCCATTAGGAGCATTATTCCAATTTAATGTATTGATTTGTTTGGTAAGGCTTTGAATGGTCCGCTAAAAGAGTGAATGTGCGAAAAAAAAAAAAAAGAGAGAAGGAAAAAAAGAAAGATAAATACTGACAATCTAGCATGAAACAAAAATAATGAGGGTTATTCAGTTTCATAGCTCCCTTTATTTATCATTTGACCTCCTTGAAAAATGTTAATCATTTAATTTTACATAAAATGCTACGGTTTTGCCCTACGAGGACTTACATTTCCATGGACTGTCATTTGAGATTCATATTGAGCATATGGGGCCGTTTGCAAAAGCAACTGCTTTGTCCCTGAGAGACCAAGTTATGGATGAATTTTGAGAACCGCTGAAATGTATTTGAAATTCAAAATGAGGACTCGCTTCATATATGGCGGTCTCAGAGGACTCGGGATTCAAACGGCTGCTAAAATGTTTGGATTGCAAACACATTCTGTGAGATACAGAGGTTATTTCCAAAAACTTGGGCCAAATAACCACTTCAAGTTTATTTTTTCCTTTGGATGCGTGTTGGATATGGATATGGATATTGAGCGCCAAAGAAAGTTATTTATGGGGGATGAGGACAATCTAAAACAGAAAATAATATTTATTTAGCATTTGCCACTTTTCCTTTTTATATTCAGTTTGCCCTGCTTCATTACAAAATGATGAGCAGGTAAAGGAAAATGAACAAATAACAGCATGCTCTGTTTTAAACCCTAAGCTGCCGACCTCAATAACATTATTATGGGCTTCATTGGTCTGCACATTAGCTGTAGACAACAAAATTATGCCAAGATGATCAAGTAGCTCTGAGTATATCATAGTATCACAGTATATCATATATTCATAGATAATGTAATCCCAGAACGTATTGCCACAAGATTATCCTTTCATCCAAGATGATGGGCAAAGTCAACGAAAATGCCTAATTTAAGTATATTTTTTACATGTAAGTGGCAAAACTCACCAATTTTATCGGTAGGCGAAAACCGTCCGAATTCCTAAAAAGGTACAAACACAAATTATTTGAGTTACTTGTCAAAGCTTAATACTTTGGGTTAAGGGTTTCGAAACCCCCCTAAAACTAAGCATGATCAATAGTAAGTGATGTTTGCCTTGCCAAGCATCTGTGCTACAGTGTCCTTTTTTGTTAGTGTCTACTAGTGGACATACTGTATAAATATTTAAAATATTTGATATAACATTTCATAAGTTCACATTTTGATTTAATCCTTGACTATACTGAAGGCCCAAAGATTTGCCTCACTGCCTGAGGGTTTGAGCTTGAGTGTGTATCTGAATGCACAACACTGCTCTGTGTCACAGGATGACCCGGCATATGCATCTCAAAGATTAAAGCAAATGCCTACTTGTGTCATCTCACTACACACACAGCCCACATATGATTCTGTAGGGAGCCATTGACTCAGCTTACTCTCTGGATCGATCCAGCCTTGCAGGTTCCTTTTAATACTGACTATTGACTCCCTCTAGTCTCACAAAGTCATACTTTTACATACAGGTAAGTCTGGTCAACTTAGCAGCTTATTCTAACCAAAAGTGTCCACTCACACTAACATGATGTGATCGAGCAACAAGCTATTAAACTTTTTTTTTTTTTAAATCTGATTTTTATTTCTATTTTTACGGATACAAACCTATGCACTGATTGCAAAATATGGGTAATCAACAGAAGTTCACCTCTGGTTCACATTCATATCAACCACGAGGAAAGTGGTTTTCACGTTAATCAAACTATACAAACAAACCTGGGTCAACAGCAAAACCTCTACTGGGAAAGTGAAATTAGTGTTAAAGGGTTGGCATAATGCCCTTTTCACAAGATGTCCCCAGAGTGTGAAGTTTTAGCTCAAAATACCCCACAGATATTTTTATATAGCATGTTAAAGTTGTCACTTTTTGAGGGTGAGCAAAAATGCACCGTTTTTGTGCCTGTCCCTTTAAATGCAAATGAGCTGCAGCTCCCAGCACAGGGGGCGGAGCTATAACAGCTTGTGTCCTTTTACCTTACACCAGGGGTCACCAAACTAAGGCCCGCGGGCCGACTCAGGCCCGCCACCCCCCTTTGACTGGCCCCCCAGCCCCTCTGCCACCCACTACTTGAATCGGCCCTATGAGGCAATCCCCATAAGTCGTCATGGACGGTACGTCATGGTACGGGCGTCACAGTTTGGTGCATACATTTACACGGAGAATACACGGTATAAAAATAAATAAAACTTGCGTGCAATTTAATTAATGTAATGCGGAACTACTGTTAGATACGCGGATTCTTAGGGACACCTAATCTGTAGCTCCGCCTTAGCTCTGAAGCAGGCTGCGGTGTAAAGATTGCAATGCTGGAATATGTCGAGAGAGAGAGGTGTGGGCGCGATCGGAAAGTCGTAAAGTGTTTACTTATATTTGTGTGTGTGTGTGTGTGTGTGTGTGTGTGTGTGTGTGTGTGTGTGTGTGGCGCAGCCGCGATCGAACAGTGGAAACATAAAACATGCTCCGTCATTTAGTTTATGCAGGACATCATTCAAACTGCAAAGTGTTTAAGTTACTGTTAATTACATTTTTAAGGAAAACAAATATATTAATCTGAAATGTAGCAGATTAATTTTCAATTAATTCAGGTACAATTACCAACCATATCAAGGTATTTTTATTAATTGAATTAATGAACTAATTATATAAAACTATTGTCAGTGCACTACAAATAAACTGGTTCTATGCCTTTACTTTATTAATACAACTTATTTTAAAAAAAAATACAAGGCTTAAGACATTTATTTTTCTTTTGGTGGTCCAGCCTGAGACATGCACAAGCCTTCTGCATTTTTGTTTTGCTTTTCCCTTCATTGTACCCAACCGTGATGTCTGAACCGAGGTATGAACCGAACTGTGACTTCTGTGTACCGTTCCACCCCTAAAAGAGAGTGCAGAGTTTTCAAAGAACAGTGGACCAACGATTATTTGTGAAGAATAACTTTAAATAAAACAAAGTGTGAAGACTCGATTACAACTTTTGCAAACCACTAGTATTGATATAGTAGTGTGGATATAGTAGTGGGGATGGCTGTGCCAGGCTAGTAATCTCTACTACACAATGAGGCCTGCTGGTGGTCATTTTGGTCTGGGTCACAATTCTGTGTTATATAGCTGACCCGGCCCCGGCCCCCCATCACAGTCAGGAACGATAATGTGGCCCCCAGAGAAAAAAGTTTGGTGACCCCTGCCTTACACAGACATGCACTGAAAATTTCAAAAACTTTTAGCCTTTTATGTTCAAAACCGAAGTCAGAAAGATGGAGAGACTAAAGAAGAAATGACAACATGTAGACAACATTTCTGAATGGTTAGTTGATGAATTAAGGTAGCTTATGTGTAGTTATCTTCTGGTCCTTGATTAGCATATTCTGTCTTGATAATCTATAAATTGTGTTCAGGGGCGGGGTTTATGTAAATTTGATGGTTCATGATGTCACTAACCTGGGAGGAATGTCATGTAGTCCCTACCAGCCATTTGTTGTAGTCCTTAAAAAGCAATTTCTTTAAAAGAAAATATCTCCCTTTGCTTTGAGCGTTGTAACTTTGTAGATGTTGTTTATGTTCAAACAGCAACATTACACACTAACTAGAGTTAGAAAAGTGAAATCATATTCAACCACCCCTTTAAAGGAATATTTCACCCATATTTTGCTCATAAATAATAAGAGTATTATCTAAGAGTATGGGGTGAATTATTGATTATTAATACTAAAAAAGTAAAATACAAAAAATAAATAAATAAAATATTAAGAGTAAGGGACAAATTATTAATTATAATTATTGATTATATATATATATATATATATATATATATATATATATATATATATATATATATACTCGTGATATATGAGTATGAGTTTAAAAAATACAATTCAGTTAACAGCACAAAAGTGTGAATGTCTCTTTCACCTCAGTATAAAGGAAAGCGAGGAGAGCAATGAAGGCCTCACACCTCATATTTACCACAGTTCATTTTTACCTTTGCCAGCTCAGTGTTATATTCACTGCCCTGCCCAATAACACCCACAACACAATTTCCCAACACAATGAGATTACTTGACATTAAAGCTTGTTTGAGGACGGGCCATTTTCTAGTCCGCTCCTGCTGCTCTTACCCCTCACTGGGAAATCGCATCTCATTTCAACTGTCAGATAAGCCCGGCACCGTATAGAGGTCTTCGACCTTCCCCCTCCCACTCTGCCACCTCTCCTTTGAAGTGGTTGCGCTGACCTGCAAATTCCCCACCCTCTGATTGGCTAAGGGACCGCTGATGCGATTGGGGAATGAATAGTGAAAAAGGTCAAGATGGCTGCTCGCAGGCCCAGGCATGTAGGCATCTGATACGGTAAAGCCTATTTTCAGCTCTGTGCACCTGAGGTTCCACGTTGCATGGAAGAGGCGCATGTCCTGACCTCCTCCGTGTCGTACCCTTCAAATGGAAATAGGTGACATTAACATGTGGCTGAATGCTAACATCTTGGAGCGGGAAGATTTTAATGTAAAGCTGCGGCAGAAGCAGTGGTGGAGGTCATCTGATCACAATAAAAGCAAAATCAGCCTAATTATCAACTAGATACATATACATTTTCTGAATACACCAATATAGATGAAAAACTATTCACAAAATTCACAAAACACAGCTAATCTATTCGTTATTGTCTGCAGAACAGACTTCAGTGCCGTAATTTAAATTACATTTAATTTTAATTGCAGAATTATGCAGGTCTTGTGACATCTGAAGAACAGAACTGTATTTAAAAAAATCTGAATAGTTTTATTATACTCAGAACAGACTATGCATAAAAACTCATTGGCAAAGACAAGGTGACAAACAAAAACATTTGGACTTTACTAAAAACAGTTGGTGTTAATTGCCCGAAGCCCATCCCTGATGCCATAAAAGCAGTTATGTTTTTAATCATAAGACCAAATACTAAAGATAGACACCAAAAATGTAATCTAATCTGTGGTTCACTTCAATGAGCAATCAATAAGTGCTTCAATGAGACATCCGAGACCACCACAAACGATTCCCTTAATTTTGAATTTCAAATACATTTCAGCAGTTCCCTAAACTTCACAACTGTTGGTTTCCAAAAATTGCCTCATTTGCTAAATATGAATCTTTCCAAATAGACCTTATTTATTATATGTATAAGTTAATGCATTACAACAACTATTGGAATAGTTTTTTGCATGTTATTGAACATGGCAATGTTTTTTTTTTTTTTATTGCAGGAATAGGCCTACATACATTTTACAAAATACATACATTGCATGAACATGGCAGTGTTAATGTATTTGGTCTTGGCAGACTAGATCTGCTATGCTGCTTCTGCTGCTGTTGATGATTACTGTAATTCTACCAGAAAGACTCGGGAGATAAATTGATATAACAAGCATTATTTATTAACAGCCCAGCAAGCATACATTTATAAAGTTCTTTGGCGTAGGCCCCGTCCTTAGCCCACAATGCAAGGGTAGCGGAAGCTGCATATCCTGCCTGAAGACGAAGGCAGGGGCGCAGCCGACCCCCTGGAGGTAAAGGAAGGGACCATCCTGGTGGTGGTGGTGGGGAGGATGAAGGGGAAGGTACCACCACACACGCACGCACACACACACACACACACACGCACACACACAGTTCCGTCATGAAATTCTGAAATGTCCTTCACATGCAATCTACAAGCGATCATATTATTACCGCATGGGACAAGCTGATTGGTGAGCTTGCTGCTCACTTTTTAAATAGATTGGTGTAAGCTGGTTATGCAGCGTCAGAGTTCCTCTGAAACCCTCCACCTCCCCCAGTCTAGATCTGCTACTGGATTTATGTATGTCTATTTATGCAGCAGCAACATCTCTTACATGCTCACAGCAGCATGTCTGTGTATCTATTAGCAGTTGCAAGTCCAGCAGAAATAATCAACAGCAGCGTAGCAGATGTAGTCCACCCAAACTAAATACATTAACATTTCCATATTCAATAACATGTATATGTATATATACATAGACAGTATAGACTTCCTCCATTCAAATTCAAAAGGAAATTGTAATTTAAAAGCCATTCTTTCGTTTCTTTTTGTTTTTAATGGTGCACAACCCTGTTTGAAACACAGCCTTTTTTTCTTTTCTTTTTTGATTGATTGATGCTGTGCGATGTAAAGCACACTATCTAACATTCAAAGTTTTCCTTTCAATCTAAATGTCACACTGGCAAAGTCAGGCCCTAGTGGTATAGGAAGCTCGGAGTCCCAAATGTCAGTGAATACACCATTTTGATTAGATGACAGCACTCCCTGGCCCTGTATTATTCTTCAGCCTGCACAAACACCTGATAAAACAATCTCATATCTTGCATCATTCTACTTCTTTTTTTGTATGTGGACATTGAGGATTTTTTTTTTAAGTCATGATTAATTAGAAAAGATAGCAATAAAAAGCTTCCAATTAGCTCCAGGGTTCAATTATATCTCGAACTGAATGTCTTTTCACGCTGGGATGGAGAACGCTCATCTATGCCCCGGTTGTACAAGCCACCCCGATTGTGACGCTCTTCTTGTAAATGGTCTAACACATCTGAGATTGCGACAGCATGACGCCACACTCAGTGTCTCCCCTCTCAATTTCTTTCGAGCAGCATGAGGCCTCTTTATGAAATTCTCACTGGCAATCTTCGGCTTATCCTCTCCGCTTTCTGCGGCAGCACTCAGTAACCCTGAGTCATCAGACCTGCCATTTCTTTAACTCGTTTTAGATGGACAGATTCTTTGAAAACTTATCAAGGCTCAATATAGCAAAGTTATTAGTGAAACTATTTCAGTTAAAGGTGAAGATTGGCAGTGAAAAAAGAGAGAGAGAAATTCAAGCCTATCTTCAGATTATTGGTGAGTTCTGTCCAAAATCTGCCCAATTTAGATAGGCAGGGTCATCTGATCAAAATATTATTACAGTTTGCTTTTTTGTACTAGACATTTAGAGACAGAAATCAATCTGAAATCTTAATCTGAAATCAATGATGCAACAATTACAAACCAGAATATGGCTAAACTTTTGAATATGATATTCTATACAATGAACTTCAAATCCAGCAGCTTTACTGTATGTATTCTCTGGTGCGGGACATCTGACGCCACACCTGAGCGCATTCGGTCCATGCTGCTGAATCATTTTATTTGAAAATGATATTATTGATAATGCTATCATATTATTTTTAAGGAATATTACTAAAACTTACATTTACAAAATGATGTTAGTTAAATTTCAAAATATAAAGCATTCATCGAAATGAGGACAAAAAATCAAACTTTGCAGAACATGTTCTTAATGTGATGAACTCTGTGTGAACTTGAGAGGAACTAATGTCACACGAAAAATGACCCATCAAGATCAGTTGATTAAAAATATTTTAAAAAGTGACTCAGAAACTTTAGCATCATTTGTGTGCAGATGTCACTTGGTATGATATTTATGATATACCAAAACAGGAACAGAACAACCGGGTAAAATGCGACATGAAACGGACCATGAACAGAACAAACACAGGGTTTAAATACCAGGGCGTACTGATCAACGAAATAGAGAGCAGGTGCTAATTAACAATGGGAGACACTGGAAATTTATACAAACACAGGAAACAGAACTAAAACATGCAAAACCCACCCAAAACAGACACCCATTAAAGGAGAACTCCGGTCAATTTTAACATTGAGCTAATTTTTTTGTAAATTTGGAGTGCTGTCAATACAGAGAACAACGACAAAAATTGTCAACAGGTCAACAGCAGAGGTGTAAAAAGTACTCAAAAATGTTACTCAAGTGAAAGTACAAGTACTGAGGGAAAATTTTACTCAATTAAAAGTAAAAGTATCTGTCCAGAATCGTACTTGAGTAAAAGTAAAAAAGTACCACATTAAAATTGTACTTGAGTATTAAAGAAGTAAAAGTAACAGCAAGAATGAAAACTAGAGATTCTTGTTTAAGCTTTAATCTCTAAAAACATGAAGTGAACCACATACAAGGTTGTATCCTGCTTTAGAACTGTTTGTATTTAATTGTATTTAATTATCAAACTATAAGACTACTATCTAATGCCAGTATGCAACATTCTTTAAACAGTCCACTAAACATTCTTTTACCACTAAAAGAAAATAATTTGCTAAGGGACGACCACGGCTGATCTTGATCCTGTGGCTGATTTTGGACTCTGTTCACAGCTGAATCACGTTCTACCTCTATTTTCTTCCACTGATTGACTGATATAATTTTTTAAATTTCCAGATCAAGGTGCTGTGCATTGTGGTAATAGATGCGACATGACGTCACTTCCAAAGGACCAATGAACATGTCTGGCCAATTTGGTGGAATGTGAAAACGAATCTCATTGGCAGAATAAATAACATTTAAATTAAACTAGGTAAATCAGCGCAATTCAATTGGTTTGGTAATAGCAAGGGAAAATAGAATAGCCTGGTTAAAACCAGACCATTCTCAGGGGTAATTGAGTTATGGTCTGGCAAACCTTCATGAATAACTCATTTCCAAAGGGGCATCACCAACGGACGTCGCTCAAATGCCTCTGGGCGCAATTGGATAGACCGAAAACCAATCAGAGTGATCGTCATCGTGTAAAGCCCGCCCCAACATTTCTGATTGGTGCCTCAATTTGGACGGATTAGAAATTGGCTTGAATGGGCTCTTTGCCAGACTACTTGCAGAGCAAATCTAAATTTGCCTTTTGTCTGGGTTTTCCCAGGCTAAAAATAGAATGAAGTGATCTCCAAAAAATAAGTACTTTTTGACTATAAATAAAATTGTAAGGAGTAAAAAGTACTTTTTTTCTTACAAAATGTAATTAAGTAAAAGTAAAAGTATTGATTTTTAATTGTACTCAAGTAAAGTAAAAATCCCCAAAAATAATACTTAAGTACAGTAATCAAGTAAAATTACTCAAGTATTTTACACCTCTGGTCAACAGGGTGCAAATTTTAAAAAGAGGATAACACGGTGTAGGCAACACCAATTTTTGTCGTTGTTCTCTGTATTGACCGCACTCCAAATTTACAAAAAAATGAGCTCATTGTTAAAATTGACCGGAGTTCTCCTTTAAGCACTGTTGATGTTTGAACACACCCCTACCTTCATTGCTCCGCCCCCAAAATAACAAACACGCAATGCAACACAGGTAACGACTAACAGCTGGCGCATCAGACAGCTCGCTCAAAAATGAAGGAATCAGCTGTGATTAAAAAACAACAACAGCATGTCTTGGTTCTGTAAAACATAGCAAAAGCAATGTTGCTCACATATCGAGCAGAAACAAAGCAACATCGTTTTCAGGCACTCCAACGTCTTTTCCAAAATGAACACAGGTCCTAGCTCTTGCCTAATCATAACCCTTATTTTTCCAATTATGTTCCTCTGACCTTTTCTCTTAGCCATTTCTCTTTCTTCTTTCTACAAATATCCTGCTTGCTCACTCTCTCTCCTCCCCTGTCATAAGTGTATACAGTGTATGTCGCCTATTGCTACTTATGACCGCCGCTAGCATAGCTAGCGAAAGCGGTCATATAGGGATTGTCAAAGTTTTTTTTTTTTTTTTTTTTTTTCGTCAATCTACTGAATTTTCCGTCAACGATACCAGGGACACCGAAACACCGGCGAACATGAAATTTGGTGGGCATGTAGCCCCACTAGACTTTTACGGAAAAACTTCGTTTGGTCCCCGGGGGCCACTCCCCCCCCGCGCTGGGCCCCCCCAAACCCAAAAAATGCAGTTTTTCCTAAATAACTACTTGAACCGTGGAACCGAGGATGAAGATTTTTTTATGGTATGTTGGTCTTAAGGGCCCACATCAACCTAGCCCATAATTACTCATTTGTGATTTGTGCCCCTCCCATAAAAAATGAAAATGCAATATTATTCTGCTTTAATCGCCCCTATCTTCAGTGGAGATGTTCAGAACTGCACCATATTTCATGTGTATGATTAACTTGACATCCTCTGGGGGAATTTTAAGTTTAGTAGAATTTCATCCATGGGGGGGGTTTATATAAATATATTTTATATAAATTCATTTATGTGCACATTTAGTGACTGTACACTCATCGGCCTGTAGATGGTGGTGTTGAGCGAAGGGTTGCTGGTTTAAGATGATACTGTCACACACACACATGCAGGAATACAAACAAACGCAAGCATGCACACACACTGACATCCACACGCACAGACACACACACATACAAATCCACATGCACAGACACACACACACAAACACACACGCGCACACACATGTATGCACGCACACATACACGCACAGACAGACACACACATACACAAACACACACACATACAGACATGCACATACTATTATACAACAGTTTCAGCATTATGGATGTGACAGTTGGACTTATATTGGTAGATACAATGCCTTAAACATAGATACAATTAGTATCAGTGAATTAATTTACATAACTTTTAATGTAACCTCTGTCCTCTGATTCTTGAAAAATCCTCACATTTCATATAATATTTTACATCCTATGAATACATTTTATCAGCGTTATGGACATAACATGAAATACACACACTTTACAAGTGTCCTACAAACTCTGTGAATTATTAAACAAACTGCCGATGTAGCATGAAAAAGACTTGCTTGAACACAAGAAGTGTGTTTTTGAAACTCATTTTTGTAATACATTATGTAGGGAAAACGTCTCGGGTTACGTATGTAACCCTCGTTCCCTGAGTAGGGAACGAGACGCTGCATCGATACTCGATACTTTGGGGAATGCCCTCGGCATGACGCGTCTGAAGTCTGTAATGGAACTATTCCAATCTTGATTGGTGCTCGTCACTCGTGACGTTGCATGTGACGGTGATCCGGAAGCTATAAAAGGACAACGGAACATAGCCGTATCAGCTTTTAAAGGGTCAAAGCAAGTCGTTCTCAGGAGCACGAAAAGTGAGGCCGAGAGATGCAGCGTCTCGTTCCCTACTCAGGGAACGAGGGTTACATACGTAACCCGAGACGTTCCCTTTCGTAAAGGGAACTCCCGCTGCATCGATACTCGATACTTTGGGGAACGAGTACCCACGCCGCCACACTGAGAGACCCTGCCCTGGTGTGAAGCAATCTGGCACACTCAAGACATGAGAACTTGTGAACCTGGTGTAGAGGACAGATCCAGACTGTAATGTTTGATGAAGGTGTGTGGGGAGGCCCAGCCAGCGGCATCACAGACCTCTTGAAGAGAAACCCCTGCTAGCAAGGCTCTAGAGGATGCCACTCCTCTGGTTGAGTGAGCTTTTATCAGGAGAGGTGAAGGCAGATTGCGCACCTCGTAAATTGAAGAAATAGCCTCTACTATCCACTTGCTAATAGTCTGTTTGGAGACCGGGGAGCCCTTCTTGGATAACCCAAAACACACAAACAGCTGGTCCGACTTCCTCCAGCCCGAGGTCCTATGTACATAGGCCTCAAGAGCTCGGACCGGGCATAACAAGTGTAATTTAGCTTGATCAGCCGACACATGCGGTGGAGGATGAAAGGCCGGAAGGATTATAGACCGTGCCACATTCGTGGGCACCTTAGGCACGTAGCCAGGTCTAGGGTGGAGAATGGCTCTCACTCTGCCAGGAGAGAACTCGAGGCAAGAGGGAGCCACAGATAGCGCCTGCAGGTCGCCAACTCGTTTCAGGGAAGTAATAGCGAGCAGGAAGGCTACCTTAAAGGATAAAAATTTCTCAGACACCTTATCCAGGGGTTCGAAGGGTGCCAGGGATAAACCTTCGAGGACCACTGCCAGGTCCCACGTGGGGACCCTAGGCTGGATAGCAGGCCTCATCCTCCTGGCTCCACGAAGGAAACGAATTATGAGTGGGTGTGTCCCCAGCGTGCCCACCCCTAAAGGCGTGTGGAAGGCTGATATAGCCGCCACATAGACCTTAAGCGTGGATGGGGAGAGCCCGTCAGAGAAACGATTCTGGAGGAACTCCAGTACTGAAGCCACTGGGCAGTTAACTGGGTCCAACTGATGTTCTCTGCACCATAAAATAAAAATTTTCCATTTAAATGCATAAAGTTTCCTCGTGGAGGGGGCTCTAGAGTTTAGAATGGTCTCAACAACCTCGGTTGAGAGACCAGAATTTGTGAATTGGTCCCCCTCAGGGGCCAAACCAGTAGCTTCCTGGGCTACAGCCAAGGGTGAAATATCATGACCTTGGGCTGAAGAGGGAGGACCATCCTGATCCGGATTCACCGCGGAAGGCCTGCCAGAAGGGCCCAGATTTTTGGAAGCCATATTTGGGCCTGTCAGTACAGGGCCACTAAGAGTAAGCTGATCCCGTACTGCTGAACCCTCTTGTACTCTAGAACCCCCGGGGGCAGAACAATCGGGGAAAGTATACACAGACATGGCCTCAACCATGTCTGTATCATGATATCCAGACCCAGCAGAGCTGGAAGAGCATGGGAGAGGTGGCGCAGAAGGTGGCCGTCCACATGAAGGGGAAACAGGAGCACCTCTGACAAACCGACCTCCATCCCGGCTAAAGCCAACTTGGGGTGGAGTTCGAAATCCCCGGGCTGCAGCCCCTGCCTCGACAGGATGACTGCCCCCTCCTTGATCAGAGAGACCACCGACATAGTGTCTGTCAAAAATAGAACCTAATGGTCTCTCTGAAGTTTCCTCAGACCCTGTGTTTCCAACACAGGTACTAGGAGCAGGAACCATAACTTCCTCCCCATGATCAGAAAACGAGGGCATGTGCGCGTAACTCTGGCCATGCGGAGTGGGTTCCCTCTCGGGGAAAACCCATTGGTCCTGAGCCACTACTACAGGGCCCCCATGTACAGCAGGCCAAAGAATAGAATGTTGAACACTGCTGCCAGCGAGCCCACTCTTTGATAAGGTCACGTAGTGGTGGCCTGGCCTAGCTTGATATACATGACTATGGTAAGGAAGATGAGTGTCTGAGCTGGAGACAATTGTGCCTGCATCATGACTATAACCTACACCGCCCCCAGGAATCGGTTTCTCTGAAGAGGCAATGGTGATTTTTCCTATACTCTGAGCCATATTCCCGAGCACCTCACGAGACTCGGAACAACACCTCGGTGTTGAACCATCTGCTCTAGTAGTCAATGGACAGGAATGAGGATGCCCTGAAGACTCCATGGAGCTAGGACAGTGACCATGCATTCCGAGGAGGTGCGGGGATACAATGCTAGGCCGAATGGAAGAATCCGGAACTGATGTGCTTTTCCCCCAAAAGCAGATCTCGGAAACTTCCCGTGATGGGGTTAGAAGGGAATGAGGAGTTAAGGACCTTGTGGATCTATCACGACAGACCAGTCCTCGGAGCTGGTCTGACTGACAGTCGGAATCTTGAATCTGAACCCCCTCGGAGGTTGATCCATTACCCTGAGATCCGAAACAAGGCCTTACTCCCCTTCCCTCACAGGAACTATGAAGTACCGGCTGTAGAACCCGGGCTCCCGAAACCGAGGAAGAGCCCACCTTGAGGTTTCCTTTGTTAAGAGAGACTAGACTTCTTGTTCCAAGAACCAACCCTGCTCGGGGCTGGCAGACATGTGAACCACCCTTAGTAGATAATATTTGTATATTAACTGCACTGTAAGCAGGACCCTCCAGGCTATATTTTGAAGACCCCTCGGGCCGTCTAAATATGCTATTATGGGGACCAGTCCCTCGAGACTGGCCTTGGCTAAAAATGTTCAAATGGTTTCGGTGACCTGAAGCAGCTAACTGGCAGGGACTAACCGAAATATGCTCTCTACAGACCTCCTGAGAGGCAGCGAACTCGACAGGGCCGCAACGTTTCCGAGCAGATACTGCGATTTGTGTTCGCTGGAAGCCGATGTGTCCCGAAGCGCCATCGGCGGCGGGAAGTAAACATCGATTTCCTAAGGGCTGTATAAGGGGGCGAGACTCCTGTACTCGCTCTCCTGGGGGAACGGCCATAAGGGTCTGCGTGTTACGACAAGACCTCTTAGTTGAAGCCATCTTAGCCCGAGAGACAGTCCTCAGACCTGTCCTCGATAAAGAGGGCTTCATACGAGAATGTCTCTTCTGGCCCCAAGCCTTATACGGGGGGGCACGAGAGGAAACCTTCTCAAAATATGAGGAACTGGCGGCTGTCCCATGAGGCTGCCCCCTGGCAGCAACCCCATGAGACCTAGATTGACAACTGGGGATAGCTGAATGTCGCTCTGCCTCCTGAAACCTTTCGACAACGGTTCTTGCCGCGTCGCCAAAGAGGCCAGAAGGTGAAAGGGGGGCATCGAGAAGGAAAGCCCTGTCTTTCTCCTCGATCCCCAAGCGATTAAGCCATAAATGTCTCTCTGTGACGACTATTGCTGCCATAGAACGGCCAATAGCACGAGCCGTCTCCTTAATAATACGGAGAGATAAGTCAGCTACTCTACGAAATTCAGTAATACCGTTGAGTGAGACCTCCCAGTTATCATCCACCTCTTTGAGGAGGTCAGCCTGGTATGCCTGTAATAACCCCATCGTGTGTAGGCATGCACCGGCTCGACCCACCGCCATATAAGCTTTCCCTAACAAATTCGATGTACGAGATTTGGAGGGAAGTGTCTGAGCTATCAGGGGTGACGTAACGTCGGGGAGAAAATATTTCGCAAAATATTCCTCAACCCGAGGCATCACCCCATAACCATTCTCATTAGATTCCCTAATAGATGAGTAAATATATACATGGGGGGAAAATAATTGAGATGAACATGGATTTTCCCACGATCTCGATACCTCAGTATGAAGATCAGTGAAAAAGGGAAGGCTCTGACACAAAGATTGTGACTGGGTCTGCAGGAAGCGCTCATCCATTTTATTTTTCTTAGTCGCTTCCTGCTTATTATATGGCCATTCAACATTTAATTTAACCACTGCCCTGGTCACAACCTCCAGCAATTCCTCAATAACGGGAATATGGGGTGGCGAATCCCCATATCTATGTGATTCAGTGTTGATAATATCTAACCCCTCGGAGCCAGATAAATCAAACGCTGTGTCTTTAACACGGTCGGAAGAAGCCGCAGCGCGGGCTTCCGAACCGTGCGCGAGACCAGTGGAGCTGGTTAATAAACACTGAGAAAGGGTCGCAACCGTCTCAGTGTTATCTGCCAGCTCCACGTGCGAATCCCATGCATACAAGCGGCGCGCTGCCTCAACAGACGCGGGACCTGATGCACTGGAAACGCGAGCCTGATCTGATTGATCGAACAAGCTCAAACGGGAGCGGAGCTCTCTCATAGATAGCTGAAAACAGTTTGCACAGACAGCGCCCTCAAGCACTGCCCGTGCATGCTCCACTCCCAGACAAACAACACAAAACGAGTGCGTGTCACCCTCGCTCAGATAGCGCGAGCAAGGGGACGCACACCGCCTGAGTCGTTTCTCTATATTCGCCATATATATATTGAGATAGACAAACAACACCAAATAAGACAATACAGTCACACAGAACGCTTGCTGAAGACAGAAAGCTGATACGGCTATGTTCCGTTGTCCTTTTATAGCTTCCGGATCACCGTCACATGCAATGTCACGAGTGACGAGCACCAATCAAGATTGGAATAGTTCCATTACAGACTTCAGACGCGTCATGCCGAGGGCATTCCCCAAAGTATCGAGTATCGATGCAGCGGGAGTTCCCTTTACGAAAGGGAACCACTGTTATGGATGTGACGTTTTCACATTATGGATGTTAAGTGTCTAAACTAATGACTTTTGATATAAAACTTAAATAGTAATGGCAAATAATTACAAAACTCTAAATTATCCATGATCCACAGGAATACTCCAGACAGTCTTTTAAAATATACAACTTATATACATAAACACGCAATACAGCCAAATTGCTCCACGTCATTTATTTTTGTGGAAAGCCAGTGCAGGCCTGAGCGGCGGTCATATTTGTACCGCCATGCGGTACATCTAGTTAGCTATATGATTATTTTGGAGCTCCTTGGATTGTCCCGATGCACTCTGGGTTTTTTTCCTCCTATTTACACAGCCAGGGCCATGTACAAACACAATATTTCTTTTTTCAGCACACACAGAGAACAGACATCTAACAAATATTCACAAAATTTTTTGTTTGGGTGTTGATTTCAATTTCGTTTCTCAGAAATTGCTTACTGCAACTTTAAGTAAACTGAAACTGAAATTGAAAATTAAAGTTCAAAAACATTTTCTGAATAGTATTACCCTGCCCAGTAGTACTGAGCTGTCTTCTGTAGCTCATCGCGACTCATACATACATTACATCAAGTGACTTCCATGTTGGGAAGTTCTGTCCACTGAAATGTAACCAGCCAGAGAGGGTTATAGCTGTTTTCATCAGTAGTAGGTGTTGTTTTTACTGAAGGGAAGAGTCAGCCGTTGACATTTGAGCATTCGGCCCTTTACTATAGCCTTAGGGAACGTCTTTGCACAGCGAATTTCAGCAGGACTTGGCCGAGCTCGAGTTCTGACACCTTGACATCCCTCAAACACAGCTGGAAGCATCTTATTCATTTGAATCTCACACTTCTCTGACTGCTGAGGTGGAAGAGTGCAGCTCATCCCTCACCTCATTCATACTGATTCATCGAGATGGCAGAAAATACAGCCTGACACAGTTGTGTTTTCATACATACCGAGACAAACACACACAGACATGCATACTAGTGGCGAAGCTAGAGATCAGGGCTCAACAAAAAGGATGGGCCGATGGCTTGGGGCCATTGAGGAAAATTGGCTCTATTGATACAGTTCAGTGTTGTATGTACATTTTGCGTTCATTGATCAATTTTAAGCCTCACAACTTAAACATTATGATTTCTGTTATGTACTGAATGTGTTTCTTTACGTTAGCTAGCTCAGGGGTTTTCAAATGGGGGCTGTGAGAGTATGATGGGGGTCTATTAGAGAGAATTCATGAGATAGAAAATACATACAAAAATATGTTTTACTCAAAAATGCAATGCCTTTACAAAATGGGTAACTTTATTTTGATAGTCCACTACCAGTCATTAGAGTATAGTAGACTATCTGCTTAATATCTAACACTTTATTTGATGGTCCTCCCATTCTGTCTAACTAACTTCTCCCAACTAACAGTCTACTACTCTAATGAGAGTTTGTTGACATAGTTGCAAAGTTGCCTATAGTTAGTAGAATGGCTAAAGTGGACTATCAAAATAAAGTGTAACCAGGAAATGTGACATATCAAGGAAATAAATAAATAAGTGAATGACTAATGTAGATACAATTTTGATAATTTAATAATTTTTTTGACAATTTGCAAAGTTCAGGAATGACTTGGAAGTATCCATTAGAAATACCCATTTAGCAAAAAAGGGTGTGTTATCAATTATATAGTTTTCTATTATTGAGCTATTTTTGAAAATGAAAAATAATCTGTTGTAAATTGCTTTAAGATCTTCTGAAATATAAATATAATATATACATATATATATATACATATACACATTTTTTCTCAATGAAAATGTTACAGGGGGGGGGGGGAAACTGTAGAAATCTGAACTGCTATTCTGATTTGGCAAGTAGAAAAAAATCCTTATTGTTAAGTCCTGGAAATATCCAAGTGACCTCTATTATTTGTCTCAAATTTCAACGTGTACAAATAAACACAATCAGCAGCACGATTCATTGCTATTCATTTCCCCACGGATGGAGCCGTCAATCTGGGTGGACCAAATGCACAAACAACTAAATACCCAACCACGCCTTAAGGCAGAGCGAGTGTGGGACTACAAGGCTTCCTGAAAATGATTGAGAGGAGACATCATAGAGGAACCTCCCAAACAGCTCCTTCTATCAGATTCCCCTCTTCCTCACTGTCAGCATGGTGTTAGCCTCTCCTTTCATGCAGCGCCCTTGGGATTATCATATCAGAGAACGTGACCTGATTAACCGACTGCTGAAGAGCTGGTTCAAGCGATGCTGCTGCCCTTCTCCATTTCTCTTTTCTCATTAACCTCTCTGTCATGTTTTTCTTCCTCCCGTTTTCCATGCCAGTCGTCTCTACCTCAAAACTTATTTCGGACGCCTCTGCTCTGCTTTGATGGTGTCAGTAACTTTCTGCGGCATTATGCTGCTGAAATTGCATCATGTTGAAGTTCATGTATTTCTTCATGACACTTGCACAACGGACGGCTCTACTGATGTTCAAATTCTGCATCCTGTCTTATAGATTATGGTAATTTCACAATTTGTAATACATAAAACACTCCATTTAGGATTATCTGGATATTAAAACGATAACATCATGCAATAACATGATGTAATGGATAGTAATGCATACAATTTGGTCCTTTCTGCATAAGATTCACATAATTGAGAATGGAAGAATTGGCTCCCTTTCAATCATGTGTGTGAATTTTAATTGATTTAGCCACACCCCACAGGAAGTTGGAACAGGAATAACTCAATATTATTAAACTAATTACAAATTCCTAAAAGTGGCATCTTTAGAGATTCAAACATTTGTCTTGATAGACCTTGCTTTTCTAAAAAAAAATACAATTTTATGTAATTACGTTACATTTCTTTGAACTTTACTTTGCATTCACAATGGGCTTGAAATTCTGCATTCAGTTTGCTTCCTCAGTGCAAAGTCAGGAATTGCATAAAAATTCAAAAGTCCTTCTGAATACAACTCTAACAATAGTGCACAACCTTGCTAATTGGCCATTTAAAAAAGTCAGTTCAGCACAAAGGTAAATAGAGAGATAATTATTAAGTATGTGAAAAATTATAAATGAAAGATTTGTACCTCTTATTGTGTGAAAATGAGAAGCTGCAGTTTTAGTCTCATTTTGTAAGAACTTTCTGATGAAAAAACATTTCTTATCACTGATAAAAAGTCAAAACTTTAAGAATTTGAAATATATTTTTTCTATAACTTAATAAAAAACCCATGTTAAGTACAGTAGTTCCTCATTACATTTATCCAAGCATCTATAAGTAAATGTTGTACAAGCAATGTCTAGGGACAGTTCTGATGTTTCACACGGTGTGCAATCCGAGCGAGATCTTAAACACAGATGGCGATCATTGTTAGGCATTAGTGTGCCCTGTCATTAAGAGTTGGCCAATTAATTCCCCTCCATAGCAGCAAGTGATGCTAATGAACGTTGACTCCGTGCGGTGGCCTTCTCCATGGGATTTAAACGAGGACAGAAAGATGGACATGTCCTTGTCAATGGTGGCTCTTCTGCAGAAAAGACCTTTCCTGTCTGTTCTTAACCTCCTAAAATTATAACACGTGCCACCAAAGGCCCCTCGCTGCACAATACAGGACAAACAAATCCCACGAGCTGAAGAATATGAAAGCTGTTAAAGGGGTGGTATGATGCCCTTTTCACAAGATGTAAAATACATTTCTGATGTCCCCAGAGTGTGTATGTGAAGTTTTAATGTAGCTTAAAATACCCCACAGATATTTTTATATAGCATGTAAAAGTTGTCACTTTCTGAGGGTGAGCAAAAACGCACCTTTTTTGTTCCTGTCCCTTTAAATGCAAATGAGCTGCAGCTCCCAGCACAGGGGGCGGAGCTACAACAGATTGTGTCCTTTTACCTCACACAGACATGCACTGAAAATTTCAAAACCTTTCAGCCTTTTGTTCAAACCAGAGTCAGATGGAGAGATGTGACAACAAAATGACAACATGTAGACAACATTTCTGAAAGGTTAGTTGATGAATTTATGTAGCTTGTGTATTTATCTTCTAGTCATTGATTAGCATATTCTATAAATTGTGTTCAGGGGCGGGGTTTTATAAATTTTAAGGTTGATGTCATCACTTACCCGGGAGGAAGCTTGTGTAGTCCCTACCAGCCGTTTGTTGTAGTCCTTTAAAAGCCATTGTTTTAAAAGCAAATATCTCCCTTTGCTTTGTTGAACTTTGAGTGTTGTAACTTTGCAGATGTTGTTTATGTTCAAACAGCAACATTACACACTAACTAAAGTTAGAAAAGTGGAATCATACCAACCACCCCTTTAAAGGAACATCTGGGTTATACAACATGGAGAATACTTAAACACGGCATTAATGACCAGATCTTCATCCACATAGAAAAGTAGTCCTACCTCAAAATAAACAATTATGACAACTTTACAGGTCAATTAATAAACAATTTTGATGTGAATATTTCAGGTAAGCGCTTTTAGAAAAATGCAAGCTTCAGATTTATGCTTTAAACCCTTCAGTAGGATAGTGCCATATAGGGATGCAACGATTAACCGATTTCACTATTAACCGCGCTTTAATTCGTCACGGTTAATTAATCGTAAAGGCTCCACAACACCGCGTTTGTGTTTCACGGAACGGAAATGTTGCATCTTGCGCAAAATGAAAACATTATAAGAGCTTATGAGACACGGAGCACGGAACTAGTTCATATTTTGGGCGAACGTGAACTGAACGTACTGTATTACTGCCTGATGAACGTTACTGTGAACTCGTCCATTCTGGTCTGTGAACGCCGCGCTCTCAGTTTAACTTCCTTCAATAGAGTGCCAGATTTCTAAAGAGCCTTCCAGGCGAAAACACAGCTAAAACACACCATAAACCGGCCTTAATATGTAGCGGGAAAAAACACCCAATCTGGCAACACCAGCCACTACTGATTCTCTTGTTCGATCTCGTTCATCAAAATGAACAAATCTTTTTTCGAGTCATTTCGTTCATTTAAGGGGCTTTAAATGTTATACTATTAACTGCAAAATTCCCAGAACATATCCACCTCTGCAATCTTTATCATATTCTGAATTAAGAAATCATTATAATGCCGTCAAAAATCGTTTACAGGAAACATCAATAATTACTTTACCTTCAGAGTCTTTCGTTCATTTGTCACGTGACAGGCGCAATGAATGGATCGTTCATGAACGACTCATCACTTACGTTAAATCAAAACAAAAAGCAGCAAGGAGTCGTCGTATTTAAACCAGTTTTATGACAAGGTCGGTGAGGATGGGAAACAAACATCTGACGCATAGCTTCAGTGTTAAAACTGATAAAATAATTGTCTGTGGTTCAATATGGGCTGTGGCAATCATTTTGAAAAATGAAAAAAAAAAGCATGGAGAAAAAAAAGAACTATGAACTAGTTCAAAAGGCTATTTTTATTTTTATTGTTATTTATTTTCAGTGTTAAAGTAAGTCAAAAATCTTTTTTTTTTCACTTTTCTTTAATTCCAAAGAGAGAAATGGACTTGTTTGTTTGTATTATTATTTTGTGGTGTATTATTTGGTTGCTGAGCAGCAATAAATAACACTTTAAAATATAAGGAGTTTTCGTGTGATTTTATAAACTAATAGTGTTGTGAAATTAATGAATGCAAAATAATCGTGATAACCGTGAAACCGTGATTATTCCTCAGACTATAATCGTACCAACAAAATCTATAATCGTTGCATCCCTAGTGCCATATACTTCCATTTTGTTTGTTTTTATTAAATTGATCCTAAATTTATATATTAAATAGTTATAAAAATATTTTCATTTTTATTATGATTATTTTTAAAATATTTTCTATTTGGCAGCATGAACAAATAAGTTTAATTTTTAACAAATAATGTTTTAATTTAAAAATATAGTAATTTTAGAAAAAACACTGATAAAGTTTAAAGACTCCATATAATGCAGTTTTTGACTGATATCGTATTACTGAAACAGACAGGAAGTTGGCGATTTCAAAGAGCATATCTCTTTTTTTTTAAATAGCCAATAGTCTTTTATATCATAGCCATCACTGTAAAAAATTATTTTCATGATTTATCATCACAACTTTTAATCTTTTGTCAGATCAACTTAGATAATTAATGTGGTTCAGATAACATAATATTTTGAGTTTCTATTTATTAAATTTTATTCAAATTAAGGCAACCAGATAACTTACTTTTTTAAAGTTAAACCAACAATATTTTTTTTACAGTGTGAACTGCTACATTTTCTGTCCAGTCCAATACACTATATATAGCATAATTAAAATGCATGAAATAATAGAGCTAACTTCTTCCCCTAAGTTTGAAAAACAACATCTATCAAGCTCGATGGAAGTCTCATGCAAGTCTCATTCAGTGACAGACAGCAAACAGCACTTTATATTCAGCAAATTTGATTAAATTCTGATTATTTAAACAGATTACAGCCTGTTTGGGTTCCGTTCTATTAGAATAATTACCATTTGGATGTGAATTAGATTTCCTGATGATCATGTTGGTAATAATAATTCTTAATGGCACACTCCAGATAACCGTTTTATAATTTATTTTTTGTATAAAGCTGAAGTTCAGTTAAACAGCAGAAACACTGTCAGTGTGAAAGTACAACACGAGCCTGTTGTCGCCTTACCCTTCAGATTCGAGATGCGAGATTGCATGTGCTGATGGAAGGATTTGCATTTTGATGCTTTAGAGTTGATCCGAGTAAGAGTACTTCCAGATCAGTGCTAATGAGTAGACAGTCTTGTTTTTACACAGAACTAGCTGACATTTACATGCAACTTGTTTGTGTGCTCCTCATGTTCATTGAAAGCCTCTGGGCGGTCTCATTAGTTTATTATGGTCTCATTAGTTTTGAATGTCAAAACTTGCGCATTCTGGATGTTTTGGTCAGAGAAGATTTTGACATTGTTCATTGGTTGCCCTTAAGGCAGGTGACCATATTAACTCGCTGTCTTATTGAACCATTGCAACAACTACTTCTTAACTCTCTTGAAAAGGCAACATCTATCATGAAATAACAATTCATTATGTCATATTTCAAATACAACACCAGATTCACAAAACATCGGGTGGTTAATGATATACACTTAAAATAACTGCAGCACAAAAAAAACTGCTGAAAATTGTATTGTTCAGTGCCCCAGATTCACTGGAGGAGTCCTGGTGACAAATGACAGAATTCAGCAGCTTATTACGATACTGTCAAAAATAGGACATCAGCGCTCAGACTGGTGTGAATGTGCAATCCAAATAATTCCTTATTCATCAACTTTTCACCTCTGCGATGCCGAGGACAAATGAGGATTTAAATGGCTGCTCAGGGTACAGTGAGGTATGGATTATGAATAGGGACAGCGATTGATTCCCCGGCGCCGTACAGGCCAGAGAAGCATGACAAGTCTTGTCGGGCACCGGGCCCAGGAGCCGACAGTTCGGGTTGTGGAATTTGTCAAAGTCATTGTGAGTTTATAGGAGGAACGGGTGTCAGGGTGAGGCTGTATATTAAAAAAGACAAGAGAGAAGAAAAAGACTTTTGAGAAGTTTACAAGCATACTGGATTGTGACAGGTTAGTACAATGTTTTTATATGAAAGATTGATGTTGAGAGGGTCATACACAGTTTGCATTAACCCAAAAATGTTGTAGTTTACCGAATTTTAAAAACAGCTGGCAGCTTGAAAAAAAGATCTAGTTTTGCTACAGTAGAAATGTTAATACTGATGAGAAGAAAAGAAAATGGAGTAGAGAAAAATAGAGAAAATAAAGTTTTAATGCACCCCCCATGAAAATACACCAGAGAGGGACATGAGTGAGAATTTGGGAAGAGAAAGAAGAGACTCCATGTGTAGTCCTGTGGAATAATTTATGGAATATTAAATTATGTGACCACGTTGTTGCCACACAACACTTAGTGAGACTAAAAATAAAATGCATTGGCACAGAAGTTGTTGTGATATTTTACTCTACGGTTACAACTTGAAGTTAGTTCAAATGCATTGATTTAAACTTTTTCAGATCTTTTCAAATCTGAATCTAAGTTCCAACACTGAAAACTTTCTCCTTGGTCCAAAAAGAGTGTTTATTGAAAGTAAGCTTTAAAAAAATGGCTTGTTCCAAAGTTCTGCAAAGTCAGAAAGTTAAAAATGACCACCCAGAGCTGCATTTCAAGCATTGTAAACCTACGTAGATCAAAGACCGTTGGTGCCAATGGTTTTTTCAATCTACTTATGATGCTTTTGGAAAACACAACCCAGATTTACCCACATATATAGATAGTGTTTAACAGTAGTGTAACTGTCTTAAAGGCACAGTAGCAAAGTAAAAAATACAAAGTTCTGCCAACAACTTTATGGCACAGGCTGATAGGTATGGAAGCTTGTTTCCGCCACAAAATAAAACATTTTAAAAGATAATTGTGACTTTATTTCTCAGAATTGCGAGATATAAAGTCAGAATTGCGTGATATAAAGTCGCAATTGCGTCTTATAAAGTCAGAATTCTGACTTTTTTTTTCTCGAAATTGCGACTTTATATCACGCAATTCTGACTTTATAACACATAATTGCGAGTTTATATCTTGCAATTCTGACATCTTTTCTCAGAATTGTGAGATATAAAGTCCAATTCTAAGAAAAAAAAACTTTTTTTTCCCCCTCAGAATAGTTTATATCTCACAATTCTGACTTTATAACACGCAATTGCAACTTTATATCATGCGATTCTGACTTTATAACTCGCAATTGCGACTTTATATCTCAGAATTGCGACTTTATTTCTCACAATTCTGACTTCATATCTCGCAATTGTGAGAAAAAAAGTCAGAATTGTGAGATAAAAAGTCGCAATTATTATTATTTATTTATCATTCAGTAACGGAAACAAGCTTCCATAGATAGGTCTTTAACTTAAACTGCTTGCAATTACATCATTCTCTATAGGGCACAGCTGATTGGTTCCTGCTGTGTCAGTAGCCAATAAGTTTGCTGCTCAACTTTTAAATACTTGGTCAGCCTCTGCTGTAGCAATATGCAGCATCTTTTCAGAATTCCTCTTAAATTCGATAACTAAGATACACATTGCTAGCTTACATGCTGTTCTAATGGCTCTTCTAATGAAGCAGCAGCAGTGAATAGTCTTCTCTTGTCTCTTTTGTCTCCTGCATTTTGGGGGATTTTTGCAATATGTAAACTTGGCTTGTATTGTTCAGTCTTCATTGTCACCTGCTCTGTTGAGTACGGTGGCCGAGAGAGCTCAACACACTGCAACTGAAGAAAACACATGCAAATAGAAAAACACCCGCAAAAAAAAAAAAAAAAAACATCTTCACCTGTATTACAAAACATGTGAGGTTTTGAGCCAGCTTTTTCTTAAGCTCTGACTTTGCGTGCAGCCGTGCACGAGCACAAAACCTCACAACACCCTCCCCCTGTCGGTGATTGGTTGGAACACTATTTGTTTTGGTTTTGAGTGTTTGGCTAAACCATTTGTTTTTGTGTGCAGATCTCAGAGCCTAGGCTGCCTACAGAGACGCGTTTTTTTGACGGCATGCTTATGGGGCGGGCAGCTAGCGGATCGTTAGGAAAGATTAGATGAATGTGATAAAAATATTTTTGGGCCTGAAATCACTGATACCACCTTTAAGACACTCACACACAGACATATATAATGCATATTTTAAAAACTTTTTTGAATAAAATGTATGTTTATTTGCAACAGTTATGTTAACAGCAATAATAAGAAATTTCTGTCGTAAAAACAGCTGTTCAGCTGATGGACACCATGTTGTGTTGTCATGGGAACATCCCAGATGAAAATACTGAGGAAATTACGTTTTCTTTCGTTGCTCCCTTCACCAAGTGCGTTCCAAACGGCTACATAATGGCACACAAGTGCCGTGCTCACTCCAAAGTCCCCACTTCAAGGGCTCTGCCCTTCGAAGGGAGTAGGGCATACACTGTAAAAAGTTTAACTATTATTTACTCAATTTTATTGGTGAAACATTTTTACACTCAAAAAAATTGAGTAAATTTTAAAGCTGTGAAATCAATGAAATATACTGTATGAATTGAGTAAATGCAAGTAAAAAAATTAAGTAAATCTGAGTAACTGCATCTGGTACATTAAAAAATAAAATTGAGTAGAAATAATTTAACATTTAAACATTAAAAAAACAATATTTATGAGTAATATTAACTGTTTTTATTAATGAGTAATATTACCTTTTTTATTTTCTCTAAACCTTTGTAAAATAGTACTCCAGACAACCACCAGTATACATTACATTGGCCTTTATTTTCAGTGAGTACAGCAATACAGCACATTTTAGACTGTTTTTTCATGTATACAATATTGCCTGCATTTAAACTTATTTAACAAGTAAAAATGAAATATTTAAACATTCAGGTAGCCTAATTCAAGTGTAATCAACCAGTCTGTTATCCAATATCCACCGAATCTGCGCTGGTCCTCGTGCCGGAGACAGACTCGCGCTCTGCGGGTGAACTTTGAACTTCATACCGCCGTCCTGCGTTTCACTCACAGTCACTGTCTGAGGCACAGCCGAAATATACTGCGAGCGACTGACATAACCTGCCAATAAACAAAAAGTGATAGTTCTGAGGACATTTTATCATCCAAATGATAATAATTATATTCATTATCATTATGAAAGTCATGTGTTTATGCAAAGCGTTTCAATCACGCAAAAAGACGGCTCTCGTCTCGTTTAGGTGTCGAATTACGCCTCTGTATGTTGTTTTGCATTAAATATGTTTAAAGCACAGTAATGATTTTATAGATAAAATAAAACATACACCAACCTGAATTTCACAGTGAAAATGCACCAAATCTGCGACGCTGAGAAGAGAGCTGTTGTTCTGGAGACTGGAGAGTTCAAACAGCCCGCGCTCACTCCAACCGTCGAGTTTTCGTCACGTCAGAGGGTGGGGGAGGGGGGGCATTGTTTTAATTGAGTAAACTTACTCAATTTTAAGAGCGTGTTAAATATATTAATAATATTGATTTGAATTAAGTAATTTTTTTGTTTCTTGAAACAGATCAGTTTAATTAAACATTCTCAAATATTTTGATAGAAATTTCACATATATATTAAGTATATTATAAAGAAATAATTGGTTAGTCAAATACTAAAGTATTTTATTGAAAAAAACTTAAATATATCTGTAAATTTTAGATAAAATTAACTGTTGGATTTTTACTCAATTATTTTGGTATGTTTAACTCAAACAATCAAGTAAACGATATACAGAGATTTTATTAAGTTAATAAAGTTAAAAATTTCTGTAATATTTACTAAGCCACAGAATTATTTTTTACAGTGTAGGGATGCTCATGAGCAGTAAGCACGTCCCAGCCGGGTTCATCACTTATTGGGGTCCTTTGGAAACATTTCCGTTGTGTTCTTTCCTATTTCCAGCGCGTTTCTGTATTTGGTTGTGTTGTGAGTATTTGGAGCACACGTGTTGTAAAACTGATGAAGATGTTTTCTTAATTTGCGGATGTTTTTCTATTTGCATGTGTTTTCTTTAGATGCAGCGCGTTGAGCTCTCTCGGCCACCGTAGTTGAGGGGTAATTCATGTACGCTATATTGTACAGCAGCAGCATGTCTGACTTTCTCACAGCAGTGTGTTGTGTATGTATTGACAGTAGCAAGTCCCGTACTTGCTCTGCAGCAACAACAATAAATAACAGCAGCAGCAGCAGCAACGTATAAGATCTATTCCACCAAGACTAAACAAATTAACATTGTCATATCCATTACCATGCCAAACACTCTGAGAGTTATCATGACAGAAATACTTATGTTCTAATTAATGCTCTAGAAATGCAACAAGTAAACAATAAGAATAACCCAAGTCACTAGTAATATAATTATCAAACTACATCTGACGTTGCACTCTGTAAATACATGTTCAACAGGAAGTGTTTACATCTCATATGAGATAGACTTAACATCAGTCTCTGTAACTTAATTTACATACAGAAATTGTACAGTTGTGGCTGTACTGAAAGAAGCATGTATGATTTTAGACCTACACTGTGAGCATTTAATTGACGCAGCCGATGATGTCCTCTCTCACACTTACAGTAAATATTTTAATAATTCATTACTAATAGAAAACTGGCCTGATTTGCATGTAAGCATAATTGATTTTGAGGGAAAAGACGGAATAATGAATCTGTGCCTGATCTTTATATTTCCCCCCCTCACAGAATCTCACCAAATGAACCCCCCTCGCCGTCCTCTGTCTCCTTTTCTCTCTCTTTTTTGTCTGTCTTTCATTACCTATCTGTTCCCAAGATGACACAGTGGTAATAGCCTGGCACAGTGCTGGTAAACAGTTTTGACAAATTAAAATCACCCAGAGCTCAAGTGAACGACGGCTATTGTGTGTACACGGATGTAAAATATAAAGGGAGAGAGAGAGAGAGGGAGAGAGGGAGAGAGAGAGAGAGAGAGAGAGAGAGAGAGAGAGAGGCATCCATTCGATGGATGGATGGATGGATGGATGTATAAATGGATGTATAGTAGAATTACAGTTTAGTTTTGAGATTTAAGGAAGCGACGTGGACTTCCTCTACTTGAAAAAACTCTTTTGGACAGGTGACATGTCTCATCAACCTCTGCAGGAGGAATCATATCTGCTCTAGCAAGAGACAACACAAGCTTTCTTCCATCAGACCATATTTAAAAATCCAGAACACAACGAGAAATCGACTAGCTTAAAGTAACTGTTGCCGCAATTTTACCAAAATGTTGAGTTAATACACAGCTGTATTGTCAAGTGGGTTGCCTGGATCAAGTATTGCTTATTGATTCAAGCCTTTCTGGATTTGCAGAACAATACATTTCATAGCATTATTGCAAACAAATAATTAGCCAAAATGGGCCATCTGTTAAATGCTGAAGTTTAAAATTTGGGGTTAAGAGTTTGTTCAAATCCCTTACCCCTAGTATAAGCAATAGTAATATTGATGCTTGCCTTAGTCTAAACAACTATGTATTGAACACTTTATGTTTTTGCCTTTACGTTGTACCCAAGAACACCTCTTTGCTTTAGTTAACACATTTTTAAATCATTTTGACAAGATGTATGCTGTTACATTTCTATGTGATCAAAACTGACCATTTTTCTTCCTTTTTACTTTGTCAAATGATTAAAAAAAAGATGAAAACCCTATATGGCCCATATAGTAAAACAGAATTTCATTGGGGATATTTACATTGTTTTACTTGGGCCAGTAAACAAATACACAGAACTCCCTAGAAACCATCTAACAACCACCCAGAATCTCCCAGAAACCCCCTAGCATCCACATTTCAACATGTTGTTGGTGGTTTTGTTGTGTTGAGTGGTTAAACACCACTCACATTTATTCTTCAAAAAATAAATAACATCCAGTTGATTTTACACAACAAACAATTAATTCATCAAGTAATATACTTCATAGTTCTTCTAACTCTAAAGAATTGGCACATTAATCTAAAATTCAATTCACGTGCGGTCACAGGTGTGCATGTACCAGCTATTTTTCAACAGCTTTGAACGTGGCTCATCCAATCAGTTTTCATAATTATAAATCGAGAACACAGACTCCAATTGTTAGCAGCCAATGCAAGGAGCCGCTCCAAATCTGGATTTGACCAGAGGGTATGTATACAGTGTGTCTGCTTACAACAGAGCAGTTTTAATTAAGCGGCAAGACTCCCTGGCCAGAGCACAACACTTTCCTCCTAATGAATTCATTAAGTTACATTCACTGAATCTATCAAAGATTTATACATTCGCTTAACCTGCATGCAGATTAGGTCAGCTTAAAGGGATAGTTCACTCAAAAAGTGAAGACTTTTTTGCAAAACAAAAAAGAAGATATTTCGGGAAAAAAAAACGTAGGGTCCAGACATTGAAAGCCAATGGGATCCAGTGTTGCCTGGACCCTACTTTTTCCCCCCGAAATATCTTCTTTTTTGTTCTGCAGAAGAAAAGTCTTCACTTTTTGGGTGAACTAACCCTTTAAGCTGACCTATTTTGCAAAGAAACTATTTAAAATACTGTATCTTTTCGTGTTCCATACAGGTTTGAAACAACATGATGGTGAGTAAATGATGACAGAATATCTTCAAGAATGTACCCTTGTGTCACCATCCTGTGTCTATCTAAGAAGAAATAACGTATCCCAAAATCTCCTAATATCTCTGAAAGCAATAAACTCACAAAAAAAGCTGACAACAGTGCCAGTGCCTAATAACTCGTTCTAAAATTGGACACACACAAAAAAAAGAAGTTCCAGTTACATTCAGTGACTCTGCTGGCGGTAATCACGCTCGCCTATTACCACTGCAATGTCTCTTAACTTCCAGCTCAACAAAATCACTTTCCATCCATCCTTCCATCTATCTTCATTTTCTAAGGTGACACACTGACAGGGACTTCCATCATGTGTCATTATTGGTGCATGAAGCTCTGCGGCGGAACCATCCAGAACTCGAGGAAGGGCATCAATCTGAAAATGTCCCCTCCCTCAAAGACATCTCTCGGGAACATTAGGATGTATGTGTTAGGAATCTTGTAACTGAGTAAGTAATTAAGAGTGAAGAGCAAATGCATAATTCACAGTGGATATACTGCTGTCAAGGATGAGATATTTGGCACAGGTGAGATAGCAAGTGGCAAAAAAAGGAGTCACATGGATGTGGAACTGTTAAAATTTGTTGTTTACATTATTAAAGAGATAGTTCAGCCAAAAATGTACGTTCAGTCATCATTTGCTCACCTTGATGTCATTTCATAGCCGCTTGATGTTCTTTCTACTGTGGAACACAAAAGCAGGATCCTCTTTTGCATTTAGTGACCACAGGCCGTCAAGCTCCAAAAACGGCATCATAAAAGTAGCATAAATGAAATTCATATTCGATGTGTGTGTTACATTCTAAACACAAACTTAAAAAAAAATCTTGCCTTCTACCTCTTATGTCCCATTTGCACTCCTCAGTATCCAAACCAATAGCTTCCAGCACTGCTGACATCAAACCTGCAACAAAGGCCCTTTAATATGGAATATTTATACACATGTTGGTTATGTTTGGAAAAATACTATGCAGAAAATGATGTATCAAAATATGTTTCAAAAAGTAGTGTGCTATATTGTTGTCACAACCTCACTAAGTTGCATATTTATTTCTTTAACTATCTAATTATAAAAAAAAAAAAATCTAAATATTCTTGAAAAAATTTAATGACATGAGGGTAATTAATGAAAGTACATTTTGTATAAATATAATAACAATAATAAATATTATTATAAAATACATGTTTAACTTAAAATGCATAATTATTAAATAAATAAAATCATTCCAGTCATAAATTGTAAAATCACAATATTCATTGTTGCACAAATATTCATAGGCTGCTTTGGAAAAAAAAATAAAGCTATTCCTGGACTGCAGTATTTTCACTCACCAGTTATCAGCTTGGAAATAAATATAAAATTAACTACAAAAACTAAATACAAAAACGCTAATAAAAAAAGAGTCACCTCTGGTTCATTCATCACACTGGAAGGAAGGTCAAACCGAGCGCATTGCATTGTGGGATACAGTTTCACACACAGTATGCTAGCTCGTGCATGCTGCACATTTTGGTAAATGTGAAGGTCACGTATTCACACAGAAAATGTACATAACCTAGAATCGTGTACATGCTGCTTACTGCAAAACTAACATGTAGACTATTATAGTGTATCCAAGACATTACATGTAAATAATATTGTAGGTAACAGTAAGCTTCTTAAAACATAACATGGAAATCCTCTAATGTAAGGTACCCCCTGCCTCTATCGCAGGAACGATCAGCGGCATCAGGAAGGTGACCCTTCAAGTGTTGCCGTTGACATTGAGCAGCATCCCCTGGATATTGCTTATTTAAAGTTAAAGTAGGGGCGAAGCGTTGATCAAAACGTGAGAGGACGGCGAAAAGACAATAGAGAGCGGCACGGGTCATCTGCCAGATCTAAGATGGTGTGACTCACTTTGACTTCAATTAACTCCTGAGGGAGGTTTCCCGCTCAATGTGTGATCTTTATCACCAGGCTGCCTCTTAGATCAGTATCATGGGCCGAACCACAGGGAAATGGAGACGGCTGGCTTGACAAAGTACAGAAATCACTTCTATTTTCGGGTCTGTCCCTCCCTCCCTTAACAATGCCACCTCACAACTGACAGTGGTGACCTTGATCTAGAAGGCAAAAGTTTGTGAAGGCGCAAGGTTTGTGCTGATGCAATAAACAGGGAATTTGACAGAGTTCAATGTGTTAAGGAGAATACAGTGATGCTCAGGGGCGTAGTTTGTGGGGGGGTTGGGGGGGAGATAACCCCCCCAATATTTAAATCTATGCATTACAACCCCCCCGATATTTATACCATGATCACATGAAAAATATGCAGACCCAAACTTCAACCCCCCCAATGTTCAAACCAAATCTACGCCCTTGGTAATGCTACAGTAATAGTTCACCGAAATGAAACCTAAAACAAACTGTCATACTCACAAACTTGTATGTCATTTTTTTCTGTGACCATGTCTGTCAAGCTCCAAAGATGACAGAGAAAAAACACTATAATCGTGCTATTCATTTGATTTGTGCATTACATACCATTACGAGTCATATGCACTACTTTTATAGTCCACTTTTAAGGTGTTTGCTTGTCCTTTTTGGAGTTTAGTCACTATAAATGTTGTTGTATGGAAAAAAATAAGTGTGAAGATTTTTCAAATTTGGAATGACATGAGGGTAAATAATGGCAATAGAGAAATGTATACAAATACATAATAATGATAATAATAAATATTAATAAAATAATAGTAAATAAATACATGTGTATATAATAATATAATAAAAAATATAATATTAAATTATATTTTAAAAGTTAATTTAATTATTATTTAAATTATATTTTAATGTAAAAATAATACATACAGTAAATTAGTATTAACAAATAAATAAATACTGTTAAATTAAAGAGCATATTCAAATAATTTCATCCAAAAATTTTGAAATTATAATATATATAGTAATTGTTGCTCAAATATGCACATTTTGGGTTTCTTTGAAATGAGTGTCATTCCTGGACTGTGGACTGTCGGCCAGAATCAAAAGTGTTTTCACTCCTGCATACAGTACATAAGCACGCCACAATGCACTTGTCAAAAAAGCTCTTTTCAGTATTCTACTTAACTTATATGGTGAAAACATCCAGACAACCCGACTGCAGCGCTCTGTGATAACTTGCAGAACATTCTATAATATTTTTCAGCCACACAGGACACACATCTCAAACTGAAAAGGAGTCAAATTGACAGACTAAATATGGCGAAGAAAAACTCATAGACATCGCAGCTCTATACGAGCAGAAAGGGGGAGAGACAGACAAGGAGAGCGAGTAAAAAGAAGAACCTGCTCTCCAGGAACCCTACCCTCTCTCTCTCTCTCTCTCTCTCTCTCTCTCTCTCTCTCTCTCTCTCTCTCTCTCTCTCTCTCTCTCTCTCTCTCTCTCTCTCTCTCTCTCTCTCTCTCTCTCTCTCTCTCTCTCTCTCTCTCTCTCTCTCTCTCTCTCTCTCTCTCTCTCTCTCTCTCTCTCTCTCTCTCTCTCTCTCTCTCTCCTTTCTCCTCCCTTCCTGGCTGCTATGACTTCTCTACCGTGTAATTCCAGGCTTTGATCACTGTTTGTACTGTGTGTATGATATTTAATGTAATTACAGTGAGGATTTGCAGGCCACGTCCTCCCCTGCAGGTTTGTAATATTAATGATCCACGGTGGGTGGCATGATTGCGGGTGGGAGGGTAATCGCAGAACGCGTTGCCGTGAAAACCTCCTCTCACCGGAGACAGCGACCTCGTTCATTGCGTCTTAGATTTTGTTAATGGCAGGGCACAATAAGGCCAACGCTTGACATTATCCCTCCTGTATTTGCACATCCAAGAATAGGTAATGGAACTGTCGGCTAACTGACTGACAGAACGGGTTTGTTATGAGTCAAATGACTTTAACTGGTTCGTGAACAATGAAATGGAGGGGAAAAGAGGCATTCGTATTGTACAACATATAACTAACTAAAAAGTACTGATGCATTTTCAGTAGCTTAGGGTTAGTTCACCCATAAATGAAAATTACTCCATGATTTACTCACCTTGAGCAGCTATAACGACTGGAACCCTATACTGACCAGTTTTGACAGGAACAATGTGTTTTGTATATAATAGCAACATGCACAAGGCTCATTTCAAGCTGCTATGTGCATTTAGCAGATAAATGCAGATGAAGCAAAAGTTACTACATCTGAAACAAAGAACAAATCAAACAGGAATAATTCTGAGGTTTTGAAAGTGATGGGTTTGTTGGCTCCTCAGGAAGGATGTCTGACATGATGTGGGCAGCGCTCCAACACGGCCAGGTGCATAATCCTGCCGTCGCTCCAGCTGGACTCACCTGACTGAGAGAGCAGGCTAGGGCCTTTGTCAAGCTACAGATGCATCAGGTTATCAGCCAGACTTAACTGAACCAGAGAGATGTTTCTTGACTTGCAATGGCTTAGCGGTTCGCACAGACGCTCTGATTCATTCAGCCATTATTCTCATGCAGGCAACACGGGGAACGACTCCATTTTGCAATCATCTATCATTTTCTCCTTGTATCCTTGTCATTGTCTTATAAGTCACTTAAAGAATAAAAATGAATTAGCTATATTGGGGCTAGTTGTTACCATGGCCGTAACCAGGGTTTGAAAATTAGTGAGGTCCGGGGTGAGGTGCAGGGCCGGATTAAGAATTCGGAGGCCCCTGGGCACAATGTTTTGTAGGCCCCCCTTAGGCAGGCCAAATGTATAGTTTGTCGAAGGATATTTGAATTTTGCATTAACAGTTTTAGTTTACTGACTTAAAAGTAACTTTGTTATACTATGCTGGAGTAAATTTCATAAATGATCGTTCTTTCCCATAGGATTTTGTAAAACTATGATGGGTGGACCTCTGTCCCTCTAGGGGGGTTCGGGGGCATGCTCCCCCGTAAGAAAATTTTGTACATTTTAAGGCTAAATGCATCAATCTGGTGCTCTTTGAGAGCTTAAAATTAAGAGCTTCAACGGGCTTCAACCCATGAACTGTGCAAAAAGAAAAAACATTGACTTGTACCTGGACATTAAAGGGGGCTCAAACTTATTTTTTAGTTATGATATAGAGTTTGTCTACATTACATTATCACTGGTGTTTTAGTATGCCAAACAATTAGTGATATATATATATATATATATATATATATATATATATATATATAATATGTATATATATATATATACTGTATAAGAATATGACACATAGGCCTACTGATGATGAATAAAGTATAAGGCTATTAAATAGCAGTTCCAAAATAGTTTTTGTAAATACAAATAAGTTGGTATGTCAGACCACAATCATTTAGAAATATAGTGCAAAAACACAGTGAAAATAAGTGGCATTTTTGGGTTAAGGAAACAACAGTAACCATGGTAAATACACAATACTAACATGAGCTGTTAATGAACATGACCACTGATCCTGATGAATAGAATGAAAATTGAATGAACATAAACCTGCATGTAAATCATTCCAAACATGAAGTAAGTTGCGGAATTTATTGGCACTTTTTGGTAATTTCATGACTTACAAATTGACATCAACTACGATGTTGTTGCATCATGCTTGTAGTTTCTTTTGCGCTTTATTTATAATAAAGTGACATAAAGCGCTCTGCCGCATTTGCGCGTGTAATTGAAGAGGACGCGCAACGAGACTGACGGGACAGGAAAGTACGTTTTGTTTAGGTGAGAGACTTTTTATTTCGTAACAAGTTACAAATAACGTTAGAATAATGATACAGATCTGTATTATGCTATTGTTTTTGATAGTGTTGTAGCCTACATTTCTTACAGATAATCATGATCATTGCGTTTGTCTTACCGAATTTGGTATCTTCCTGTCAGCAATTACAGTTTGTCTAAGCTTCTTCTTTTTATTAATGCCACGAAAAACATTAAAAAAAAAACAAAAAAATAATAATAATGAGAAAAAAAAAAAAGCTTGTGTTTTGGAAAAGAAAATTAATATATCACTAGCCCTAACATTCAACTTTCCACTTTATTAACGTCCTAAAGTGTCACAATAAATGGGAAAAACGAGTCCAAAAGACGTATAATAGGTGGATCTGGCAACACAGAGGCTGCACCCGCGCCCTCACTCACAACCATAGACTGTAAGCTCACAACGCGCTCTCAAGCCCCGTTCACTGTTCCTTCTCTCAGCGACATGAATTGCAAACACACATATGACGTAGCTTAAACGGCTAATTAATCATTCAGAGAGCTTGAAATTTTATTTTTGAATATAAAAAAATGACCGAGGTCCGGACCTCGGTGACCTCATAGCTGGCTACGGCCATGGTTGTTACACCGTTTACTTAAAAACTTGATACAGTAAATTTTACATTTTTTAAACCAATTTTCTATATATGCACTTACAATATTGTCTTACCAAGGTTTTGAACATTTCCACTACTTAAGCTTAGGAGGGAAAAAAAAGATAGTTCATTTAATTAATAGTTAGTAATGTCTTAATAGCGGGGCATGTTGTTACACTACAACAGGGATGTTTTCAGAAAGAGAACCAAACTTAAATTGCCTATTTTAAGCATTTCATTTAAATCTAAACAACTAATTTGCATTGTATTTGAAAACAATTCAATCTATTCAAAATATTTAAACAATTTTAAAGCCATTTTCTGTGCATATACACGTTGTAAATTAAAGTCTTTGCCAAAAATGTTTCAAACATTTCCACCATTAATGCTTAAAGAGTTAGTTAACACACTTAAGTCAGCGAAAAGTGACTAAAGACAGTTTAATGTAATTTAAGTTGAAATGACTTAAATATCCTATTGATTGTACTTTAAAAAAAAGCGGGCAACTGTTTTCTTAAAATGTACTTTTTACAAAGTGACCTAAACACACACGCACACACACGCACGCACGCACACACACACACACACTTGTCATTTATGGAAAAAAAGAACCCTTGTCTTCAAAACACAGTCCAACTTTTGGGTTAATATCCATCTACATTACATAGTTGACTGTGTGGTTTCATTATGTTCACTTACTTACCCAATAGAATATGGATGTCTAATGCTTTGCATTCTTCATATACAAACCATCGAGAACTAAATGTATTTGTGAGCACATCATAAATCACTATGAATGCTTTTATGGTTTCCTAATCATGGTCGTAATTATGATAATGCCGCTATAAGCAAGTTACATTATTTCACTTTGTTGAATCACTAATGCTTGCATTCATCAGCGTGTCGTGCTTTAGACTCTTTAGAGTTTGGCAGAGACATATGGCAATATCTAATTATTCAGTCTAAGAGTGTGTCAGAGACCCTGGAATGCCAAATCAGTCATGCTGGTGTCACTCTGGGGACATCTGCACTACTCTGTCTTTATTTTACTCCATTCAATGTGGTGGATGATGGATTTATGAGCTGCGTGTGTGCTCTCTTGTTCTCTCTCTCTCTTTCTCACTTTCTCAGCTGAGCAGATTGCCTCTGAGACTTCAGGGTCTCTGTCAACCCTGTACTCTATTCCTCCTTATGCCACCTTGATCAACATTCACAGTCAATCTGTCCATTACTTATGTAGCATCACACAGTGCTTTTCATGAACAAATCTGGAAAGGTGACAGTCAAACATGCAATTTCTGACTACTTATTAGTTGTGCATGCTAAGGCAAGCATTACTATTGCTCATATTTATGGATTTGAACTAACCCTAAGTTTTACATTCTAGCGGGTAACTTATTCCATGCCAAAGGGGTTTAATTCAAATCATAACCCTTATAGGGTTAGTTGTTTGTGCTACACACATGTATGATTTCTGGAAACATGCTGCTTTTTGAGACTTTTGGATTGGGAATGGATTAGGGATTTGAATATCTTAAAGGCTTTTTTTTTTTTTTACTTAAGGCAGTAAGTAACTGCCAAGGAACCACTCAGAACACCTTGTCGACCACTTTTAATGCCCTAACAACCACTCAGAACATGCTAGCAACTATAGCAATGCCATGGAAATACCCAACAAGCACCCTAGCAAACTGAGTTTTGCACAGGCAAACATGCACTTAAAATGTATTTTGGACTTCTAAAAGTCTTGAAATCAGACTGGTGATGTCAGGGAAATCAGCTCACAGCATGAACTATTTGTAGCTATTTTCCATTCAGCTGAACATGATCAACGCTGGCACAGAAACATAATCAAAGGACCAAAATGCCTTTGCTTATATTATTTCTGTCTGCTTATTTGAAAAATGATGGCAATTATCACATTTCATATATTCAAGACAAACTGCAGCTTGAAACATGCACGGAGGACTAGGCAGATATAAGCTATGATAAGAAATAAATAAATTATTTTAGCCAGAACTCCATTTACTTCTGTTTACACAGTTAGCTGTAATTAATCTCCATGACAGCATATGTGCAAAACTCACTAAACCTTCACTTGCCAAAAGCACAATCATTTGTTAGTCTATTAAAAAACATATGATGTTGACTGCACTGCTTCTAGACACAGAGCATATTAGCCACAACCAGGTATTTAAAAATAAATAAAAATAATAATAATAATAGTAATAATAAAAAATATAAAATAAAAAAAATGCATGTGATGTATGCATGCACAAAATCTTAAAATATCAATAAACCTTAAAATCTAATTTTACTTATTTCAGAAATACTGGATTCAGACGTAATATATATATATATATATATATATATATATATATATATATATATATATATATATATATATATATATATATATATATATATGAATTGAATTAAATTGTGTTTATTACGAAACAAACAGCCAAACCTTTACAGTTTCACTCCACTTTGTGTTTATGTACAGTGTTTAAAACCCTTCAAGTCTTTTAGCACACCCGTTCACAGATAAATTAACAGTTAGCATTAGCAGAGTGCTAATATCCTCATAATTCTCCATCTGCAATGCTTCAAATTTATAAAACAACAGTCAAGCTCTGTACATCGTCTGATTATTTAAATGAACAATGCATTATGCACCATAATCAAATAATAAACTTATTGTCTTGGCATCAGATACAACCACAAACTCAATAAAAGTGAAACTAGCGAGTAGCTTTAATATTCTGCATTGCCAAAGGCTGAATACAATCATTTCACAGAGCTATATTTAGACATAAACAGAACAAGTTATGTTTATGTAAGTTATCTTGCTTCAAGTTTCTACGGTGTTCATTTACAATAACAGAACATGTATGTCCATCATCGTTAAACAGGACAAAACAGAAGAAGGTGGCCATGTTTTAGGTTGGGTATATATCTCAACTGTTCAGGAATGAAATGTCCGATGAATGCCATTAAAACGTTTTTGCTCTATCACGTTTGAATAAAATATACCACCTACATTAAACTCTACCAAAAAACAAACCGATTGTGTTAACAGAAGCAAACATGATATAAAAACACAATTTTCTAAAGCAACCATGCCAGTAGCTTGCTTACATAAAAATGCATTCAGTCACAAATCATGCACTGTGGTAAAAGTTTTTTCAAGGTCAAAACTGCCCCGCCATCATAATTTGTGAGAAAATGTGTAAAAGTTGATCGTGTTTTACTGCTACCAGTGTTCATTTCAGTTGGAAACTGCAGTGAATTGTATTGCCAAAGAATTTCTTAAATGTGTCTCATATATAATTTTTTTTCGCTTTGATTTAGTTTTTAGACACACTGACATCAATAATCAGCCTGTGAATCTCAACAATGGTGACAATTATAAAGCATGTTGCAGTGCATTCTGAGTGCCTCCAATCAAAACTCATTCATGTCTCCCATCATACATTGCTGCATGAATAAATAATGAGCTTATGATCAGAGGTGATCTGTTTGTCACCATTGCTGAGATTCATACGCTAATTCTTGATGTCTGTTTGTGCCTTCAAAAAAAAAAGTGAAGTTTTTTATTTATTTTTTTATGGATTTGATCATATGGATTTGAAAAGGCTAAAAATATGATGCTGTACAAGGACAGTGCTGCTATAATTAATAAAGTAAACCTAACTCAGAAATTGGGCTCTATATGAGTTCAGTGATTCAGGTTAAATGATTGTGAAATAATGATTCTGTTAAAACACAACCAACACCATCAGATCACCTTTTCTTATTGTTCATCTAGCTGTTATAACTCAGGTACAGCAGCCAAACAAAATCTAAAGTCAATGATTTAAGGGTCAAGAGCCCAACTAAAACAACCACTGATCACCATAATGGTGACTTATTTATTTTTAGTTTTCTCCTTCAGTGATTGTGATTGTTAACATCAGGTGTCTTCAATGTTGGCAATAAAAATATGGCAATAATATTTTTTAAGGAATTAATTTGATTAATTATTACTCAATTCTAATTTGTTAAATTTAATTAATAATATTGCTTGTAATCTGTTGCCACAATTTTATTGAGTAGATATAGCGTATTCATTTTTACAGTGTATATACCCTTAAAAATAAGTTCCAAAAAGGAGTTTTCGCAGCAATGCCATAGAGGGACCATTTTTGGCCCCCTGAAGACCCTTTCAGTGACGTAAAAAAGAACCCTTTTTTTAAGTGTAAAGCACATTTTAATAATCTAAAGAACCTTTTTTCCACTATAAAGAACCTTTTGAACCATTGATTCCAATAAAGAACCTTTATTTTTAGAGTTGTACTATGTATGTTTATGGAGTTTTTCCAATGAGCCTTGGTTGCTATAGGCCTAATGTCTTGCTTCAGCAAATACCGATATTTGCGATTAAAGTTGATTAATTAGATCAATCGGTCGACAAAGTAATTTGTTTTTGAATTTTTTTATCGATTGACGCCCCCTATATTAACATTTACTGCACTGTAGATAAATGGTGCAATAACATAACCTCAACCTTTCCAATGCATTTATTATTTTCCAATCCTCACTATTATTATTATTATGTGTTACTTTAGTTGACAAGCATATAGTTGCACAGATTAATCTTATTTTGTGCATGACACCACACAGTGCTTTATGCCAAGCTGAAACAAATTCGTTGGGAAAGAGAAACCTTTGAATGGAAAGCCCTGGGGGCTCTTTTCTTTATCTCATTCAAATGTACGGCACCATCGTGTCTCTAGGGACCCTGGCAGTCCTAAGGCTCCGAACACAACAACAGCGTTATCACAACATCTGTGGAGAGGGGCAGAGAGGGGGGACAGGAGCCATACTATTATGTGAAAGTTAGCAACCTCTTCAGGGCTTGTTTTGCATTTGCCGCTGCAGTTTTTACTGTAAATTGGTATGTGACACATGCAACCCCTGATTTGACCAAACATGATGATTTATCAACACATTCACACATTGGAGGGATCTTCTCGGTTTCTTTTGATCTCATACTGCTCATAATAGAGCTTACACGGTTTATCATACTAAGAGCTCCCATATGTTTGACAGCTGGGTTGCCAGATTGAGGTTATTGATCTTAAATGAAAATTTCTGGGCTTTCATTATATGTTGATAGACAGTTAAAGTCACTGTTAGATATTCATGGTACTAGCTAGAGATGTAAAAAGATGCATCATATTGAGATGTCACAATGAAAACTCATTACACCAATTACAGAATTTAATAAGGGATGTTCCTAAAACTCTCGAGTGGCCTAAACCGACTGGAGTGGTTTATTACTTTTATAAAACAATGGACAGTTCAATAAAGATTGTATTATTAACAATTACCGGAATAAACAACTTCTCTGCTAACTAACTAAGTGGTTTATCATCACTTCCCTGCAACATAGCAAATTAGAGTAATAAAGGGATACTTCACCCGAAAGGAAGGAAGGAAGGAAGGAAGGAAGGAAGGAAGGAGGGAAGGGAGGGAGGAAGGAAGGAAGGAAGGAAGGAAGGAAGGAAGGAAGGAAGGAAGGAAGGAAGGAAGGAAGGAAGGAAGGAAGGAAGGAAGGAAGGAAGGAAGGAAGGAAGGAAGGAAGGAAGGAAGGAAGGAAGGAAGGAAGGAAGGAAGGAAGGAAGGAAATCTTTCCATTCCACAAAAGGTTCTTTATAGTGGAAAAATGTTTTTTAGATTAATAAAATGTTATTAAAAAAAAAATTAAGAACTGTTCACTGAAAGGTTACCAAAAATCATTCTTCAATCACTGTGAAAACCCCCTTTTGGAACCTTTATTTTGAAAGGGATAGTTCATTTTTTTGCTCACAAAAACTATTATTGTCACTTCATAACATTAAAGTTGAACCACTGTAGTCACATGGACTATTTTAACGATATTTACTACCTTTCTGGACCTTGAAAGTGGTTATGACGTTGCTGTCTATATGGGAGTCAGAAAGCTCTCGGATTTCATCCAAAAATATCTGCGTTTGTCTTTTCCTTTTGGGGTGAACTATCCCTTTAAGAGCATGTATGCTACTGTAGATTTGATAGTATGCAGTTTAACACTTTGAGTAGTCATCAGTGTTTAAGAGCCTCTGGACTAACGCATCTACTGTCCAGTCACATGTGAATTAGTCATCTTTTGACATCATCATAAACAAATGGTACTGTACTTCCTCTTTCCTTCTTTACTTGCATTACATAGAGTTTGTTTTCTCTGCTGTGATCTGGCATGAGCTGTTTGCTCTTCATGGTTCTCTGTTGGGATGTATTTTAATGTGCTTCCTGTCTGGGGAATACACATGTAAATTAGCTATCTGCATAACTCCGGTGCAACTCCCAAATTGGTCACGGTCCCTATTAAACAAATTGATGAACAAAAATAAAACTACAATGCAGCAAGTGTTTCTGACAACAGTTTATGTGTGTTTGTGGTGGAGTATGCAGGGCCTTAAGCTCACATTTCAGAAATTATTCTGTTTGCTTGAAGGCTTTATTATAGATGCACAGTTCGTCTTTATGTGGGACATTCTAAGGAAACTGCTTGAAAAATTCAGTTTTTAAAAAAAAATCATTTCATTTGAATGGGTTTCAGCTGGACTATATCTGAATAAAACAGCTTTTTGGACAAGAATAAATGTGGGGCGGGACTTGATTTTGTCCATCGGGAATTGTTGGGTGGTTGTGTTTTGCTATTGGTGCATCTCATGTGAGTGACAGGTGGTCCCGTCCTACCGCCAGTAAACACGTCATCGGAGAAGCGAAAAGAAGTTGCTAAATTGTCCATTTTGATTTCATGGTGACTTAAATAGGCCACCATAGAGAGGCAGTATTCAAATAAGTGTTACGTATATTTTATGTATGACATATTAGTTTCTCAATGACCAATTCGGTTACTTACAATCCTAAATATGTGGTTACTATGCAGTAAAAACAGCAATGTTGTTATAAAATCGTAGCATAAATTTCTACATTATTTCAACCATGACACAATAGTCCAGTTTGGATCCAGCCTATTATGAAGACTTCAGATGGCCAACACATACAAAGAGACGGCGCCAACTCCTGCGAAGACTTCAGATGACGCAAACTCTGAATCAACATGCACCAATGCTACATTTTTTTAAATGTCATAATCATTTATTAACAAGTATTCATTACTTCAATGAGCTCATTGTTTCTGCCTTAAATTATACATTTTTAGCTAACTGTGATTTTGTATATGTACATTTCTGAAAAAAACATAACTTAGACAGATACCTCTGATAACAGATCACTCTAAATTGTAATGTGGACTCATGCATTTTCTGTCAAGCTGCTTTGAAACTATGTGTATTGTGAAAAGCGCTATACAAATTATTATAATTATAAATAAAATTTGATAGAATAACTAGAATTTGGTGTGCCATTTAATAAATTTAGTGTCCTTGTTACATGTAACATGTAGTTACTATAGTAACTAAATTATGCATAATTATGTGCATAACCCTAAACCCATGCCTAATCCTAACCCTATAGTGAGTGCATGCATTATTAATCAGGGTTACACTTTATTTTAAGGTGTCATTGTTACAGTGTAATTATATATTAAAGTACTGAGTAATATTAATTAACTACATGTACTTACTATAGGGTTAGGGTAGGATTAGGGTTTGGTAATTATGCATATTTACTGTTATTACCATGGTAATTGCATGTAACATGTAACAAGGACACTGTAAAATAAAGTGTTACCTTAATCAGTACTTGAATGCATAATTACACTGTAACGCGGACACCTTTGAATAAAGTGTGATCACCTTAAATGTGATGTCCAGATTAAATGTCACAGAAGGCACAGGAAACATTTTACCACCACCACCATACATACCTGAGCATGACCCATGTCTACCCATAAGCCAACAGGTGCACAGTAACTCTACAAGGATCTGTATTTTTACACAGGTAATGTTCGACACATCACTCGCAGTGAGACAAGGGGAAATCAATTTTCAAAATGACACCTGTCATTTACACACTCTCTCCTTCTCTGTCTCTCTCTCTCACACACAAACACACTGACAGTCACTTTCTCCTCAGATGAATTATAGATAGATCCAGGGACTCCGCAATAATGCTTTTGTCACATCTATATAACATCTACCACTCTAACGATTTATCTGCTGTTATATACAGCCCCAGCTCAAAGGTTCCCTCTTGACATTTATGTGGAGTGTTATGACTGCTCAGTGCAGAGGGACGTCTCAATAACAGTGACACTGACTGGAGAGCCAGAGAGCCGAGGGCCCGAGGCATGCAGATTTGCATGAGACCTTTCCCCGTGTCACCGAAAGATCAGTCTGGCTGCAAACTGTGCCAACAACCACGTGTGTCTGTGTGTGCACGTTTTGGATGCTTAAACTACACTTTAAAATATCTGAATTTCATTCATAGAGAAACAAAAAAAAAAGACTTTTCTTCACAGCTAAGCCATTTTGATACAAGTATAATCTGAGGTGAAAACCTTGTATCAGTGCACTGCCATGCCATTATATATATAAGTTTGCGTTAATGCTTTTTGGGTGGCACTGTATATCAAGTCCAGGGTCTTCCTAATGTTACTTTTCAAATCCTAAACATGATTAAATCCAATTGGTATTGGATAATTAAAAACCAAAAGCACTTACCGAAATCACATATTTTTTCGCCTTGAATTTCAAGGAGGTTGGCACTCTACCAGCAAAATGCATAATTCATCAAATGCACCTGCTTTTTTTTGTCGCTCTCCGTTTCTCTCTGTCTGCATATTTGTTTCTATCGTTCCCATGAAAATGTATTACAATCATTCTCTATCCATAGTGACAGCATGTTTTATTTTGAAGTTGTTCTGTGTTTGGGGTCAGGTGGAACCACTTTCTACTGGCTATATTCATACACACCCACACACAGAGAGAGAGAGAGAGAGAGTGGGAGAGAGAGAGAGAGAGAGAGAGAGAGAGAGAGAGAGAGAGAGAGAGAGAGAGAGAGAGAGAGAGAGAGAGAGAGAGAGAGAGAGAGAGAGAGAGAGAGAGAGAGAGAGAGAGAGAGAGAGAGAGAGAGAGAGAGAGAGAGAGAGAGAGAGAGAGAGAGAGAGAGAGAGAGAGAGAGAGAGAGAGAGAGACATGTTTACTATAATAATAAATGATATTGCTTTAAATAAAGTATCAAGTACTTACAGTACAAAGAGAATACAAAGGGAGATGCTGGCGTATGGGTCACAGCATTCTGATGAAATTATGGTTTTATTTGTCTCTTTGCTGTTGGTTGGCAAAGCAGAGATTTTAGAACTAAACATTCTTCCCTCCTGTCATTTTAAGTGACTATCAAAAGTTTATTGGTCCAAAATTTAAAGTCAACAATCAAAATCGACATAAATTACTGACCCTAATATAATATAATATAATATAATATAATATAATATAATATAATATAATATAATATAATATAATATAATATAATATAATATAATATAATATAATATAATATAATATAATATAATATAATATAACATAATAATCTCTTATGCTTACCATGGCTGCACTTTCTATTCAAAAAATAATAAAAGAAAAATAAATTGTGAAATATTGTTTTTTAATTAAGATTTCTGCAGTATTCAGAGCAACATAATACTTCAGAACTCATTCTAATATGTTGATTTGCTGCTGAATAAACATTACTTATTATTATTACAATGTTGGGATTTTTTTTTTGTAAATGTACAAAAATGTAATACTTTTATTCAGGATTCTTTTATGAAAAGAAAAGAACAGCATTTGAAATATAAATCTTTGTGACTTTACTGTGGTACTTTAATTTCTTACTAACAACAAAAAAAAGATTTAATACAGTATAATATTTGTGAATTTTTGCCCTTCAACCACCTGACACAGAAATGTAAGTATCTAGCCTTAAGGCTATAGCCTGCTGTAGAACCCACCACATTTAAACTTTCTAAATGTCAGACTCCAGAAAAATGAAAAATAAACTATCAAAGAAAAGGTAGAATACAGAGAAGTAGATGGAAAGGCTAAATTGCCCAAAATAACATCAAACATTCCATCAGAACTGAATGAATCAGAAAAGTGTAAAGCGAGTACTGTCTGACAAAAAGGATGTGAAAAAAAAAATTCAAGGATTTCAACTTATTTTTAACTAGCCTAACTAATTGAATTGGACCAATGAAATGTGTATAAAACAGAACTAGTATTTATAATTTGTTTCATTTTCATCTCTTAGAATTCTGTTTAATCCTAAAGTTTCTCTTTGTTACATAGCTGGTATGTAAAACCACAGTATACCATTTATTTCCAGTTGTGTGTGTGTGTGTGTGTGTGTGTGTGTGTGTGTGTGTGTGTGTGTGTGTGTGTGTGTGTGTGTGTGTGTGTGTGTGTGTGTGTGTGTGTGTGTGTGTGTGTGTGTGTGTGTGTGTGTGTGTGTGTGTGTGTGTGTGTGTGAATATAGCCAGTAGAAAGTGGTTCCACCTGACCCCAAACACAGAACAACTTCAAAATAAAACATGCTGTCACTATGGATGGGGAAGTGATTGGAATACATTTTCATAGAAATGATAGAAACAAGTATGTAGGCAAAGAGAGAAAGAGAGCAAAAAAAAAAAAACAGGTGAATGAGAAGAGTGCGACGCATCTCAAGCCAGAGTGAGGTTGTCTGGTTTTGTATTTGTAGACAGGCCCTGGATTCATGATGGTGTGATCTGTATTCACCTCAGAGGAAGTGTTCGTCTCCTTCCTGCGGGAGCAACTGCTTTGGGGTCAGTGAATCCCTTCCACCACTGCATAACAAAAGCTTGTGTGTGGGATCCTTGTGTTGGAGCGACATCTCCATTTATTTTTTTAAAGCTCTAGGCCTTCTTAATTTGAGCCGTGCTGTGAACCACTGTTGTAAGAAATCAAGCGCACTTGTTACTAACACCCGATTGAAACTTATTCACAAGTGCAGCTGTCATTTCAGAGTCATTAGAGTTTTCATACACTTCATTCTGATTGTCATTGCAGGACTCTCTCTCTCTTTAATAAGCTTGCCCCGAGCTTTGACAGACAGAGCTGTTTCGTCAGTGTAGCTCTAATGAAGCGTGCGCTTCAAACCCTGTCTGTCTGGAAGCCACACTGCGTATCTTGGTCTATTGTAACTCTTTCTTTATATCAGAATGTATGGACAGTTACAGTATATGATTGTGCAGCTTATTGAGGAGAGATGTGATAGTACTTTCCAAAGAGATTAGACTTCTGATTTTCAATTTGCAGCAACAATAAGAGTAAAAAAAAAAAAAAAGACTTATATTGAAGAATGGAACAAATATCTATAAGTCTAGCAATATCTAAAAAAAAAATGGTGGTGTCAGTAAGCAAACACATAGCATCTCCCTAGAAAACACTCAGAACACCCTAGCAACCATTTAAAACCATTTATATCAACCTAGCAACACCAAGGTAACTACTTAGAACACCATAGTAGCCACTTAGAACACCCTAGAAACACCTTAGAACATCCTAGTAACACCCTAGCAACTATTTAGAACAACATAGCAACACCTTGTAACACCCTAACTATAACTCAGATCACCGCAACAACACCCTAGCAATCACTTTGAACACCCAAGCAACCATTTATACAACTATTTATAACTACCTAGCATCACCATGGTAACTACTTGAAGAGAGGTGTGATAGTTTTTAAGAGATTAAACTTATGATTTTCAATTGGCAGAAAACAACAAGAGTAAAAAAAAGAAAGATATTGAAGAATGGAACCAATACATACAGTAGGCTATCTATAAAATATAGCAATATCTTAAAACAACATCAGTAAGCAAACACATACAGTAGCATATCCTTGGAAAACACTCAGAACACCCTAGCAACAATTTAAAACTATTTAGACCAACCTAGCAACACTATGGTAACTACTTAGAACACCATAGCAACCACTTTGAACACCCCAGCAAACATTCAGAACAACTTAGCAACCACTTAAAATATTACACCCTGGCAACCATTTAGAACTACCTAGCAGCAACTTGCAACACCCTAGCAACCACTTGCAACATCCTAGCAACCACTTAAAACACAAAGCAACCATTTAAAGCTATTTAAAACAACCTAGCAACACCATGTTACCTATTTAAAACACCCTAGCAACTACTTAAAACTTCCTAGTAACCATTTAGAACTACCTAGCAACTACTTAGACCAACCTAGCAACACCCAGCCACTTACAACACAATAGCAATAACTTATAACACCCTAATAATAACCTAGCAATCATTTAGAACAACCTAGTAACACCTTAGCAGCCACTTACAACAACCAAGCAAAACCCTAGTAACCAATTAGAACCCCCTGAAACCAGTGTTGGCTGTAACTCATTACTGTAATTTAATTACTTTCCCCTTGGAAAGTAAGGGATTACTCTTAATTGTTCTGTGATTTATTTACAGTTACTTCTGATGTAATTGGATTAAATACTTTATAGACTGTAGAACAATTCTATATAAAACAACGTGGATTTAACATCAAAATGTAACATCTAATGATTAAATGTACGTATTAATGTAACCTTTTTTCCTTTAAATAATTTGGTCAGTTCAAGAATAATTTATGCAATTTTATATTTATTTGAAAGAATTAAAAGAGCAGTTTCATGTCTTTCCTTTTATTGTTCAACTGGTCCAGCTTGATATTGGATTTAGAATGTAATTAGTAATACGTAATGCAATACTTTTTAAAGAGAGTAATTACATTAATCTAATTTCACTATTGAATATGTAATTAGTAGTATTATAACTTTTTAGAGTAACCCAACACTGCCTGCAACCTCTCAGAGCACGATACACAACATGCACATTTTATTAGGAAAAAAAAATCAAAGAAAACGATTTTTCACTTAATGCTGAAATTGCCCAGTTTTTATTTTTGAATGGGCAAACTTTTTTTAAAAGTACAACTATTCCATGTAGTCTCTCAATTAATATACAGTATGTTTGTGAAACTGCATACATTATAATTGCGAAATCATTTATAAAGTGCTGTTAAAGAAGCTTTAGATGAATTATAGCATATCGCGCCACAGGAAACTGCTGCCTCAGTGGCAACATGGCACATCTAATGGCCTTAGACGTGAATGTGTGCGTGTGTGCGTACACGTTCAGTACAGTATTTGAACCCCAGGTCTGTGTGAGCAGGCTTTGAGAGACGGGCAAAAACAGGAAAGACAGGATTATTAATGAAACTGATTCTATCGCTGCAGGGGTGAGCATATGTTATGATAAATAAATGAAATGAATTGAGCTAAATAAATAATGTTGATTGGGGAGATGTCCAGAGAGAGAGAGAGAGAGAAAGAGAGAACAAAAAAGGAGGTGGCCTATAGGCTAATGAGAGCTTTCTGGAGAAGACTGCATGTCCCTGAGGCCTGCAGTATTGACCCCCTGTGTACTGTCATTAAGAGTGATTAGACCTCCATCAAACAAACAGAGAAACAACCAATAAAGTCTCATAATGCCAGACTAATTGCAGAGGAGGCTTCAAAGGGCTAATGTCTTTCTTGATAGAGAAAACATAAATGAAAGAAGGCCGCCGTTGCAGGCTTCCTTTAACTTCCTTTACACCAAGGTTCCCACAGCTTTTCAAATATGAATTTGCATGTCTTTTACAGCTGTTTTGTTTGCTAGAAAAGGTTTTTAAAAACCATTTTATAGACTTTTACAAAGAGGAATTAAATATGTTAGACTTGAGAGTAACCAAGAGGTGCTGTAAAAAAAAATAAAAAAAAATAAAATTCAAGACACACTCTCACACACTTTGTACTTTGGTACAAAGCTGATTAAAAAAAAAAAAATGTAAAACGGTGTCCAATTCGGTGCCTGAGTGGCAGCTTTTAAATGCAACATATCTGTGTTTTGTATAAGTAAAATGTAAATGTAAATGTTTTAAAATGTAAAATGCTAAGCATTTTGCCGAAATGTTAACATAGACAGCATCAAAACAGTATTAATTACATCTAATAATAATGTAATTCTAATAACATTTTTATTACCATATTTTCTTTTCTGAATGTTTACTTGAATACTTGATATGCTGTTAGCTGAAAACATGCACTGTTTCATTTTCACCGTTCCTTTCATTTTTGACTGTTTACTAGTCAAGGCTAATTATAAACTTACGTGAAGCAATGCTTAGCAATGCAGACAGAAAAAAAGGATAACAGCAGGTTGTAGTAAATAAAGGATTGAATTTTCATTTTTGGTAGAACTATTCCTTTAAAAGCCCTCTAGGTAGCTCACTAGGTTTTGAAACGGAGTGATAGACGCAGAAGGGAACACCTCAGTCGTTCACACTTCTAGTCCAAGGTGCAAAGCATATTTTGCTGCTCTCTGCCAACATTGAATAATTGATATCCCATGCACTCTTGCATAGAAAGGAATAAGACAGCAACATTCAAATAAGTTTTGAGATAAAAGAAAAATTGATTAAAAAAAGATAAGTAAAATTAAAAAGGGAAGACAGAAGCCCCTGGGGAACACATTTAGCATATAAATGAACGAGAGAAAAGGAAACTTCTCTCCAACTTGTGCATCCTACACTGCCTGACTGGATTTCCTCTGGCCCGTGTGACCAGCAGTCATTGTTCACTTATCACCAGCTCCCACATTCACATCAAACACTAATCATCACTCTGATCTAGCCTACAATATATGTTCTCGATTTTCTTTTCTTATCTGTAATATTCTCTCTTTAATGGAGGTTTATAAACGTTGTGCTTTATAATCCCATACAGACACATGGCAGGCAAGTGTCTTCTGGATGCTTTTTTTAAATAGTTTGATGAGATTATATTTTAGTTTCTATGTAGATTTTTGTGTCTTTACCAGGACTGTCAATTTAATAAGGTAAAATACAGTATATGTTAAAATAATGTAATATTTTTTTATATTTATATTTAATTTATAATAATAATTAAAGTTATTCCCCAAAAATGAAAAAAAACTGTCATCATTTACTCACCCTCAAGTTGTGTCAAAGGATTTTCTTTTTTTGGCTGAGCACAAAAGATGATATTTTGAAGAATGTTGGTAACCAAACATTGATGGACCCCACTGACTCGAGTAATAGACTCGATTGCTTTATATGATGAACAGATTGAATTTAGGCTTTTATTCATATACAGTATAAACATTGATCAGCAAACACAAACAAGCTCAACCAAACATGCTTGAAAGGCGAGAACAAACCTCATTATTCTTGCTGAAGCTCAAACATGCTGCGTAACACGAGAATGAACCTCATTGGTTCTCGCACGTCAAACGAACATGCTTGAGCTTCCGTTTACCACAACTGATGTGTGAGTTGATGAAAGTTTATGTGAATAAAAGCCTAAATTCAGTCTGTTTATCATATAAAGCGATCAAGTCTCTTCAGAAAATTTGGACTAAACCGCTCAATTCACATGGATTAGTTTTACGAACTCTCAATGAACTTTATGAAGCGTCAAAGTGGTAGTTGCGTAGCTGTCAATGGAGGGACAGAAAGCTCTCAGATTTCATCAAAAAGATCTTCATTTGTGTTCTGAAGATGAACGAAAGTCTTACGGGTTTGGAATGACATGAGGGTGAGTAATTAATGACAGCATTTTCATTTTTAGGTGAACTATCCTTTTAACTATTTTTTAAGTGGCAAAATGTAGCAAATTTTTTAATTGATTGACAATATCTTCAAGAGACATCAATAGTTCGTCCTTGGAGGAATCAGACCTCTCAAGGCGTCTCTCAAGCACTTAAGATGTTTTTCATGTTAGCTAAACTATGAACAGATGCCACTAAATCGCTAATTTTGCAGCAGTTGTTTTTGAATTCCTCATTAACCATAAGTAATGTTCACCTCGTTCACAGTGGCAACGCTAGTTCATTGTTCAGCACTGAATTGGCACGTCAGATGATCCCCAGCATACAATCCACTGCCAAAGACTTCCGCCAAGACTTCAGCTCTCATCAGCTCTGCTTCCAATTGCCAAGATTGCAGCACACACAGAGCTCAGATCAAGAAGAGGAAAACAGCAAAGAATGATCCCGTTGAAGCCCACACAACAGTCCAAACAAACTCAACCAAACACTTCATCTGACAGACAGAATACAGTAGATGTGAGGGTTCAGCTGTGAGATCAAACTAACACATTCTTGAGGGCAACATTGAAGGGTTCTGATCTTTAACTCTGCCATAGTTCTCTTTGGTATTAGTTTCAACTTCTGATATTCTGATATTCATGTTTGAGGTCAGATCTTTGTTTTGTTTTTTTAAAGCTGCAGTCTGTAGCTTTTACTCTTTGTCGCCATCTCTGTTCGAAATCTGCAATTGCAGTTATTCGCGGAATTAGCAACTTAACGTGGGTTGAGCCTCGGCACGGCACAGCGCGGATGAATCCAATGTTTTGAGGAGAATGTGTGGCTGTCAGTCGCCGCGCCGGTGTGTCATTCGGAATCACAGATTCTACTTTTTGGAAGTATGACCAACATAAGAATTTTCACTGGAAAATGTAATCTGAACAAGTAAGTAACATCCACTTTTGTTCTGACCAACTAAGGGGAAAAAAGCATTGCAGTAAATCGCACTGATTAAACGATCGCTTATCATATCACGTCAAACCGTGCAAATTGTACTTTGTTCTCAAATTGTTAATGTTAACAACATCAGCATTGCGTGACTACATTTAATGCCCTTCCGATATTATCCTTGTTTTCGCATGGGCCAGTTGCAGTCTCTTTTTTTCTGTAGCCACTCCGAAGTCCGAAGTCTTTTGCATTTTACAACGGGTGAGTCTCCAGTTGTCACTGGTGATTGCCGTTTGAACCTTTCTGGATCCGCCATCAAATTGATAAGTTTAATTATATTAAGTGCTGTGAGAAAAGGCTATAAATCTCCACCTCCACCATCCTCACACTCATAGCCTACTAGCCGGGACTCCTTATTTATGTGTACAGATGTGACGTAATGATGCAAAGACATGCTTGAATTTCCCGTGGAAATCCACCAGTCCCACTGGAATTAAAAACATTATTACAAGCTTACCGTTTTGAATCGAGCTCAAGCAAGCAGAGTTTTGAACACTGGCTGGTTATGTACTTGCTCAAAAAAAAAATTGGGTAATTTTTAACCCAAAAAAGTTACGGACTGCAGCTTTAATCCGACATATCTTTAAAACATTACAAATTATTTATATTTCAAATAAAAAGCTGTTCTTTTGAACTTTCTATTCGTCACAAGAATCCCAACTGTAATGTCAATAATGTCACAGTCATGTCCAGTTTGTTTCAGTTTTCTTGGACTTTCTGTTTGTTTTCATTCATCACTTGTTCCTTTGTTCTAGTTTCCTGCCACTCATCAGTCACCATGGACTCTAACACTATCATCACAGCTGTTCGTCCCTTAGTTAATCATTAATGTGTATTTAAGTTCCTGTCTGTGTTCTGTTCAGTGTCCGGTATTGTTCGTGTTTGCAGTCTATTTGGATTTATCTATTAAACCTATTATACTATCTTCATCTTCATCTTCATCGGATCTAAGCATTACAAGTAAGCACTGCAACTTTCTTTTAAATTAATAATTGATGCTAATAATAAATGTTTCTTGAGCAACAAATCAGCATATTAGAATGATTCCCGGAGTAATGATGCTGAAAATTCAGCGTTGCCTCAGGATTATTTTATTTAAATATATTAAAATAGAATACAGTTATTTTAAAATGAAATAATAGTTGACAATATTACTGTTTTTACAGACTTTTGAATGGTAGTTTATATTATACAGGCCTACATCCGATTATGAATCCCAGATTTGTAATGTGGTCTTAAGACTTTTGGACACTACAGTGTAATTAAATCTATTCAGCTTTGTAATCACAGGAATAAATGACATTATAAAATATATTTAAAAAGAAAGAATTTATTTTTAATTGAAATCAAATATATTTCAGTAAATATAGAGTAAAATATGATTTCATTATTTAATCTAATTTTGCTCTTACTAAATTATATTATATTATATTATATTATAGTCATACAGGGCTTGACATTAACTTTTTTTGCTCACCAGCCACTGTGGCTATATGGTTTTACAAAGTTACTAGCCACTCAACATTTTCACTGGCCACAATTTTGACATCGATACCAGGGAAAAACTGCCATATCGATATTTTTAATATTATCTCATAATTTGGCAGCTGGTATATTAGACTACATTCACTTTAAGACCTGACACACAGACCCATTATACTATATGTTTTACATAGCCAATATACTTATCTTTATGTGCGCACACTTTGGGTGCGAGTACAAAATCTGCGGGAATGAGTAAAATTATGCTCAGTACGCGCAATCCCATGCGGAAATTCAAGCCTGGAATTAAAGAGTAAATTTCAGGATTTTGAAAAGAAATATATATATTCTTTGCCTTTTTCTAGATCTCTAATCAAATAAATAAATTCCTGCTCTCTAGACATCGGCAGTCGCTCAATGACAAACCCATACCTGTTGAGCGTTATACACATCTCTGGTAATTCCCCTATATCCCATCTCTCAAACATCCCTTAAAAGACAGTAAAGGAAGTGAAAGCTCAAGGGTTCCTCGAGTTCTTGACTTCATGCCACAGTTTTTCCACATCCCTGCTCCCAGCCCTGAACCTGCTGCTTCTAAACCTCGAGAGACGGGTTGTTGAGGAAAGCAAGAAACAAACAATAACAACCAGAGGCTGATGAATGGGTCTTGGCATAGGAGCTGGGATCGAAGCGATTGATCCGAACCTGGCTATCTCAGCGGCACTTTTACCCACTGTCAAACCCCTGCTAGAGGGAGATGGATTTTGTCGGCCAGAGCAGTGGATTAATGGCGGAGAGGTGACAGCTGGGTACAGCACTGTGGCCATCCCCTCGGGCAGGGAGTGTCTGGGCATGTGTGTGTGATGTATCGACAGTTCTTCGAGAGGTAGATGCTTTCTGTGACTATTGTGCGTTCCTGGATTGACAGCTCCAAGACCTGTAGATTGGGCCGTCCCCTGGCTGGCAGAGGATGAACATGATTTCACCAAGTCTAACATGTTCCTGGATCAACATCTTTGTTGATCCTGGCACAACATTCCAATCAACCAATCAGATTTTAGGGGAAGCTTATGTCAAGTTTAGGCTTACAGCCTTCTACATTTGTGTAATTCCCCTATCATTTCCCTCTGATTTAAAAGAATAACTTAATGGGTAGGGTTAGGTTTAGAGGTAATGATAAGGTTAGGACAAAATGTTCAGACTGGAATGTTGTTCCAGGATCTACAAAATATGTTGATCCAAGAACATGTCCTACTTGGCAAAATCATGGTGACCCTGGCAGAGCCAGTGGTGTCCTGCGCTGGTACTGCCCTTGTGTGGGCAGGTCAGGCGGTCAAGGTAATGAGTTCATCGAAAAATGAAGATGAAGTTATGCAATCATTTACTCACCCTCATACTGTTCCAAACTCATATGACTTTAATTCTAGTTTGGAAGGTTGAAGAATCCAATGGTCGCTCTTTTCCATGTAATAAAAGTCCATCAAGCTTCAAAATGACCAAAAAAAGCACAATAAAAGTTGATTCTGTGTTATAAGATTCTGTGCTCCAAGTGTTCTGAAGACACGTACACTACCATTCAAAAGTTTGGGTCAGTAAGATTTTTTTTTTAAAGGAAATGAATACTTTTAATTGGCAAGGGTACATTAAAATTTATAAATCGTGACAGTAGACTTATACAGTACATTGGTACAAAAAATACATTCAAATAAATGCTATTCTTTGAACTTTGTTTATATAAAAAAAAAATCTCGAAAATAATGTATCAGTTTTCAGAAAAAAAAGTAAGCAGCACAACTGACATTTTCAACATTGATAATGATAAGAAATGTTTCTTGAGCAACAAATCAGCATATTAGCATGATTTCTGAAGGATCATGTGAAAATGAAGACTGGAGTAATGATGCTGAAAATTCAGCTTTGCATCACAGAAATAAATTACATTTCAAAATATATTACAATGGAAGCAGCTCCTTTTAAATTGTAATAATATTTCACAATAGTACAGTTTTTACTGTTTTTTTAATCAAATAAATGCAGCCTTGGTGAGCAGACTAGACTTCTTTCAAAAGCATTAAAAATCTTACCGACCCCAAACTTTTGAATGCTAGTGTATACATTAACAAGCCTAAATCAACATTGGATCGAAGTTTTCGGAAATGCATTTTAACCAGTACAAAAAGGTCAGACAACCTCTTTAAAATAATAATAATAATAATAATAATAAATCATCAGCTCCAGCATTTTCCCCCATCCTAATTTTTATTCAGAAGGCACGATACTTTATTCTCAAATATTAGGATTCAAAAGCCTATCTCATGTGAAAAGTACATGACAGAACACTGAAGGTCACAAGCTTAAGAGCTCTGGGGCAAACCATTCATTTCAATTCCTTTGCCAGTGTTCCAAAGTGCCGCATACTCCTCTTTTTTGTTTTGAAACATTCGTTCGGAGGGTGAGGCGAGGTGTCGTTAGCATTCCAGGAGCGTGGCGCTCTCCTCTCCTCTCTCTCACTTTCTCGTTCTCTCACCCACCACCACAGCATCTGCAATTTCTGCAGTGCCACACAAACCATTGCGTTCTCACCCGAAACATTCCCTGTCAGCTCGTGAACACAACAGAGTGCGCGTGCACGTATTCTCACACAGAGTAATGAGGATAAAAATGTAAGCAGACAGCTATGGAATTAACAATACCTCCTGTTTTCATCCCTCTACACTTTCTGAACGCCAGCGCCCATCTTTTGTCCTCTTAACTCTCGCATATTTTACTATGATATCTAATTAAAACAAGAACTCTGCACGGTGAGACTTCACTCTTTCCTGCGTTTCTTACTCTTGCTGATGACGAGAACACACATTATGTCACAAGAATGAAGATGCTATGTCAAAAAAGTGTGATTATACTCATAGAGTGTTTAAGCCTGTGTGCTCTTCAGTAGTGGATTTGCTTCAAGACTCACAACATCAAGACCACACAATATCAAACTGGATGAATGTTTGAATTGTAAGGGTGGAATTCCTGCAGTGGTTCAAGCTGCAAGAACTGCCGAATGACTAAAGAAACGTTATTGGCAAGATGGTAGAAAACTGCACATTTCTTGTCTATAACCACCCACTGCCACTTATACCAACGACGGAAATAAGTGCAGTTACAATAGCTTAATATTTGTGGGAGAGCGTTGCTATAGATAGTGATGATATTGTATTGCAATATGTAGCACTTCAAAGTCAAATCCAAATCAAAACTAGTTAGCACATTAGTTGCAATTGAAAAGGTTTAATGACAAATTATGGTTATGGTTACACCTAAAATAGTTACAAAATACATGTATGAGATGATGATAACTTATATTATTAATTGTACCCAGCATATGTGAAAAATGTTACCTGAGAGAGAGATAGAGAGATAGATAGAGAGAGAGAGAGAGAGAGAGAGAGAGAGAGAGAGAGAGAGAGAGAGAGAGAGAGAGAGGAAGAGAAGAAGATAGCCAGAGCATCAAAGAGACAGAGCAACAGTTACAATCTTCTTTTATCCTTTCCTTGACCATGTGACTAAAACCCAACTGTGAGACATTCAAACTGACCAATCAGATAATTACACTTCCACCACTGTACTAAAGGTGTGACAATTCATTGACCCCCAAAGTACAAACATTTGGCCTGCAAGCCTAGATCACTATCAGCCCCTCTGTGCCTTAGGAACTCCAAATGGTCATTGTGGTAGAAAGAGGGGGTAGCAAATATCTTTGTTCATTTAAAATATCTTGGATTATTTTCAATCCTACAATTTCCCCCCTTGGCACCGTTGGCCACACACATGGAGTCCAAAGGTGACACAATCCATAAAGACATGCTTTCTGTTGCGTGTAGTTGTATCTTCAGACTTTTCGTCCAAGCTTGTTGCAATCTCGGTTGGTTAATGCTCAGTCTTTGTTCTCCTTCAGCCCTGCATGAGGAGGCTCCATTAAATGGTGTTGCACCGTTCATAGATGCAAATCATCCATCGAACACTTCACACCTCCACAAGAACAGGCACTGAATCTGGGAGCAAACGCTGGTTTCTCTTTATGAGACGGGTCACAGAATGTGAACTTTGGTTGCAGGGATCCTGCAATCTTAAAAGAGCATAACAACAAACAGCAAAAGCAGACACATGGCATTTGTCATTGGTCAGAGGATTGATATGGTCAGATTAAAATTAGTCTTTGGCAAAAAGCCCTTAAATTGATGTACTTAAAAAGATGGTCAAGGGAGAATAAAAGAAGATCTCACAAGCTCTTACACTCATTCTGGAAACATTTAAATAAATTGCATTATAACAAAACAACAAATGCTGGTTTAAAACCCCATTTCATGAAGAGTATCAGCAAAATATTCAGTGTAACCAAACACAGAGATTCAATTCAATTAACGTCCATAAACATTGTTGCAAGTAAAATGGACAAAATACAAATAAGCAGAAATCGTTTCAAATGCATTAATGAGAATACAAATATTTGTACTTGGGTAAAAATGAGAAGTACTGACATACAATTTAAAATTTAACTTGGTGAGACAAATGATTACTTAAGTGATAAAGTAAATCCAAAGAAAAACAAAACAAACAATTACTGGATGCAATTCAGTTATAATTCAGTCTAGATGTAAAGACTTAAATAACATTGTATGCATTCATTTTGTGAGGCAGAATCAGATAGATGCAGATTTGTCTTTGTGTGAAGATCAAATGGTGGCTGCATTTAGCTGTGGCTATGTGTAAATTCATCATGCCCCAAAACAAAGGTGAGGAGGTTTTACAATTGTGATGCAAATTTGGTCCTGTTGTTGTAACAGGGAGCCAGCATGAGAATGTGAGTATGAGGTGTGATCTGGCTCAAAATGTTCCCACACCATTGTTTCAGTTAAAGGAGCATGAGAAAAGTGCAAAGTACAGAGTTACTGAATCCTGTTGTGAGGGAAGCATTTTCATGGTTAATGCAAATTGTGATTAACATTGTGGCCACATGGCAATTCTATGCTCCTTTACGTGGTTTTACTACTGCTATATGGAAAAATAGCAGAGTTTCCACTAAGGAGACAAACAAAGTCAACATAGTCACACATGCAACTTGAAATTGCTATGCAATTCCAGTAAACAGTTATTCCAGTTTACACAAGATACATGGTCTAGAATTCTTAGCATCTACAACCTTTTAACCTAAGTGTTTCATACAACACTTACAGTAAAGCAATCATGTGTTTTAAAGAATTAACTTAATTAGCCTATGTGCACATGTAGCACAAACAACTATAATGTGTGTTCTATGAGCACAATGTGTTACGCACAATTACAAATTTGAACATACAAACAGGATCATTGCAATTTGGATATTAAACTTCTTGCTATTGGGCTACTAACCCACTAGCAAGTGAAGTTAATAGCTGAAGGCCTTGCATGAACAAAGCAGTTAACTCACTAAGAGTTTTACCTGTACGTGCAGATCGCTGATTTTTGCTCTTAGAAAGTGGTTTACTATTTTTCTGAAAATAAGGTGGAGGTCTGCCCCTTCCCAGTGACCAGCATTTTCCCTCTATATGGCCTATTTTCTGACAGGAACTGCAAAACCTGCTTTCTTTACCATAGGGATGTTTGCTACGTTCTCCTGGAGTTTGAGGATTTTCACGCCTCTCTAATGCTTGTACACCATGCGTTCTGGTACATGACTCTGCGCTATTACGGTGTTGCATCACCTTAAGAACTGAAATAGGCACACTTTCTTGGTCAGTTGCACATGCATTTTCTGAACTAAATGATTCAGATTCATTAGAGCAAGTCACTTCCTCTAAGAAGCGAACGTGCTTTTTAGTCCCATTGCTGTTAAGCATTTTGGGAGACAATTTAGCATTTAGCTTAGCCTTGAGTTCTGCAATGGTCTCTTTGTGATTTTTACACTTTTCAGTCAGAGCAAACTGCTCAGCTAGTAAATTATCTAGCTGTGTTTGAAGATCTTGAATCTTTGCCTCAGACCTTTGTGCCTCTGCATTTTTAGATTGCACTTCTTTACATTTAGCATCTATACTTGAAGATAGACATGTTGTTAACTCACGTAGCCGTTTAAAGCGCATGTAGTTTAAAGCTTCAATTATTTCACCATGTTTTGATTTCTTATCATGTCTACCAAGTATTTGCCAATATGTGAGAATTTCATCATCTGAATTGAGATTTTTTGGTACATATTTGCTGTTCAAGATAGGCTCAACTTTTTTGCTCCATAAAGCAAACAATACATCACTATTATCAGATTTGTTCCCATCCATCCCCGAGGAGATCTGAATATTCACAATATTTACAAATTATACAGTAATGGGACTATTAAAGCTATTCAAAACCTTCTAAATTCTGTTTCATTCAATTCATGCAAATGGAGACATTTCCTATCATACCATTAAACAATGAAAACAGACTTACCCATTCCATGGTCAGAAGGTCAGCTTTAATCCATTCACAAAATCAACTGTGAAAAATGTCCTCATTCTGTTTAAATTGAAATTTCAGAAAACACACTGCAAGGGATCCCGGGTTTCGGCACCATCTGTAAGGGTGGAATTCCTGCAGTGGTTCAAGCTGCAAGAACTGCCGAGTGACTAAAGAAACGTTATTGGCAAGATGGTAGAAAACTGCACATTTCTTGTCTATAACCACCCACTGCCACTTATACCAACGACGGAAATAAGTGCAGTTAAAATAGCTTAATATTTGTGGGAGAGCGTTGCTATAGAGAGTGACGATATTGTATTGCAATATGTAGCACTTCAAAGTCAATACCAAATCAAAACTAGTTAGTTGCAATTGAAAAGGTTTAATGACAAAATATGGTTATGGTTACACTTAAAATAGTTACAAAATATATGTATGAGATGATGATAACTTATATTATTAATTGTACCCAGCATATATGAAAAATGTTACCTGAGAGAGAGAGAGAGAGAGAGAGAGAGATAGAGAGAGAGAGAGAGAGAGAGAGAGAGGAAGAGAAGAAGATAGCCAGAGCATCAAAGAGGCAGAGCAACAGTTACAATCTTCTTTTATCCTTTCCTTGACCATGTGACTAAAACCCAACTGTGAGACATTCAAACTGACCAATCAGATAATTACACTTCCACCACTGTACTAAAGGTGTGACAATTCATTGACCCCCAAAGTACAAACATTTGGCCTGCAAGCCTAGATCACTATCAGCCCCTCTGTGCCTTAGGAACTCCAAATGGTCATTGTGGTAGAAAGAGGGGGTAGCAAATATCTTTGTTCATTTAAAATATCTTGGATTATTTTCAATCCTACAATTTATCGCTATTGCCTCGTGATAATTGATAAATTCTCAAAATGGGTTGAAACAATTCCCACGCGCAATAATACAGCAAACACCGTGGCACGTGTGATGGCGAACCAAATCATCCCTCTTTGGGGAGCGCCCATTCAAATTGAATCAGATCAGGGGACTCACTTTACTGGACAAGTCATGAAAAATATGTGCAAAATGCTGAACATCAAGCAAAAATTTCACATCCCATACAGGCCGCAAAGCTCTGGTATGGTTGAACGTGCGAACCGCACCATCAAAGAAAATATTGCTAAGCAAATAGCTCAACACCAAAACAGGTGGATTGATGCTTTACCCACCGTTCTGACTGTGCTGCGAGCAACCCCATCAAAAGCTACAGGCATCAGCCCATATGAGCTTATGACTGGAAGGGTGATGAAGTTACCCATTGATCCAGAAATTTCCCCAGCAGACCTGGGCCCCCTCATGCTCGCAACTCAGCAGACGGTGTTGGTGCAATTGCAAGAAAGGTTGAAAGTGCTGCACGCCCAGGCTGGACTGAAACAACAGCAGTCAGACCTGACAAATGATGCACAATTTAACCCAACCTCTGAAACAACATTTTCAGAAGGAGACATTGTGATGGTACGCGTTTTTGTAAAGCAAAACGCATTTTCCCCTAGATGGCACGGGCCCTATGAAATTAAAGCTGTTTGCAACAGTTGTGTGGCCGTGACCATCAGAGGAAAATTAAGATGGTACCACATGTCCCAGTGTAAACGGTTCAAAGGTTCATTGAATTAATTATGATCTTTTTCCTTCATAGGACAGTCATCGCAATTCCATGGAGGCCAGATGCCAGGACGGTGTCCGGACCCGCCTGCATCGAATTGGGACAACGAGTCACACTTACACACACCTTAGGATGCGGTAGATGGGTATGGAAATATATCAAGGGGCCATCCACATCATACATTCCAGTCACATACAAAGAAATAGTCACATGGCCTCCCGGATTAGCACCGGAACCAAATTGTGTAACAAAAATATGCTGTAAGACAGGTTCTACCCATCTTCCAGACAAAAACCTCACAAGCTACACACGCGCACCAAAATTTCACCACAACATTACCGCCTGGTACCAACTCGAAGAATTTCCAGATTCAAATATTGGTAACATGCACACACTATATGAAAATAACAACCATGGAGGAGATCCAAAAAAATGTTATTCCACTAAGGACCTCCAACCAACCACATATAGGTGCACACACACTACAACACATAACAATACACATTTAAAGTTTACTGAACTTCTTTTCAATCTAACAAATAAGGTATCGAACAATAATTTGAAAACATTTGTTTGGACTGGCCGAAAAGAAGGAACATACTGTGTGGGAAAATGTGAGGCAAATATGGATAATTATACTAGCCCTCACAATTGTTCATGGACTTTACACCATTGCTTTAACTTAACCACATGCGGTTACAAAAAGCCCACACAGTGTCCGAAATTGTATACCACCCCTCCAGGTGGCATAATCAAAGGAAATGTAAATAAGACTTTACTACATGATGTCAATCTTGTGATAACACATGTCACGTATAACATCTCCAATGTGTTATCTGCTTATGTAAAACACTGCAACTTTAATGATAAGACGTATACATGGCTACAGTCACGCATCGATGATTTAATTTCTGATTACAAAAACAGACTTGCAGTTCAAATTCCATCTGCTCGTACCAAACGAGACCTGTTTGGAAATATAGCAGGCCTTTTTGGCTCAGTTAATTCTATATCCAACACTTACAAAATAACAGGTCAATCTCAATATTCAACTTGGTTGGCAAATCAGGTAGCTACTGGTTTTCAACACATCACCAATAGTAACGAAAACATTATCAAAGCGGTCAAATCTGAGGCGCAGGCGCTTCTGACGACCAGTCAATCAATTTTCAATCAGACCCGTACCATCGAGCACGACTTAGCCTGTAGATTGTATGCACAAGATCTGTTTACTGCAGCAAGACAAGAGATTTTAGATCTTCGTCTCCATAAAACACCTAGACATGTTTTAAATGATCTTATTGAAATTTTAGATCTACATAGATGGCTTGCATCAGAAAGAATGAAAAATATTAAGTATTCTGAATTACTATCAACCTTAATGATGTATACTGGAAATGAATGTACTGGCTGTATTGGGTTCTTTGCCACTTTCCCTCTAATTCACCCAGACCAAATTTATCTAAATTCCACTACCATACGCTCTATTGGCGTGGTAGTGAGGGATCAAATCATTAAATGGGATCATCTGACGGGATATATGACTTTGAAGGGCACTGAAACCTTGTTTACCACTCGCACCTGTTGTCATGAGACATCCAGTTACATTATCTGTACCTGCAACACTTTACAACCCTTTTCTTCCAATGATTCTAAGCTCATTAACGTTCAGTCATTGCATGGTCATTCTGATGCTGTTCAAGTGTCTCACACACAGTGGTGCGTCGTCAGTGAGATGAATTCCTTCTCCTATGGAGGTCTGACCTGCCCTGCGAACCACACGTTCTGTCTGGAAGTGAAAGAGGACTTTTCAATGGGTCAGATAAACATCCTGGGGAGGGTACCGATGGACGTGGACGTTTCTCCCTGGTGGGAGGACACTTTCTATGAACAGAGCACTCAAGCTTTGGTCAAAACAATGGACTTGGTGCAAGAAATCATCTTACAGACTGAGTACCATCTCAACCAAGCGCAAGTGGAAGCGAATCTGGCGAGAAAGACTGCAGAAATCCTGTCCAGCTCCTCTACCCGCTCAGCAAGGTATGCTTATACCTGGTGGGACTGGACGTTCCGTGGATGTGTCCTCGCCAGTGTGCTCATCTTCTTATTCACACTCTGCCAGTGCTGCTACTTCAGATGCCTTCTCCGCACAATGCGCACTTCAACGAACGTGGCCATTGCGCTCAGTCCATTACAGATACCAGCCCTACGGAAATTGCAACCATAAGCGGACTTCATCAAATTTTGGCCCCTCAGGGACTGATCTAAATCTGCCCCAAGGGGCCAGGGGCGGAAACTGTAAGGATGGACTTCTACTAAGACTGAATTCAAGAATTCTAACCTGCTATAAAACAATAAAACTCACTAATCTGAAGAAGAGATCTATGGGACAGAGAGCACAACAAAACTTCTCCAATCTCGTCTCTTCCCCCCATGCTGAGTTCCTGACTCCTCACACTATCTGATCCCCTCCAGGTCTCATTCAGTCATGCAAAACACACACCTACTGTCTCCAGTTGTTTTATGAGAGGTCAAAGTAAATGCTTTTGGTGCGAATGGTAAAGAAGGTTCATTCCCGCAGCAGCAGAACAGTCAGAAAAAGAAAACAATGCCGGTTCTTCTGTTGTGGGAGATGCCCCAATAAAGATCGTTGATAACATTTGTATTTATCCCCCAAACTCAGGCGTGACCACTTGGGCACGAGAAAGGGTCCAGCAAAAGCTGAATAAATATTTGGGTGCTAGATGTTTATTGTTCTTTTGTTCCACTGGGGTATTTAAAGGGGATTGGCAAACCACTCAGGGAAGCATCTGTAAACAGAACTTCCCACACTGTTGCTGTGTGTCTCTATTGCCAGGTATGCTGACTCTTTTAAACTATTTTTGATATTGCATTTTGAATTATGTTTGTACTTTATGCTGATCAGTTATGTATTGTGTATTCTGTTTAATCCTTTTTAATTGATGCTTAATCCTGCCTGGCAAAATAAATGTTACATCTTGATTTATTCTGAAGTATTCTGAAATCATTATTTTAATGTATTAAGGAGGCTGGTGCTACCGCAAATCTTAGTTAAGGTAGGTCAAACTAAAGGCGCATGTATACGGAGCAGTAGGCACGTAAACTGAAGACCTTTTGATTTCTGTCTATCACTGATTTAGCAAGTTGTATGGAAATGGCTAAAATAAACTACACTTTTTTGTACAAGTGAGCAGTAGGCAACTGACTTAAGAGGTATTAGCTAACCCTACATCCACTGACTAAAATCAGAATTAGCAAGTTTGTGTCCGTGAGAAACACGATCCGGCCGACGTGATCTCTATGCGGCATTGGGTCCATAATTAATTAATAACTGAAAGTATGGAAGGTCAAGAATAATAAAAGATCTAAATTAAATCACAATTCATATTTTGATCAGCTGTTAAGAGAGAAAATCAATAAATACGAAGAGTCATTTAAATTTGGAGTCAGATTAAATTATTCATGGAGTCAAAATTAAAATTGGAAATCAACTGTTTAATAAATTAAAGTAAATTTTCAGAAGCGCCCGAAAAGACATACACGCTGCATTGCCTTCGACCAAGACATCGGACACCGTCATTGGGCCGGTGATTGGAGCTTACAAAGTGGTGACCGCCCTCCGTGATCTCCCAGTCTCAGGCAGTGTTGCCAACTTAGCGCCTTTGTCGCTATTTTTAGCGACTTTTCAGACCCCTTTAGCGACAATTTTTCAAAAAAGCGACTAGCGACTAATCTAGCTACTTTTTGAACAAACCTCAGTAATCTCCAAATGTTGCCAGCATGAGTCCTGCGAGCGCGAGATTTGCTTTCTCCTTGCCGTCACACACCTCTCTCTGCGTCTACCCTGTTCTGTGAATGGCTGAGGGCAGCAACACGGCAGCTAACAGACGTGAATGAGCAGTGTTGTTTCCACGGACGGACTTATCACTTATCTTTTGTTTTTATATTTAAAGAATTTAGTTTGACCGTTTTATTTTCCTTTCTTTTCTTGTGCTTATTACTTAATACTCACTATCACAGTGCTTTATTTCACCCAGTTCCCGAACTCTCTCAATTCAGTTAATTTTACACATAAATAGTCATTCAATAGCTAGGCTACTCGTTCTATTGTCTGACAAAAAAATATAGTAAATCAGAACAGCTTTATTGGACATTCGGCTATATAGCCTATATTATATTATATTATATTATATTATATTATATTATATTATATTAAAATACAGTATGTGAGCATGATTTTAATGAGAAAAAAACATTAGGCAGGCAGAACGCAAGTACGCCGCGATGACGTCATGAATATGCTAATTGACGCATGACGTCATCTAGCGACATTTAGCTACTTTTCGGGGAGGCATTAGCTACTTTCCTTTGAAAATAGTTGGCAACACTGGTCTCAGGCGAGTGACGTCTTTCGGCGCGACAATTCAGATCCGAACGGAGCATGAGGTTTGAGCTTCTCCTTCTCTGTCTCCAGCTGCTGTGGTAAGTACATTTTTCCTGTATCTTTTAGAAAGTGTTGAGGGAAAACTTAGACGCACCTCATATAGACACATTGGTAGAACGGGTCGGAATACCCAGGATAGACCGGAACCGCAGAAAACCGGTATAAATCTAAGATTACTAGGAAAAACATGGCTTATCAGGGAAATGGTAGTTCGAGTGTAGACAAGGATGTAATGGAATCTCTCGCTTTGCAACTAAAAGATCTCCTCTTCCGTTTGCGTAACAAGGGAGTAGATTTTGATTGGAATAATGAGCAAATTTTAGCCTGGTACGCTACCGAGGGGCGAAAACTAGAGACTAAATCTCATTTTCGGAAAATTCCGGTCGCGATAGTCTATTTGCTACGTCGAAATGATTTAGCAACTATTGCTGAAAACGAACGCGTGATTTCAAACATAAAAGAACTAGAAGCAGCGCGATCAGATGAGTTGAAAAAACTCAGAGCACAGGTCGAAGCATCCGTGTATGATAAACAAACTTGGGCAAGACAGGGCGACGCGATGGGAACACAAATTAAAAAGCTTGAAAAGAAACTTCAAGTAGATAAACAATACACGTCCGCGCTCGAGGAGTGCTGCGGTTCTGCAGGTTTTCCTATAGCTGCAGTTAAAATAGCGGCGATAAATTCAAAAATTGGCGAGGATGTATACAGTGATAGTGACGAGGATGATATGGTAGCAGCTCTACCGAGCGGCATCCAAGATCAGTTGTCTCTGACAGAAGCTCGTAAACAAACTCCAAAGGCACGCTCTAGTCTGGGAGTGCGCGATCTTTCTCCAGAACCCGCGACTGAAATGTATTATCCAAATAAACCTAAAGAACCGAAACCACGCAGTCCCATAAGAACTCGAAGTAAATCTGGCACTGTTCTAAAAAAAACAGTAAAAGTTGCAGTTCTTAAAACAATGACTAACGCAGATGATGAAGTCACTACCATTAGCCGACCTTTAACTTGCGAAGAATGCACAAAACACAAAGAAGTTGTGGGCATGATGCCAAGGAAAGGCCCTTTTCAACCCTACTGGGACAACTTAATGTTACAGGCTTCAGTATACAAGTTAGAGCCCAGAGACGTTTGGCAAGTGGCTCTCCTCACTCTTCCAGACGAGCTAAAACCAAAAATGTCACGCGAATTGAGATCTGGAGAAATTATAATCAAACAGGAAGATGAGGATGAAAATGAAGTTTATGAAAGATTGAGGGAAACTTTATTAGAGTTAAGGGGACCAACACACGCCGAGTGGAACAGAATTTTAGACATCAGACAGGCCAACAAAGAGCCATTTGAGATTTATGCTGAACGTTTATGGGTGACCTACAAAGAGCACTCAGGGTTAGAGGATGCACGCCGTGATCAGGAAGTTTTACTTCAACTCCTGAAAAATAATGCAGGTCCTCATATACAGCAGGCGCTCGTTCATGGAGCCGATCCATCCGAGAATACTTACCGGTCACTGGTGGATTGGGCTTCCAAAATAGAAGCTAGACTCAAGCAAAGCAAAACTCGTTCTGTTTCAACAACACAATGGCTAGCTGAAGGAAAAGGAAACAAAAAATTCGACCTAAAGCCCAAATCTCAACCCTTCTGTTACTTCTGCAGAAAAAATAATCACATTACACAAGATTGTTTCAGATTAAAACGGGCCGAAAATAATCAGAAGATAAACTCTAAATCTGACAATGAAATTCTTAAGCGTTTGGAGAATTTGATTATACAAAACAACTCCTCAGGGAGTAACCCAAAACAAACAGAGGAACAACCTAAAAATCTGAATAACCCGTACAGAAACCTTCAAGCAGACCTCGCTAACCTGTTAGCAAAATACAACAATCCCCAATAGGGGTGCGTGGCCTCCGTTGCTATAGGAAACATTATCACAAGCGGAAACCGAATCAAAATAAGAGCTAACCTTGGAGGCCGGTTAGTTAACATTCTTATTGATAGCGGAGCCGCTTGTTCTTGCACAAACATTCCATTACCACTAAGCACGCGAACGATTCAAATTAAAGGTATAGGCGACACTTTAATGACAGCAACTCAAACAAAATCAGTCCAACTCGATTTAGGCATGGTAGTGCTAAAAGAGCAATTCTGGTATTTACCAGATAACAGCGAAGGAACTGTATTGGGTATGGACATTATGAGAAAACATGGCTTTGTAATTCATTGCTTTGAAAAACAAATTGAAGTACAAACAAACAAAACAACAAAGAAATGCCTGCCTCAAGGCAAGGCCAATATCATGTCCATATCCAGTACAGATCCAACTCAACTTCTCATCAACAAACACAGCGATGTTTGGGCTAACCATGAACATGACTGCGGCCTCGTTGATTTTGAAGTATGCATTGAGGGAGAGCCCCCTCCCCCGCAAAAACAATATCGCATTAAGCCAGAGGCAGAGGTCGCGGTTCATGAGATAGTGAAACAGCTTGAGATTAGAGGCATAGTTCGACGATGCTGTTCAACCACAAATTCTCCGTGTTTACCAGTTCCAAAACCTAATGGTAAATGGCGTCTTTGCATTGATTATCAGCGTCTCAACAAAGTTCTGCCTAAAGCAACAGCTATAGTGGCAAATCCAGCTACAATCTTATCACAGGTTTCAACTAATGCTTCGTGGTTCACAGTGCTTGACATCAAAAATGGTTTTTGGTCTATTAAAGTCAAACGAGAAGACCAGTGGAAGCTGGCATTTACTGTAAATCAAATGCAGTATACCTGGGAAAGAATGCCGCAAGGCCTTCACAATAGCCCCTCAATTTTTCATCGAGCTGTGGCAGATGTGCTCAATCCCTTACTAGGGACGGGCAAAGTAGTTCACTATGTAGACGACATACTGATAGCCACAGAAGAACCACTTGAGAACCACTTGCAGCTGGTTGACGAAGTGTTACAGATGCTAGGTGACGCAGGCTTTAAAATGAACAAAGAAAAAGCCCAAATTGCGCAGAGGGAGGTACACTATTTAGGATACACTCTGACTCAAAGTCACAAAGCTTTAACAGACGACAGGAAAAAATGCATTGCCGAACTGCCTCGACCTTATACTTTAAACTCGTTGCAAAAAGTATTAGGAACAGCAAACTATTTACGAGATTTCATCCCTGATTTTGCAAATACCGCTGCACCGTTGTATTCGCTTTTAAAAGGGAAAACGAAACCAAATGATGTCCTTGAATGGGCTGATGAACACGAACAGGCTTTTACAGATTTGAAACAGCGTTTGTGCGCCGCGCCCGCCCTGGGTTTGCCCAACCCATCAAAAGTTTTCCACATTCAAGTAGACGCGCATGAAATCACACTAAGCGGAGTCTTAGCTCAGGAATATGGAGGAAAACTGCGCCCAATCGCTTACTACAGCCGAAAAAAATCTCTGGTCGAACAAGGATTCGACCCATGTACACAGCATGTGCTTGCGGTGCATTGGATGTTAAAAACAACAGAACCCATTGTAGGTTTCCAATCTGTGGTTATACACACAATGCACACGCCTGTACGAATGCTGTTACAGGGCCGAATAAAGGGAGTTTCCTCCCAAAGATTAGCGAGATGGCTAGCAGACATTCAAGCGCGCGAAATCACAACAAAAAACACACGAATTTTGCCACATCTGCTCGGGGATGTTGAGGGACACCCACACACATGCCAGCCCAAACAAGAAGCACAAAGCCTTGTCCATGACGAGCCACTTCCAGGCCAAGTGCATGTGTACATTGATGGTTCCCGATTCTGTCAAAATGGGCATTTCTATACTGGCTGTGCAGTGTGGACACCTCATCTTCCCGAGACAGATGCTAAACGGCAATTGTTGTTTAAACTACCAGCTAACATATCCGCACAAGAAGCTGAACTCATTGCATTGCAAGAAGCAATCAAGGCACACCCTGAACCGCTCTGCGTGCACACTGACAGTCGGTATTCTTTCGGCGTCGTAACTGATTTTATGGCACAATGGCAATTGAGAAAATTCCTCACCTCCGCCGGAACGCCTATAAAACATTTCAACACCATAACTGCGATATGGCAAGCTGTACAAGCGCGAGAAAACTCCATTTCCGTGGTAAAAGTGCGCGCGCACATTAACAAAAATCCAAATGTGCATGAAAGAAACAATAACATTGTTGACCAATTGGCAAAACTGGCAGCAGTGAAAGGCAACCGTTGGCAAAACGAGACAACCTCTGTTTCTGTAGCAAGTGCTGCACAAGTCACACCCATCGACCTAAAACAGTATCAACAAGATCTGTGGGTCTCTGATGGAGAACTTGTGCCACATTTGAAACATGATCAGATGGTGAACATAATTGAAGGCATAGTAATCCGAGATGGAAAATTTGTCGTTCCAGAAGCCCTCCAAAAGCCAATAATCAAATTATATCATGATTATGCGCATGTATCGGCTACAAAAACAGCACAGTTGATACAAAAACAGTTTTGGTGGCAAGGAATGACAGCTGACATTGAAAGATGGTGCTATGCCTGTCTGGTGTGTGCGACAATTAACCAGGGAAAGCTAGGCCGAACTAACCTACGCAGACCAGAACCACCAAAAGGGCCCTGGGAGTCCTTACAATTGGATTTCATTGGTCCGCTTCCCAGTGCCAAGGGAGGGTATCGCTATTGCCTCGTGATAATTGATAAATTCTCAAAATGGGTTGAAACAATTCCCACGCGCAATAATACAGCAAACACCGTGGCACGTGTGATGGCGAACCAAATCATCCCTCTTTGGGGAGCGCCCATTCAAATTGAATCAGATCAGGGGACTCACTTTACTGGACAAGTCATGAAAAATATGTGCAAAATGCTGAACATCAAGCAAAAATTTCACATCCCATACAGGCCGCAAAGCTCTGGTATGGTTGAACGTGCGAACCGCACCATCAAAGAAAATATTGCTAAGCAAATAGCTCAACACCAAAACAGGTGGATTGATGCTTTACCCACCGTTCTGACTGTGCTGCGAGCAACCCCATCAAAAGCTACAGGCATCAGCCCATATGAGCTTATGACTGGAAGGGTGATGAAGTTACCCATTGATCCAGAAATTTCCCCAGCAGACCTGGGCCCCCTCATGCTCGCAACTCAGCAGACGGTGTTGGTGCAATTGCAAGAAAGGTTGAAAGTGCTGCACGCCCAGGCTGGACTGAAACAACAGCAGTCAGACCTGACAAATGATGCACAATTTAACCCAACCTCTGAAACAACATTTTCAGAAGGAGACATTGTGATGGTACGCGTTTTTGTAAAGCAAAACGCATTTTCCCCTAGATGGCACGGGCCCTATGAAATTAAAGCTGTTTGCAACAGTTGTGTGGCCGTGACCATCAGAGGAAAATTAAGATGGTACCACATGTCCCAGTGTAAACGGTTCAAAGGTTCATTGAATTAATTATGATCTTTTTCCTTCATAGGACAGTCATCGCAATTCCATGGAGGCCAGATGCCAGGACGGTGTCCGGACCCGCCTGCATCGAATTGGGACAACGAGTCACACTTACACACACCTTAGGATGCGGTAGATGGGTATGGAAATATATCAAGGGGCCATCCACATCATACATTCCAGTCACATACAAAGAAATAGTCACATGGCCTCCCGGATTAGCACCGGAACCAAATTGTGTAACAAAAATATGCTGTAAGACAGGTTCTACCCATCTTCCAGACAAAAACCTCACAAGCTACACACGCGCACCAAAATTTCACCACAACATTACCGCCTGGTACCAACTCGAAGAATTTCCAGATTCAAATATTGGTAACATGCACACACTATATGAAAATAACAACCATGGAGGAGATCCAAAAAAATGTTATTCCACTAAGGACCTCCAACCAACCACATATAGGTGCACACACACTACAACACATAACAATACACATTTAAAGTTTACTGAACTTCTTTTCAATCTAACAAATAAGGTATCGAACAATAATTTGAAAACATTTGTTTGGACTGGCCGAAAAGAAGGAACATACTGTGTGGGAAAATGTGAGGCAAATATGGATAATTATACTAGCCCTCACAATTGTTCATGGACTTTACACCATTGCTTTAACTTAACCACATGCGGTTACAAAAAGCCCACACAGTGTCCGAAATTGTATACCACCCCTCCAGGTGGCATAATCAAAGGAAATGTAAATAAGACTTTACTACATGATGTCAATCTTGTGATAACACATGTCACGTATAACATCTCCAATGTGTTATCTGCTTATGTAAAACACTGCAACTTTAATGATAAGACGTATACATGGCTACAGTCACGCATCGATGATTTAATTTCTGATTACAAAAACAGACTTGCAGTTCAAATTCCATCTGCTCGTACCAAACGAGACCTGTTTGGAAATATAGCAGGCCTTTTTGGCTCAGTTAATTCTATATCCAACACTTACAAAATAACAGGTCAATCTCAATATTCAACTTGGTTGGCAAATCAGGTAGCTACTGGTTTTCAACACATCACCAATAGTAACGAAAACATTATCAAAGCGGTCAAATCTGAGGCGCAGGCGCTTCTGACGACCAGTCAATCAATTTTCAATCAGACCCGTACCATCGAGCACGACTTAGCCTGTAGATTGTATGCACAAGATCTGTTTACTGCAGCAAGACAAGAGATTTTAGATCTTCGTCTCCATAAAACACCTAGACATGTTTTAAATGATCTTATTGAAATTTTAGATCTACATAGATGGCTTGCATCAGAAAGAATGAAAAATATTAAGTATTCTGAATTACTATCAACCTTAATGATGTATACTGGAAATGAATGTACTGGCTGTATTGGGTTCTTTGCCACTTTCCCTCTAATTCACCCAGACCAAATTTATCTAAATTCCACTACCATACGCTCTATTGGCGTGGTAGTGAGGGATCAAATCATTAAATGGGATCATCTGACGGGATATATGACTTTGAAGGGCACTGAAACCTTGTTTACCACTCGCACCTGTTGTCATGAGACATCCAGTTACATTATCTGTACCTGCAACACTTTACAACCCTTTTCTTCCAATGATTCTAAGCTCATTAACGTTCAGTCATTGCATGGTCATTCTGATGCTGTTCAAGTGTCTCACACACAGTGGTGCGTCGTCAGTGAGATGAATTCCTTCTCCTATGGAGGTCTGACCTGCCCTGCGAACCACACGTTCTGTCTGGAAGTGAAAGAGGACTTTTCAATGGGTCAGATAAACATCCTGGGGAGGGTACCGATGGACGTGGACGTTTCTCCCTGGTGGGAGGACACTTTCTATGAACAGAGCACTCAAGCTTTGGTCAAAACAATGGACTTGGTGCAAGAAATCATCTTACAGACTGAGTACCATCTCAACCAAGCGCAAGTGGAAGCGAATCTGGCGAGAAAGACTGCAGAAATCCTGTCCAGCTCCTCTACCCGCTCAGCAAGGTATGCTTATACCTGGTGGGACTGGACGTTCCGTGGATGTGTCCTCGCCAGTGTGCTCATCTTCTTATTCACACTCTGCCAGTGCTGCTACTTCAGATGCCTTCTCCGCACAATGCGCACTTCAACGAACGTGGCCATTGCGCTCAGTCCATTACAGATACCAGCCCTACGGAAATTGCAACCATAAGCGGACTTCATCAAATTTTGGCCCCTCAGGGACTGATCTAAATCTGCCCCAAGGGGCCAGGGGCGGAAACTGTAAGGATGGACTTCTACTAAGACTGAATTCAAGAATTCTAACCTGCTATAAAACAATAAAACTCACTAATCTGAAGAAGAGATCTATGGGACAGAGAGCACAACAAAACTTCTCCAATCTCGTCTCTTCCCCCCATGCTGAGTTCCTGACTCCTCACACTATCTGATCCCCTCCAGGTCTCATTCAGTCATGCAAAACACACACCTACTGTCTCCAGTTGTTTTATGAGAGGTCAAAGTAAATGCTTTTGGTGCGAATGGTAAAGAAGGTTCATTCCCGCAGCAGCAGAACAGTCAGAAAAAGAAAACAATGCCGGTTCTTCTGTTGTGGGAGATGCCCCAATAAAGATCGTTGATAACATTTGTATTTATCCCCCAAACTCAGGCGTGACCACTTGGGCACGAGAAAGGGTCCAGCAAAAGCTGAATAAATATTTGGGTGCTAGATGTTTATTGTTCTTTTGTTCCACTGGGGTATTTAAAGGGGATTGGCAAACCACTCAGGGAAGCATCTGTAAACAGAACTTCCCACACTGTTGCTGTGTGTCTCTATTGCCAGGTATGCTGACTCTTTTAAACTATTTTTGATATTGCATTTTGAATTATGTTTGTACTTTATGCTGATCAGTTATGTATTGTGTATTCTGTTTAATCCTTTTTAATTGATGCTTAATCCTGCCTGGCAAAATAAATGTTACATCTTGATTTATTCTGAAGTATTCTGAAATCATTATTTTAATGTATTAAGGAGGCTGGTGCTACCGCAAATCTTAGTTAAGGTAGGTCAAACTAAAGGCGCATGTATACGGAGCAGTAGGCACGTAAACTGAAGACCTTTTGATTTCTGTCTATCACTGATTTAGCAAGTTGTATGGAAATGGCTAAAATAAACTACACTTTTTTGTACAAGTGAGCAGTAGGCAACTGACTTAAGAGGTATTAGCTAACCCTACATCCACTGACTAAAATCAGAATTAGCAAGTTTGTGTCCGTGAGAAACACGATCCGGCCGACGTGATCTCTATGCGGCATTGGGTCCATAATTAATTAATAACTGAAAGTATGGAAGGTCAAGAATAATAAAAGATCTAAATTAAATCACAATTCATATTTTGATCAGCTGTTAAGAGAGAAAATCAATAAATACGAAGAGTCATTTAAATTTGGAGTCAGATTAAATTATTCATGGAGTCAAAATTAAAATTGGAAATCAACTGTTTAATAAATTAAAGTAAATTTTCAGAAGCGCCCGAAAAGACATACACGCTGCATTGCCTTCGACCAAGACATCGGACACCGTCATTGGGCCGGTGATTGGAGCTTACAGAATGCCACCGATCCTAGTCTGAATTCTGACTTGCATGCAGTCCGAATCATAATCACACTGTGTTTGTTCGTTTGTTGGCCAGAGGAGAACTGGCTCCTCGACTGATCCTGGTTTCTCCAAAGGTTTTTTTTCTCCATTCTGTCACCTGGTGGAGTTTGGGTTCCTTGCCTCTGGTTTTCTTAGTTGGGGAAACTTAATATTAAACAGCATTTTTGATATGACTGTACTGACGCTGTTGACTGAGAACTGAACTGAGCTGGACGACGACATAACTGCTTTATAGATAAAATGAACTGATTTAATACAATGGAACAGAATCAACACTGAACTGTCTTAAGCTGAAATGCATAATTTTCCTGTTACCAAACAATCTGAACTTTATAAAGCATATAAACTAAATAAAGGTGACTCGACTTGACTTGACTTGACTTAAAGGTGGTATCAGTGATTTCAGGCCCAAAAATATTTTTATCACATTCATCTAATCTTTCCTAAAGATCCGCTAGCTGCCCGCCCCATAAGCATGCCGTCAAAAAAACACGTCTCTGTAGGCAGCCTAGGCTCTGAGATCTGCACACAAAAACAAATGGTTTAGCCAAACACTCAAAACAAAAACAAATAGTGTTCCAACCAATCACCGACAGGGGGAGGGTGTTGTGAGGTTTTGAGCCAGCTTTTTCTTCAGCTCTGACTTCGCGTGCAGCCGTGCACGAGCACAAAACCTCACAACACCCTCCCCCTGTCGGTGATTGGTTGGAACACTATTTGTTTTGGTTTTGAGTGTTTGGCTAAACCATTTGTTTTTATGTGCAGATCTCAGAGCCTAGGCTGCCTACAGAGATGCGTTTTTTTGACGGCATGCTTATGGGGCGGGCAGCTAGCGGATCGTTAGGAAAGATTCGATGAATGTGATAAAAATATTTTTGGGCCTGAAATCACTGATACCACCTTTAAGGTACTGTATGAAAGTAAACAAAAATGTCCTTAAAATCACTGAAACTACTCAAGCCCACCATTTTGCATTTTCTATATATGTTGAGTGTTTGTTTTCTAAATGTCTCATTTCACACACTTGAAGCCAATAACTCATTGCATGACACATTTCTGTCTGCTTTTTGTCATTTGTTTGTGTATTAAGGATGTTATGCAACCTGTCCATGTTGGCATCTACCAGTATTGGCCAGATTTTACAAAACGAATGATACTTGGAATGGACACAGGGAATATGACGAATCGTTCAACAACTAAAAGATATGGGAAGCATTTTCTCCTTCCTTTTTAATAGGAGGAAAATCCTCTTATATAATAAAACATTCATTTTGCTGGTTAGTTGCATTTTATAATTTACATTGAGCACTGTTTTCCCCCTTAGATGTCTGTACGCAACCATTCAAAATAAATATATATTTTATATATATATCTGTAAGAAAATGTCTCTAAAGCTTACCCAGGCTGCGTTTATTTGATTGAAAATACAGTAAAATCAGTAAAACTGTGAAATATTATTACCAGTTTAAAATAACTTTTCTATTTGGATATATTTTTTAAAATATAGTTTATTCCTGACAGTGTCAGTGTCTCTTTCGATTAGAATTACAACTTCATTTTCTACTATAAAGCAGCTCTCCAGTGTGTTCATGCTTTCACTCACGGATATCTGACCTTGACGGACTGAACAAAAGAAATGAACCGGAGAAGATTTTCATGCACCAACCGATTACGTATTCTCCACACTTTGAGTACGTATTCTCGCCTTTAAGGGTGCAAACCACACAACCAGGTATGCAGCCATACACATTAAACTAAAGGTACTAAAGGTGTCACATCACTGCATATACATCCCAAAATAAAGTTTAGAGAGTTGATGCCACTGAACAAGTGTGCAAAGAGCAACAGGGAAAAGGAGTAAAAAGACAGAAAATGGAGGAATCAAGTGGTTGTCTGAGCAAAGGGGACGTCGGGAGTGGGAGCGGAGATGGATTGTTTTCTGTTCTCCGGAGCTGCATGAGAACTAAAGGAGACTTTTTTCCCCTGTCCTCAACTGGCCTATTCATCTGTGTCACAGCCCGACGCAGATGTGAGAGGGGAAAAGAGAGAAAAGAGTTCATTTTAAGCGGCTCTCGGCGAGGAAACTCTGTATCTCAGAGCTCATCAATCTAATCTATTATCCTGCTTACTCCGAGCCGGTTATCGGAGAAATACAATCTCCTGATGAAATAAAAAAAAGTGTCTTTTCTGCCCACTCAACCTTTTCCATGTCACGCATGAAGGCCGTGTTGCCGTACGAGTCCCTTTTATCTCTTCCATGTTCTCTCATTTTTGTTATCGAAGTCTTGCAGAAAATGTGAATGTTTTTTGCGTGTAATAATGGTTAGGGGTGCATATATTTTATACTGCATTTTTTCTATATTCAATCCCACAAAATCAGCATGCTACATTGACATCCAAATAAATATATTCATATGCTTTTCAAGGCATTTTGCTGCTTTAGCTCAATGCCAATGACAAATAAAAAACAATGCTTTCGAACCACTTTTATGCTGCAATGCCACACTGTCCATTTGCACAGATATGTGAATAGTCTTAGAGTTAAATGGCTGTGCTTTGGAAGAGCGTACTTCAGCAAGTCAATCAGAAGAAGTAATTGCGTCTAATAGGTGCGCCTCGTCGCTCGGCCCGAGAGATTTCTCTGCTCTCTGATCGCTGCCAAACCTCTGACGACCTGTCGTCTCTCATGAGTCCTCTGTCACCAAAAATAAATTGCCTGCTCACTGAACGGGTCACAACAACAAGCGATGTCATTACTTTCACGGCAATTGATCACACCTTCGGAGAGAAAAGTCAATAGTCAACATAATTGTTAGTGGTGTTGAGCCTCACATTGAAGAGGTCTGGTTTGTAATGCATGCAGCTCATCTTTCAACCCTCCTTTCAGGTGAAGTTGTGCTAGTTTTTGAGGATCAGACTAAAGGAATTTAAACATGTGAGCGGTCCTATATGTGCCGAAATTAGCAAGTAAGTGCATAAGACAGAATCACATAGCCTAACCAGTATGTCTGGTGTCCTAACCAGAAATGACGTGATAAAGCGACAAGAAATAGTTTTTTTCCCTCCCGCGTAAACCTGAATTTGTTTTTTTAGTTATCTGCAACCACAACCAATGGTCCGATGAGGACATTTTGTTACATGGTTTTCATTTTGGCAGAGGCTATGTCAAAAAAATTATAATAATAATTAATAAAAATTAAATAGAAGTACTATGCTATTTGCAAAATAGGTCAAATTTCTGAGAAATGGTGGGTAGAGCTACTGAAAATAGCCTTTGCTAACAGCTGGCTATAATGCTGTAAACTAGTTCGCATTTTAGCACTTCCGGTTCCATCGTCCTGAAGTTGATTGTTTTTTTGAATGGGTTTTTGGTTAAATGCTTGAAATAGTGAACAGAAGCTCAAGATATTTTCACTTTTATTCAATGATATAAAATACACAAGTATTTTTTTTTTTTAAAACCTTTTACTTGTCTTGTAAAATGACTTTGCTAAATGGGACTGCAGAGGCATTCTGGGACATTAACCGTCCGTCGTCAGCTGAACAGGTAAACTCATCTACTCGCTAGTGCACTTTCACAGCCTCGTTGTGTTTATAATCAAGCGCTTTCAAATACTGTAACTTTAACTTTCAGGGAAAATGTTTTTAAACAAAGACTGGAAGAGTTTTCGGACGCCACCTCTTGCTACGCTGGTCTCGAGCTCTTTAGAGAGCGTTGAGAGAAAAGGGTGTGCAAAATGCTCTTTTATGGACATGGATTGGGCGTGTTTTATGTAAATTACGTAGAATACTCCGAATTCATCAGCATGAGGTTAAAGGGTTAGTTCACCCATTTAAGACATGATGTTGTATGCAATCCTTACCAGCACTATAGTGCATACACACTGACCCACTCTGTGGTCACCTCCCTGGTCAGAGTTCTGGCCGCTCGAAGTTTTTCAAGAAAGTATTCCCGGTTAGTTTCCGGGGCCCCAAAACTGCGTTTTTATGTGAAAAAATTATATGCGTTTCAAAGCTTGATTAATTTACATCACAAAAAAACACTCCGGGCAAAATTCATATCTCAGTTTTAATCGGCACTATTTTCTTTCCATTTCTATCAATCCGCGCTGCTGTCAACGTCAACAGTGCGCACGTTCCGATCAGCTGTTCCATATAGTGTTTACACAATCGAATGACAACGACATAAAAAGTACAAAATTAACAATGGTGCGAACTTGTAAATTCCCAGGTTGTGACCACAAGAATGTGCCGGGATCACCGTTCAGATTCCATCGTTTTCCTGTTTCGGATAGCTATTAGACCGCTTTGGCTGGTTGCCATCGGCTACTCTGCGGGAGCTAAAATATCCAGAATAAAGGATTTTCGTGTGTGCAGTGCTCACTTCAGCGAAGACGATTACATCCCCAACCAAGGAGAAAAAAAAATAAAAAAATTAAAGAGTTTTGCTGTACCAGTAGGCCTACCACAGGTAAGCTCTATTTACTAACTTTATAATCCCATGTCTAAACTGTACGGTAAACAAGCTGATGTTTAGACTCCAGTGGAAATCACGTGAAAAGAGGTCTAATATAAAAACAGTTTAGGGATATAGGTACAATTTTGCGGGTAAGCTCTATTTACTAACTTTATGATCCCATGTCTAAACTGTACGGTAAACAAGCTGATGTTTAGACTCCAGTGGAAATCACGTGAAAAGAGGTCTAATATAAAAACAGTATATAGGGATAACGATGGAATCTGAACGGTGATCCCGGCACATCGGAACGTGCGCACTGTTGATGTTGACAGCAGCGCGGATTGATAGAAATGGAAAGAAAATAGTGCCGATTAAAACTGAGGTATGAATTTTGCCCGGAGTGTTTTTTGTGATGTAAATTAATCAAGCTTTGAAACGCATATAATTTTTTCACGTAAAAACGCAGTTTTGAGGCCCCGGAAACTAACCAGGAATACTTTCTTGAAAAACTTCGAGCGGCCAGAACTCTGACCAGGGAGGTGACCACAGAGTGGGTCAGTGTGTATGCACAATAGTGCTGGTAAGGATTGCATACAACTTCATGTCTTAAATGGGCGAACTAACCCTTTAAGAACAAATTCATGTGCATACACGTGTTGTGAATTAGGTGGAAGGTTTTCGTGAGAAGTTCAAATGTACGTCTAAATATGAATAGTGTACACAATTAGTGAATGAGACCCACTGCCTTCAGTATTTGTGGTGCTGCTGTAACGGAGGCCAGCTAGTAGTTGCTGTGTGAGTAAACCTCACTCCTCTGATCTCAATAGGCCTCTTTAGCCTCCTTGTTAGAGCGCCTGACTCTCATACCGGAGACCCGGGTTCAAGACCTGCACGGAGCGGGGTGTGAAGCACCCGGTGAGAGGGGTTACACTGCTGCGTAGCTCCGCCTACAGTAAAATCTCATTGGTTCAAAGTTAACTGCTCCAGGTAACTGTATACAAATACTGTATATATATATATATATATATATATATATATATATATATATATATATACACACACATAAGTTTTGTACAACATTCAAAAGGTGACATTTAAACTGTTTTCACTGATTCCTTTGCATAGATTTAGTCTTGATACCGCATAATATGATGCAAGGTGTTTTTCAGTGTCCCGGTCACCACTGCCATACACACACCCCCTCACACTACCTCTGATAAAAAGTGTTTTTTTTTTTGTTTTGTTTTTTCTGTGTCCATCTGTTCTGCTGTGAATATACATATATTTGTGCAAACCACCATTTGGCCTTTCCTCATAGTCACAAATGCATCACAGCTAATTAATGAGTTACGTTGCGAGCGCAAATCGATCTCCGCAAAGGGTCTAATGGGAAATTAAAAATGGTTACCGATACTGAATCGTGCCAAACAAGAGTGAGCTGCTGCCACAGCCATTTTCAGAAAACCTCAAAGACACACAAATACACCCACACCCACACACACACTAAAAACGCCTCGCTCTTCCTCTCTCTATCTTTTTTACACACAGACATACACACACTTAGGCTATTTTTTCTATGTCGTCCCACAGGATGTGATTAGATACAGCAGCAGTCATTCGGCAGTGTGGGATCCCAGTCTGGTCACATAGATTTGAGACTTTGAAGGCACATATATCATTTTTCCTGCAGGCCTCCACAGCCCTGGCCTCCAGTCATTATAGAGCTCCTGTCATACGCTTCAGTCTGATAAACTGAATGTCACATGGGCTCCGTGAAAAAACAATCCACATATACTAGTAATCATCATTTGGATCACGTTGATATTTGACATTATGAGCAAATATCTGATTTAATGAGTGATTGGGTCATTATAGAAAAGAAAAGAAGGATGAGGGGGCTTCTAGGAGTCCTGGCGGTCATGAACAAGAAGAATAGCACACCTGAAAATTGACTTTGTAAAAGGTATTCTACAAAATGCCAAATGTAGCTATGTCACGCAACATGTTTATCGGCAGTTTCGCATTGTGACTCGCAGGATATCCTGTCCGCGTTCGAATCCTCACTAACAACTGACAGTACAAGGACACTGTCATGCTAAATGTGTTCAAGGCTGAATTGAGGCAGTGTGAGTTAAGGCAAAAATAAGGTAGCAATTCTATTTCTGCTACTTCTCTTTCCCTCTCACACACATTTTATACCACGAGGGTACAGAATGATAAACTATTCCACAACATACATTTTAAAACATGCTATAATATGTCATATGTCATTGAAGAACAAATACATTAATGTATGATATTGTTTTCAGCAGGTTTTTACCTCTTTTTTTTCTGGAGGTAATTTTTGAAATATCGCAGATGTCGCATGCACCTGTTTGAAGGGTTTGAGACTGTGAATGGTCTTGTAGTAACATCAGCCGATAAGCATGACATACTTTTTCTGGCTCCAAAGTAGTACGCCACATGGCACTCACAGCTCGTTTTTTCATTTTTAGCACGTTTTGGGAATTCTGCACTGAAAAGATGACAGATTTCATATTGTGTTCACCTGAGGGGAATCAATCATCCTTGTTACAAAAGTTATCGAAAAAAAAACCCGGATTGAATAAATAACTTTTTGAAAGAAGTCTCTTATGCTCAACAAGCCTGCATTTTTTTAATCAAAAATACAGTAAAAAAAGTAATAGTAGGTTTCAAATAACTGTTTTCTATTTTAATATCTTTTAAAATGTAATTTATTCCTGTGGTGCAAAGTTGAATTTTCAGCATCATTCCTCCAGTCTTCAGTGACACTTCAGAAATCATGTCGATTTGCTGCTCAAGAAACATTTCTTATAATTATCAATGTTGAAAATGGTTCAATATTTTTGTGGAATCCTTTTTTTCAGGATTCTTTGATGAACAGACAGTTCAAAATCAGAAACAGAAATCGTTTGTAACATTATAAACATTTACTGTCACTTTTGATCAATTTAATGTGTCCTCGCTGAATAAAAACTTTCTTTAAAAAAATCTTACTGACCACATGTAAACTTTTGAATGGTAGTGAATATGTATATACATCCATATCTGTTGACAAAATTACACAACTGAAGGTTTAAAAAGAGTAGCAAAATTGTGCATGAAATGAATCCTTTCATTAAAAGACAAAAAATTATGCCCTTAATTTTGGGGGGTGGGGGGGTTAAACACACATATGCATATGTGAACCTGGATCACAGTCACAAGTAACACGGGTATATTTGTGGCAATAGCCAACAATACATTGTATGGGTCAAAATTATCCATTTTTCTTTTATGCCAAAAATTTTTGATTTATTTATTTAAAAGGGACAACGCACATTAATCAACATGAGGACGAAGTCCAAAATGTAAATGTGCCAGATTTAGCCATACAGGCTAATTTTCATCTGCAGTCCCTAGCAGGTTGATGGTTAAGAGAAAAACAATAAATATACTATAACAATACAATAAATACATATCAATAAGAAAGCTTTAGATAAAAATAAATACGAATAACACTACTATTCGCGATCTGGACAACTGGCAGATTAATCAAAAAACAGAAAGAAAAAAAAACAAACAAAAAAAAACAAAGACAAGTGTCATACACAGTAGACACAGATCAAAGTGAATAGACACACATTTGAATACATCAACAACATATATGCAAACACAGAGACACCACTATAACAATGAATGCAAATATATTATTCTGTATTATGGCAGCATATTTGATTTGACAATAACCAATGTTTTATGGATTTGGAAAATGATTTAATAGATGTGTTGTTCCTTAGTTCTGTGGGTATGGTATTCCATGTATGAGCTGCTCGAAAAGAGAAAGCTGACTGTCCAAAACTACTTTTTCTACATGGTATTTTACAATCCCCTCTTGTAGACGCTCTAGTGGATGCGTTTAGATTTTGTTGGATGAATTTATTGAGCGGAGGGGGGGCCATACCATGAAAAATTTTATATACAAGTAAGATATCAGCAAACTTAATCATGTTTTCCCAATTTAAAAGATCATATTTAATTAAAATTTTACAATGGTGATATGAATTGGACTTTTTATCTAACGTTTTCAAGGCTCGTTTATAAAGTATTTCAACTGGTCGTAATGTGGTTCGACCTGTCTGTGTCCAACTGGTAAGACAGTAATTCATATGTGATAAAATCATAGCATTAATGTATAGCATTGAGGCCTGTGTAGTTAAATTATTCCTAATGTGTCTGAAATTTGCCAAATTAAATTTGATTCTATTTATGACCTTTTTCACCTGTGTTTTAAATGAAAGACATGAATCTATTATCATTCCCAAATATTTGAGCTCTTGGACCACTGGAAGTCTTTTCCCTGCTACTATGACATCTGGGTCTAGGTCTTTGTTTGCAGATTTCGAAAAAAACATACATACTGTTTTATCAGTATTAAGGTGAAGACACAAATTTGCTAACCAATTGGATATAGTGATCAATGCAACTGATAGCTCTTCTGCAGCTTGCCTCTTGTTTGCAGCATGTAGATATATGACAGTGTCATCAGCATACATCTGGCAGGTGACAGTAGGTGGACAGACCTCAGGTAAATCATTAATGTATAAACTGAATAACAGGGGACCCAAAATGGAACCTTGGGGTACTCCCAAATTAATGTCAGTTATTTGGGAGATGTTATTATCCACACGAACACATTGTTTTCTGTCTGTAACATATGATTTTATCCATTTAATTACATCTGATGAAAAATTAAATTTTGATAACTTATTAATTAGAACGTCATGATTTACCAAATCAAAAGCTTTTTTTAAATCAAGAAAAACGGCTCCGACCACCCCACCCTTCTCCAGTTTAGCCTTTATATTTTCCAACAGAAAGACATTAGCCGTTTCCGTAGAATGATATTTTCTAAATCCAAATTGCATCGGATGTAATGGGAAGGAACCTGCATTTAAATGCGTTGTAATCTGTTCCGATATAAATTTTTCTGCAATTTTGGAGACTGCTGGAAGAATGCTTATCGGTCGATAGTTGCTGATGATACTATGATCACCGGATTTAAATACTGGTGTTATTATTGCAGTTTTCCAAGAACTGGGAAACACTCCTTCATTAATTGACCAATTTATAATTTTCGTAATAGATGGAATAAGTGCCTCCTTATGGGTTTTTATAAATGCTGTGTCCATCCCATATATATCTTTTGCCCTTGAACCATTAAGAGAAGAGATGATTGAATTCACTTTAAAGTTTGTCACTTCTCTAAAAGTCATAATGGGGGCACCTGTATCTAAAGGAGTGAGAGAGTAGTTTGAACTGGCAAAACTCTGAGATAGAGCATTTATAGAATTAATAAAATAACAATTAAATGCTGCTGCCACTTTACTTGCCTCATGGGTTACATTTCCATCTATATTCAATTTTATTGGTTTATTGATGGTACATGATTTCCCTGTTAATTTTTTTAAATTATGCCAGATTTCTCTTGTATTTCCCTTAGCTTCACGAATAGCATCAATTAGGATATCATTAGGATATTAAGTAAAGATCATGTTCCATGAAGATATTTTGTAAATTTCCTACCGTAAATATAGAAAACATTTATTGCAGCACATTCGCGAACATAAATGGACATTTTAAAGGCATTTTCTCAATATTTTGATTTTTTTTTTTTGCACCCTCAGATTTAAGATTTTCAAATAGTTGTACCTCGGACAAATATTGTCCTAATAAACCATACATCAAAAGAAAGCTTATTTATTCAGCTTTCAGATGATGTATACATCTCAATTTAAAAAAATGGACCCATGTGACTGGTTTTGTGGTCCAGGGTCACATGAGCCCTCTATGAGCCCTCTCGCTCTTTCAGCTAGTGCTGCTGGGGATGAAAATGCCTTTACCTTGAATTATTCACATCCCTAAATGAGCTAACAACCTCAGCAGAGAGTGCAGTGATGAGAGCAGAGAAAACTGGTGTTAGGTTTAAATTCAGATGCCTATTCTTAGAGAGCTCTGGGACCACGATACACATTTAGTTTGTTTCATTTAGCAGGCAGCTTCAAACTGACAAAGCCATGTCAGCGGCGTCTACGGTTGTCGTTGTGAAGCTAGCGCTCCACTTTTGCTTTGTTGCCAAATTGGAATCGTGTTCTTCCATTTAGATAATCATGTAAAAATATCTTTCTGTGAGTAAAGCACATAGAAGGGAGATCTGTCAAAATATGACACATTTTCTTGCCGACTTTATAATGCCGGTGGCACTTAACAGTTTGCTATGAACATAAAATTGCTATGAGATGGGGCTCCTACTGTAAATTTACATACAAAATATAAGAAATAGCCCAGTTTTGTAGAATTTTGCAACAAAAGTCCCTAAAAAATGAACAGATTAGATTTATTTTTTCGATTTTTTAAGATTTTTCATTTTTATTTATAGTAATGTGACCCGCCCTGTCTAACATAAAACAGCTTAGTTTAGGCCACTGATGGCTGGAATTGATACAGTAAAACTGACGCCATCGTCAATGTTCGTATCACTGTGTATCAAGTACTGAGGGAGATCTGGAGCTGAAATTCAGATATGGTAATGGAAGTTTCGTTTCAGATATGTTCTTTAAGCGCTGACCAATCACAAAATTCACAACAGTCATATGACCAATCAGAGCAGAGTAGGCTCACGGAAAATAGGGGTTTATAGAGACCGAATATATAAAAAAAAAAAAAAAAAAAAAAAAAAAAAAAAAAAAAAACAGTTTTCAGACTGTTTGAGAAATTAGGTGATGTGCAATGTATATTATGAGAAAAAATAAATAAATAAATTATATATATATTACCTTGGATGCATGTAAAATTGTAGATTACCTCAAAAAAATTAAATAGCATAATAGAGAGACTTTAAATGATTTTTTAAAAAAAGTGTATTTTTTTATGGAGAAAAAAATTATTGCAGAGTATATGCATTTAGATATTTAAACATTAAAATTGACTTTTTTTATCTATTAAGGCAAAAATATAAGAAATATAATTCATATATACAATTAAAAAATTCATATTTCAAAATTACACATTTATGACTTTATAATTTATGCATGTATATACATTTTTTTAATTTATTACATTTTTATAGAAAAAAATATATATATATTAAAAATATAATGGTAACACTTAACGTTTCACTTGTTAACACAACACTGAACATAACTTTATGACTTACTAATTTTGCTAAATATTAATTTCAACATTTACTAATACATTTTTAATATCAAAGCGGTATTTGTTAACATTAATTAATCCACAGTGAACATGAACAATTTCATTTTTCCTGACTAACATTAACAATAATAAATAAATGCTTTAAAAGTATATTGCTCATTATGCATTTACTAATGCATTTACTAATCTTAACAAACAACACCTTATTGTAAAGTGTTACCAATATAATTTATATACAATATTTATTTCAAAACGATTAACAATACAGCAGTTTTTATTGCTAATTTTATTGCTATTGTTTTTTATTTTTATTTTTTACATTTCTAGGCAGGAGAAACCAGATGTGCCAGATGTTGGCGTAATTGATATCCATTGACTGACATGTTGGTGATAATTCATTAGAGCTGGATATTTGTTTTTAATATCCCCAATTAGTGGCAAACTGGTACTAATATAAGTCTACGTTATGACAACATCAAGTCTGCAATAATAGTATTGTGGTTTTGTGGTGGAGTAGATGGCGGATGAAAGATTCTGTAATGACACAAACTCAATGTCACAACAAGATGATGTTGATGAGGAGGAGGTGCCAGCAGTGTTTGCCGCTCCAGGCATGGGAATCTCATCTGCTAATTACCCATGAATGTTAACAGCCATCCCCTTCCCTGCACCAAGGGCCCTGGGCTTAAGGAGAAGCCCAGCCTGCACTCCGTACCTCTGCTGGCATTCGTCTGGTCCCACACAGATGGAGGGGTGTGCCCTCTGGTAACTGGAGACAGCATATGAGACATGGATGACCAGGTCTCTCGCAAGAAGGCAGCAGTGGGCATTTGGGCACTGCACTACAACACATAATTAGTGAGGAGCATCTGTTCTAGAAGGTTCCTCCAAACTCAGAGGGCTCAGAGAGCTTGAGTAAGCCTCTGGCCTTCGGTGGCTGGCGTAGCCTTTATTGCTCTGGATGATGAATTGCAGCGTGTTGCCTGTTGAGGGACTTAACGGTGATTATGGTAACGAATACAGATCAAGTACGTTCTGCGGTATGTTGCGACACTTGCATTATGCTGAATGAAAGTGAGGCACGAATCGAAAGGGGTTTGACTCAGTGTTGTGCATCTCAGCAGAACTAACAAAATAATTTTAGATATGAATGAGCCAGAGCTAAGAATAGAATAGAATAGAATAGAATAGAATAGAATAGAATAGAATAGAATAGAATAGAATAGAATAGAATAGAATAGAATAGAATAGAATAGAATAGAATAGAATAGAATAGAATAGAATAGAATAGAAATCTAACACAGGTAAAGTATTCAAAAGAGGAGACCCAAGGTCTAGCTAGGACCAAGGAGCAGGACCGGAGCACACAACGTTTTAAGTTATTTTTATTGGTGCAAAACGACTAACGTTTCGACGCTCATGCGTCTTCTTCAGAGTCAAACAGTCAATGGCAACGATGTACAGATTTTAAAGAATCAAAATTCAAGGCATTGGCCACTTGCCTAGGTGGGTGTGGTACATCAATTAACCAATCCTATACAAGCACTCAGGTGTAGACAAAAAAGTAAAAAATAAGTGTATATATATATATATATATATATATATAAATTAAACACCTTCAGAAAAAAAGAGGTACACGTATAAGTATAAAAGTGTACATATAGACCCGCTAACAACATGTATACAAGTGCCTCAAAATGTGGACTATAAAAAACATGAGAGGCCTAGCTAGACCTTGGGTCTCCTCTTTTGATTTCTGCGTCCTGTTCCGTGAGCACCAACCAGGCTGAAGCGCAAGTGACCCCTTTCTACAGGTAAAGTATTCTTTTAAATGAATGTACCGATCTGTAAAAAATGTTAGGTATAAAAATTATAGCACATTAAAATTTACATTTAGATAAACAATTTGACCATTTTTTTTTATATTTTCAAGCAAAAATATTAAATATTTTCATTATTTTGTAATAGTACAAATTTATATAAATATATTAAAAGAATTAATAAAGCAGTTTTGTTACTAAATTGTCAACTGATTATCTATCCATCCATCAATCTATCCATCCATCCATCTCTCTTTTAAAAGTAGTATCTAAATGTATAAAAAATGATTGCACATTAAGAATACATTTGGATAATTTGAACAATATTTTATTTCATCCATCCATCCATCATTTTGAAGATAAAAAATATAGTGTTTATTTATATAAACAAAATGTATATAAAAAAATAATAATAAAGCAGTTATTTTTGCTAAATCTGAGAAAAAAATCTTATCCATCCACAGATCTCTGTTAAGTGCTTTAATCCTTCAAAGGCTTTTCAGGCATTTTTCAGGCCAACACTGAAAGTTTGTCTTGAAAAATTACAGATTCCATTTCTATGAATTCAAAATATTTGTATTCTACTTCCTTATATTCAATTCCAAATTGCAGTTCTGCATCATGTTTGCCATCTCATTTCAAATCCAGAAACTGAAATGGAATCTATTTTCACTACATTCTGAATGCCACACACTCCTGCACTCCTTTTATAATCCACAACAGAAAATATTGTCTCAGTAGGTCATATATTGATGAAGCAGAAGCTCAAAGACACATCAAACGCAAGATACATATACATAATCAGTTATCAGTCATCACTTTATGATGACTGTCAAACATGTAAAGTTTACATTATCCTTAATGACACTCATCTCTGCATCTTATATGTATTGAAAAATAAGATGCAGAGATGAGTGCCATTAAGGATAATGTAAACTTTACATGTTTGACAGTCATCAAAAAGTACTCTCATCCCAGCGTTTCGTCCTTCCTCGCATCAACATCTTTCTAGAGGGAGCTTTATAATGAGAGAGTTGTCGAAAGAGAGCACTCACCTTTCCTGCCAACTCATCAGCCTTGCTATCAATGTTCTGACCCACCTCATGGAAACTTGCCCATTAGGCAAAATTGTCTCTCTCCCCAAGAAGCCATTTACCACAGCAGAAGAATAAATAAATAAATAAATGCGCACATATCAAGAAATGGGGCCAAGGAGAAAGAAGCTGTTAGGAAGCCATCAAATAGTCATTCTATGCGTATCTCTCTCTGTCTCTCTCTCTCTCTGAGCAGATAGGTATCAACTCATTCCAGCACCAGCTCCCATTAACCTGTTCACAGGTTGCAAAAGAAAGGAGGCGTTTTTTTTCTCCCCCCTCTCAGACGCTCCATCTCTCCTCCTCATCCGCGTTCTCGCTCTCCATCTCTTTTAGTAAGAATCACAAAAGATAATTTCCTTTTCAAATGACTGCGGCCCCCTCAGCTGACCCCTGGGCATTGAGGCGATGCAGAGAGGGAGTGGAGAATGAGGTTCTGAGGATAACTTCCTCAGGCAAACCTCACAAAACACTGCATTCATTACCGACGGAAATAAGGCTGATAGGAAAGAATCGAGGAGAAAGGGTATTTGGAGGCATGCGAGGGTTATGTTCGCAAACAATATTTGACAGCTGGTGTGGCGCGCGCATAAACGGGGGAAAAATGTACATCTGATTAGAGACTGGCTGCTCGCTCGTAGGACACTAAACCTGCACACCGGACGGGAAACAGTGCACTGCTGTTTGCCAAGCTACAAGCTGCTTTTTATTTAACGCAGGGTGTCTCCAATGTTTGTCTTTTAAAACAAGAACCCCTTTCATAACCCTTAAACTGATCGTGGGCAAGGGGTCTATACCATGAAGCCGGTTTAGGTAGATAGCCAGGTACAAGATGTTTCAGTTTAGTTTGCACCAACCCTAGGCTTTAGGCACCATGAAAAGTGACTCTGCTTTTACCGACTAAAAAAATTTGTCCAAGTCAATTATTATCAACTATATAAACTGACTTCACAACTTGCACTCGCAAGATATTTTATACAAAGCCTGATTGAAATGGTTTGGTTTTTGTCAACTTCCTGTAACCCTGAGTTTGTTCATCTACCATTATGGTACAGGCCCCAATTCATGAGTTACTGTATTTGTACTGACAACAAACCACTGAAAGCCCTTTTCTGTGTTGCACTGTACTGATTAAACTATATTTTGTTCTCTCCTGTACAATTGTGTAATTTCTGAATGACAATAAAGATTGAAGCTTTAATCGGTTAGTCCTCAAGGCTGACCTGTGCAAAAGGAGAGAGGTTACAAAATCCTTTCTGGGCTTTTTTCCTTTACTCGATTTTCTAAAGGCTGTAAACAATAAAAAGTTGCGTTTGGTTTAAGAGATTTCTGAGAGAAGTCTGAGAGGAAAAAAGAGTTTTAAAACAACCTCCCTGAGTTACTGCAAAATAACACACAGAGGAGTCAGATGAGGTTTCAGGTGGAGACGAAAACTTTAATAAAAGTTCTGTCTCTCTCTAGAGAATCCTATTTTGCTTGAAGTCATAGCAAAGTAGCCCTTGAAACAGCCCTCTTCACAAGAAACAGCACATGCAACTAAATTACTCAAAAATAAATTCACCCATAACCAAGTTACAACATACAATGTGAAGATGAAGGCTATCTGGATATTGAGCAATTAGATCAATGTGACGCCAAAGTTCTCAGGTGCGAATTTTTACCCAGTTTGACTCGAGTATTTTCCGGATCCAATGCCTTTTTATTAAGCTCCGTCAGGTTTCATTACTAACTGGAAAATCTAATTTAATTCTGTGTATCTGACAGGATTTCAAACTAATTCATATTGTCAAGGTGCAGGCTCGACAATCCCACCAGATGGTGTTTGTGTAAGATGAATCCCTGCTACTTGCCCACCAGGTTCTTAAAGGGCACCATTACCTCTTTGAGATTGCTGGTGCCTCCTTGTTACAGTCATCTCCCCGTCTCATTTCATGCCTCAAAGCAAATCATCTCTGCTTCACTGATGCCAGAAGAAGAAAAACAAACATAAATGTTGTTGGATTGTTCTAGATATCTCAAAATACACCATGTACCATTTGAACCATCTGAAAGAGAAGGTTTGTGAGATCCAGTGTTATATGCAGCAGTGGCATAAAGCCAAGATGGCAGCAAAGTTCAATAGTGCTTGTCCGTGTAAAAGTCACCACTAAAGTGTTGTTAGTGGTTGCTAAGGTGTTCCGAATAGTTTTTCATGCATTCATACATTAAAATACAGTTGCTAGGGTTTTCTAGATGGTTACTGGTGTAATGGAGGTCAGCTAGTGAGGGCTGTGCATGTAAACCTCACTCCCCTGATCTCAAGACACGCATTAGCGAATTGTTAGCACGTCCGTCTCCCATGCCGAGAGACGTTCTACATGCTTTATGGTCCACAGGCCTGTTGTAACTTCTCCATCCCGTGGTCATGCTTAATCACTAGAAATTTACACAAACTAGTGTTGTTACTGTTACCTAGAACTAAAGCAATTAAAACAATTTTCGGTAATTGAAATACAGCTGAAATAAAATAAAATATAAGGAAACACTTAGACATTTTACTACTATAACTATAAGTAACTTTGCATCTGCATGCTATAGTTTTTAGAGTATTTGTTTTAGAGTGAACTGTCTGCTTAATCTGCTAACACTTTATTTTGATGGTCCCTCAACGGACATTCTGACTATAAGTAACTTTTCAAGTAAATACTAACGTATGCTACTAACCCTACCCTAACAGTTCACTAATACAAATGAGAGTTGGTTGACATGTAGCTGAAAAGTTACTTATAGTAGAATGCCTAAAGTGGACTATCAAAATAAAGTGTAACCCAATATGAAAATTAAATGAAAAACCTAAACATTTCAAAAGTTAGAAATGTAGCCTTGGCAACTAATTGAAATATGTTTAAGTTAGAAATAGCAATGAGTTCTGTGAAAAAGGCACATAAGCAGCCATGTTTCCATGAACATATACTCAACTGTTGAGACCATTTAAGTATCAAAAACCCAATCAACAGATGTCTAACACCTTTATACAGTAAATTGTACAATTTTTTCGACTACATTAGCCTACAAAGAACATAATGGAACGCTCTTGAGGATTTAGATGAATAAAGTGTTTAATATTAATGCATTATTATAGACGTAAGGTGAACCACAGAAGCTTTGTTTCAGTACTAATGGGGTTACGAGGTGCAGAGAGGTTAATTCCAGTATCCAAGCCTAGATTTACATCATTGTTTGTAGATTAAAGAGGGCTTTCCAGGGAATGGTCTTCTCATGTTTGCCCTCTCCACCACAAAGCAGCTGAATGTATTGCGGTCTGATTAATCTTAATGAATTATGCAAATGTACGTTATCTCAAGCGATTTCAGAATGTTTCTGTATTGTTTTATTAATGCGCTTTTGGATTACTTCGCACAATTACAAAGCTCTCTCTCCTTCCCTCGCGCACGCACCGCAATGTTTCTCATTCAGTCGCGTTCCTTTATTAAAAACTTGTGGCGGTCTCTGGCGAGTTGCGCGCACGAATAAGAAATTAGTCATTACTGTAATTTAATGACTTTAAACCAAACAAGACTGCGGTCTAGATTACTAAGCGTAACCCGAATCCTCCTCCCCTGCATCTCAAGGGTCTGATCTTTGGGAGTATGTCTCCTTAATTTCTACTTAATTAATTATGTTCGTTATCGCGACTACCCTGTGGTTTCAATTACGATGGGAAAACTGACATAATACAAAAGAAAGCCTCGACGAATGCTCTCATAGAGGTGCCGAAATTCTGAAAGTTTGCTATTTACAGAGTGAGCTGAAGTATCTATTTATTAGCCTACTCTGTGAAGCACTCTTCTGCACAAAGGGCTGCTTCAGCACAGGACCTAAATGAGAGCTGTGATTTACTGAGCATGAGTCATTCCATTGATAAGAGAAACATTAACGAAGCTTTTACATATAATTGCGTACACGATTCACTTCAAAGCGCACATCAAAAGGCGGCAGCAACACTTATCTCCATAAACGTGATATAATGTATAAATCTGAGGATTATGAGGGGATTTGGATAACAATTTGCATGTGGGCAGAAATGCTATAGATGAGGACGGGTTAATTTGGACTATAAAACTACACTGACATGACAGCTCCAATAGATTATATTAGCTGCCTCTTCATGTATCCTTCAAATGACAGCTTGTGCATTTCAATCAGGATGTCCAAGGATTATGAAACATCCAGCGTGTAGCATTCATTCTAATGCGTGATTTCATATTCAAAGCATAATGCTGATAAGCTTATCAATGCGCTGTCATGCTCAGAAGGAAATGCCAACAGACAGCATTCATATTAAAGTCGAACTGCAACACTCATGCATGCCACTACAGTGTCTCCTTGATCTAATGGCTTTTTGGAGAACCTTGCTTTGGCCCTTCTGTGCCATATGTGTGTCCACTTAGGGTGCAAACGTTGTTTGCTTTCATCACCTTTTGATTATGGATCCATCAATGCACCAACTGACATCAAAAAGTAAATATTATGTAAATTAGTTGGACTTGGCAAAAAGTGAATTGATGGCACATTTTGCAACTCTAGTGCAACTCAATAATAGTGACGTTTACGGGGGGAAATTACTTTTGCACAAACAAAAACAGTTTTAATTGTATGAACTACTACTATGGTGTTTTTTGGTCAGATGTGGTGAGTATGAACTATATTCATTGTGCCAAAATGTTGGGTGTAGTTTCTTTTGCGCTTCATAGATGAAAGTTAGCCATACAAGTTTATGATAACAAGAGTAAATAATGACACAAGGTTATTTTTTGGGAGGGTTACTCCTTTAAAATCTTCCGTGTAGCAACTGGTCATCATGTTTGATGAACAACATGCATCGATGCATGCTACATTCCTAATCCATGTCCAGTTAGTGCCTAAACCCCATACTTAAGCCACACAATGCACATGAATGCAATCCTGTCCCGGGATTTCGGAATTGATGGGAACGTCTGGATGCTACTTTATAAACATGGAATATGATAATCTTAATTTACATAAATTTCTCTCTCCAGTTTCACATTCATCCCTCTCATCTGGCATCATACAGAGGTCAAGGAGGGAAAAAACACAGCAAGTGTCCATACATAACTGACCTTTCCACACCATCCATTAACCTCATTGAGGTTGTTGATCATTATGCAAATCTTTGTCTCAATTATGAGAAATCCTCAGAAGTGACAAACATTTAAAATGAATCTAAATAAAACCTGACATTTTTGCACTCTCAAAGCACACGCTCTGGCATTCCTCCAATTCCAATACCTTTTGTAATGTGACTGTATTCCTAATGTCCCCATTACCATTCTGATGCAGGTGATGGCGATGAAAGCAGTGGTTGGTGCCAGGTAGGTGATGGTACATGACTCAAACAAACCGATTCCTACCTGTGTCTTCCCTGCACCCTAATGAGCCCGGACGCCCGTGGACTCAATCCCCCTTCACAGCTTGCTCTATAGCGACCGAGCGCGCTCCGCATGTAGATAAGGATGCTAGGCGTGATAATTCATAAGGGTTCATTCAGGATCTTCTGGAAAGCCTTGTGAATTCTGGTGCTGCTGCGACTGCCCTTGGCCCAGACGGATTAACAGCTGAGAGACCCAGCATGGCAAAGTCTGCTTAATCCTGGTTACTCCACGAGGTATCATCGCTGTCCCATATCTGGTACTGTCCTCAGTCTGATACCACTCATTATACTCCACAGCTGGGCTTATATAACATGGCAGTCTTAACTACACTCTCTGCTAACTGTGTATATTTGAAACATGCAGAAACACCTACAGTTTTCTAAAGGAAGGAGTTTTGAGATAAAGAGTCAAGACAGCCTGAAAGATCTCCAAACATGCTGCCTATATGCGCACATACGCCAACAAATGCTATATTGATAAAAATACTAATTGTAGAAGCTGTTGGTGTTGGTGAAGCTTAATTCACTGAAGTTTAGTCAAGGTACCATTTCCAGAAAGTAAGAGTTAGATGAAGTTAGAAAAAATAGGTAAGTACATGGAATCCGTTTAAGAAGATTCATAAATACATCACTATCAAATAAAATATTCATTTTTTACAATCTGTGTTCAGTCAAGAACAAAAAAATAGTCCTCTCTGACATTGTGTCTGCATACTTCCATACTACATAGTAGGCAAAAAACAGTATGTGGGCAGAGTAGTATGTCCGAATTCATAGCATTCATAAAACAGTAGGCGAAAAGTATCCAGATGACATACTACTTCCGGCGAGATACTGAAGGGTGCATTCAATGAACAATTTACTATCCTATGGAGGATGAAGCGACACAACCGACGCCGTGGGTCACATGACAATGACAACATGATGGATGTAGTAGGCTATATAGAATGGCCGCAAAGTAAGTTTCAAACCAAATATAGTACCTACTATACAGTGTAAACAAATAGTACTTTTGCTTTGGATTATTTTGATGAATCAGGACTGAAAGATTAATTCACAAATTGGACTGAATTGTCTAAATGGTTCTTCAACCAGTAACTTAATGACTCAACAAACCCAGGAAAGGACAAGACAAAATACGGCAACACTTTATTTTAAGGTGACGTAGTTACACAATACTACATGTACTTACTACAGTAATAACAATAAATTATACATAATTACAGGTAAGGTAACTAAATCTAAACCAAACCCTAACATAATAGAGTACATGTAGTTCATTAATATTACTCAGTAAGTGCAATGTAACTACGTTATCTGTCTAATAAAGTGCAACCCAAAATACAAATGTATTTGTACAGTCCATTTTGTGAACAAATCATTCACTGAAAAGATCTGACACAAAAGAACAATTTGTTCATGAATCGGGAATATTGCCACTTTTCTTTTTTTTACACTACTTTAAAAAACATAGTAAGGAGTCACAAAGTTTAATAAAACATTTCGCTACTAATAAAAAAAAAATCATTAAATGCTGTACATGGATTGTTGAATCGTTCAGACCAAATGAGCCTATTCACTGAAAAGAATCATACTTCTGAATGCCGCACCTACAGAAAACACTTTTAGAATCATTTGATTACTGCCTCAGTTCAGCCGTAAAGCTAACATTTGGATGGAAAAGTACTTTATTATTGTCACATTACTTAAGATGTAGCTTTTAGTCTTTAGTTTTATTACTCCACAACACTGTCATGAATATTTCAAACACCTACCGTGATTCAAGGGCAAGAAAGGTCTTTGACTACTCCATTTCAGAGGACAGACCTTCGTCCTAATGCCATGACCTGCAGCACAATGTCCTGAAAACACAGTCAAAGCACTCAAAACAGCCACAACACACACACACACACACACATTCCTAAATGCTTTTATCTCCTAGTCTTGGCTAATGACACATTTTTTCATTTGAAAGCTTGCTCACTGTCTGCAATTAGCTAAACACATTAGTACATTAGTCCATCATTATGAATGCCTGAATGTTATGTTTATGACATGTTCGGAGCTATCTTTTGTGTGACTGACTTGTCAAAGTAAATGACATCTTGACTAACCTGGCAGTGCCCCTCCTTGTTCTACTGTTGATCCTGTTAATGGTAAATTAGCCAGACAAAATCGCTGGCAAATGGTATTATGCTAATAGCGTTAGCCCTGCCCTATGCAAGTCAGTCTGAAGTGTTCTGTGACAGCTGCATAAGGGCTACGTGATTCACAGACTGAATGCTAATAATGTGGCGTCAACACACAAATATGTATATCAAAGAAAGAGGCTACATGTCAATTTCAATGCGAACATTAGCATAGTCATGTGACTTCTTGATGTTCTTGAAGATTTCATCAAAGTTGGCGAATGTGTTAATGGATAATGAAAGATGTCTGATTGTTTATTCTTTTTGTTCTGTTGGTGGGTGGATGTTACATTTAAATGCACTTTCTCTTTTATGATGGCAAAGTAATCATTCTTCAAAGTTACAACTGGACAAGATTTCCCATAGAGATACTTTTATTTGAGATAATACTGACACTTTGACTCAATATTGGCCACCAAGGCTTTTAAAAACAAACAATAAATCTTTTTGCTATCTTGTTTTTCGCTGCTCCCGTAGACCACTTCAACTTTTCATCCATTATCAATACCTGTAATTCTTATCGTTATACTTGCCTCTTGCTCGAGTTCGTTTCAAAATGGAGCAGAGTGCCCCCAAAACCATACCCAAAAATCACACACCTCACACGGATCAAAAAGTCTGTCCATAGTAGATAGAAGAAAGAAAATATTGGCACCAAAAGATAGGGGACTGAATATTAGTGCCTCTGGAACATATGATTCAAGTAATAAGTGAACCTTTCAAGTCCACATTCGCTTCAAAAATGTAATCCACTGTTCTGAAATTGCAGAATTGTCTCTGAACTGGTCCACATCTTGATTTTTATGGAATATTTACTTTACATGGTGTATGATCTTGTCCAACACTGTTGTAAAACAAAAACGGGAGTTTGGCAAAGCGAAAATACTGTAGAGGGGGGGGGGGGGAGAAATACTCCATGTGTTTAAATGGTCCATTCCAAGTGACATTAGTATTCAGAAGTCCAACAACTTGATCCCAATAGTTATGAAGTAGTTTGAAGTCTATGTATCTTCATTTCCACTGCTTTGATCAAAAAAAAGAAAAGAAATGCTGCTAGTCCCAAATGAATATTGGTCCCAGACTATCGTGTGACCTGAAAAAGAGGAGTCCAAGTTATCATTTCATAAATGTCTGCATATTATTTCAGTAGGGCTGGATTGGATAAAAATCAGAGTCAACCATTTACACCAGAAGATACATTTGCATGGGCTACACAGCTGGGGACAAAAAAACAATTATTTCTTAATAAAAAAATAAAAAAATTAATAAACATGCAGCTTTAACATTCAATTGAATGTGTGTGTGTATATATATATAGGTATGTATATATAGTATATATATATATTTATATATATAGGTATGTATATATAGTATATATATATATAGTATATAGCCCACTCCTACTTTTCAGTCTGTCTGAAATGTTAAATGTGAGGCGTCATCGCTGGACTAAACATTAGAACACTTCAGTTTATATCATCATAACATAATGACAACAAATCACAGAGTGTTAACTAATTACCTCTTGAATATCAGAGGGCCTCCAGCACTATACAATTGGAAAATTCCACTATTAGAATTATTCCTCTAAGGCATGAGGTGTTAGTAAGAGACTGACACATGCTCACACAGGCACATTATACTGTCACCTACAAGTGTCATTAACCACACCACCAGCATGAGCTCAGCGGTAGCGGCCTGAAATAGACACACACTGAGAGATTGGAGCCATTAGTTCCTCTGGATCTGAGAGGGTTTAGCATGCAAGTCTGGTCCTGTTCCAGCTCTGTAACACAAAAGCACGGCTCTGGGTTCAGAGGCCAGGGTGGGGCAGGTCTCTATAGCTGTGGATGAGGCCAGACTGGCAGGCTGCTAAGGGAAGCCCAGTGTAATCTACACCTTCAGGTCACAGCCAGCAGGCAGCCGGAGGACACAGAGGAAGAGGAAGGTGTGCTGGTCACAGTCTCCTTCACTTCCTGCATTCCTCTCTGGTTCAGACATGAGATTTGGTGGATTCACTTGACAGGCAATTCAACAGAAATTTGGGTGGGCAAGATCAGACTCAGCTACTGAGAACTGTTCATATACAACATTCGTCTTATTGCTCAGCACTTTATTCTAGTTTGCATTTTTCAGCAATATATCAGCCAATTTAAATTCCATTACACTCCTGTTCAATTTGGGGTCGTAAGTATTTTTTAATGTTAGTCTTTTATGCTCACCAAGGCTCTATTTATCTGATCAAGAATACAGTAATATTGTGAAATATATTTACAATTTAAAGCAACTGTTTTGTACTTTAGTATACTTATATAATATATTCTATACCTGTGATGCAAAGCTGAATTTTAAGCATCATTACTCCAGTCTTCAGTGTCACATGATCCTTCAGAAATCAGTCTAATATGCTGATTTGCTGCTCAAAAAAAAAAAACATTTCTGATTATTATCAATGTTGAAAATAGTTGTGGTGCTTAATATTTTTTGGTTGAAAATGTGAAGCATTTTTTTTAAAGATTCCTTGAAGTTTAGAAATTTAAAAAGTACAGCATTTGTTTGAAATAAAAATCTTTTTAACTGTCACTTTTGATCAATTCAATGCACCTTTTTTCCCCAATTACAAATTAGTTTGTATATTCATTTTTGCTGTGGTGTTCAGAATTTGAAATTTCATATTTATTGTTATAGACCATTGAAAATTTGGTATCGTCAAAATAGGCTTTATTGTCTTTGACACATGAGCGAAAAGGAAAACAGATCTCATGGCGTTTTATTAGATTTAAATATCTAAATGTTAGTGTAAAGATGAAAAATATAACCTTTTAGATATCAACCTATCAATATCAATTCAATAGATATCAATTTGCTCCCTTCTTTGAAGATTTATGGAGTAAAACAGCTCTCTATTTAAAGCACACAAAAGACCTGAACCGAAAGCGATGCACCCTGTTTTACATAATACGAAAGCTTGTTGCACATAACCCCCATTCTAGTGATTGTAAAAAATTATAATATTGAGTACATAAGCAAAAACTTCAAATGGCTAAATAATTGTAAAATGCATCAAATGTCCAATTTAACATAATTCGGTCAATGGACCTGCTGCAAAAGTTTAAAAGTAATGATCAGAGTGATCAGACCTCTGATAAACGGCACAGATTAAACAATCCCATCATGCTCTCATCGTTTCTGGGGTTTCTTCTTGCGGTTATTGCATGTCCGTGTGCAAGACCGGTGGCCTGGAGGGCCCCAAAATCAAGCCCAGGTTTGAGAGAAGCTCCCAACACCTCAGAGGTCTGCCTGCTGTTGACGTGTGAGTGCAGTGGCATGAATTATTAACAGGGCTAAAGTAAAAAAAGGTCTGCCTCACGCAGGCCCCTCTGCCCCATGAATAATGGAGGGCTCGACTCAAGCGCAAGCATTTGGTGAGTCAAACTTCTCAGCCTGATGGATGGTTACAAGCCCAGCATGTCAACCGTACATACACAGTGGCTCGCAAAACACACGTCGGCAAACATAAAAAAACTCGCATTAGCCTGCAGAAGTGCGTCATTGCCCTGCCCTGACTCTCCTAAATTCAACGCCACACTGCGTTTCTTTTTTCTAGGCTTTTTTCGCACATTAAAGTTTGTCTAGGGTCCATATTGTGTTTTATTTAGAGTCCATGTCAAATGCAAGGACCACTAACAAGCTGAAAGCATGACAGTCGAGGAAAGCAGAAAACTAGTGCATTCTGTGGAAGAACGGAAGCGATGACTATAGGCCTGTTCACACCAAGGATGATAACTATAACAATATTGATAAAGATTTAGTTCTAAAAACCAAAGTAAATATAAAAGAATAGAGTCCACAGCAGAACTTTAACAATAATGGCAGAGAGAAACAATGTCATTGGAATCACTTTCAGAATGTTTTTTTTTTTTCAGCTGGTGAAAACATTGACAGCCAATCAGAATCCATCTAGCTTGAGCATTTAAAGTGGCAGACGACAAAACTGCAGCGTTATCATTCATCGGTGTGGATGCTAATATAGTTATCGTTCTTTGTGTGAACGGGCCTTAACACTAGTTAGCAAAAGGATTTTTTCTTTAAAATCAATCAACAGTAAAACATATAATACTTGACCAATTAAAAATTATATTAATTATTATTAATAATGATAATAATAATTAAACAGTATATAATATTCAGTTTTGTTTATACATTTAAATATGATTATTTTTAAATATTAATTTATTGTAAAGCGCCTTGAGCGTGGTAAATTTTTATATTTATTTTTATATTTTATATATATATACATTGGCCCACTATATTTCTGTTGTATGGTCTGACAGATATTTTGAAACATTTCTTAACCCTCTGGGGTCGGAGGTGCTTTCTGGTATTGATATTATTCTGATGGATATAGTACTGTGATTTGATGGGCTCCCTCTCACCTTGGTCGTCTTGACTTTGTTTCCTGTGCTGCAGCTCCAACCTTTTAGATCTGGCAACACCTTACACTCCTCGCCCTCCATACACGGCTGCATCTGACACCACCACTTCTGTGCTACTATTGAAGCTGCGCAGACAGAGAGAAAGACAGGAAGAAGAATCTCAGCACTCCGCTCACAATGTGGGAACTGCCAAAATGGGAAAGACACATCCCCAAATCACCATGGTACCCAACATTTTAAAAGATGAACCAATGAAGATTGAGAGGAGAAAACCTCAGAAGATCTCAGTCACGTCCACAAAGAAATGAAACTACCTCATTCTATCTCTTTCTCCCTAAAACAATGAGGCTATAAAGGAGGTGGTCTTTGATTCAAAGCTGACTGTTTGAATCCATCAATTCAGTGGGCTCGACACTCCCTATGTCTTTCTAGAAAAAGTTCAACCTTCATGTCAAGATGACAAGGGTTGCGGTTGGGGGAGCTGGCATGATGTTGAGGGTTAAGAGGAATCGAGAAGTAGAGGGAGATATTGTAAAGCTTTGGGCCTCAATTTTTAATTCAGAGCAGAGAGGAAGATGGTTTGACTGACTGTTTAAACAAAAGTTTTTTTGCCTTTAAGTCTACATCTATTAGGTTTAAATCCAAATATAAGATAAAATTCTTGTGTTGAAACTTTTACCAGATATATTTTTAGGAAAACAGACCACAAATATTCATGACCTTGAATGTAGGGATGCATGCAAATGTTGTGTGCAGTAAAATGCTTTCTAACATTTGCTATTTACTTACACTTATTTGAGTTATATTTACGACGATAAATCTACGGTAATTGGCCACCACTGAAATTCTTACACTATTTGAAGGAAATCCCACATTAATTTACAATTTTACAGTAATAACAATAAGCAAAGTGAATATTGCAACTATATTTAATGGTCATTTTTATATTTCAATAGCAAATGCTACTTTCTGCAGATTTCTACAGGCACTTCTTTGAAAACTTCTTTCGTTTGTGAGGTCCGAAAATCTGATATCCTTAGTGAAATTTCTATTTTGGATTTTTTTTTTAATACACGTTTTTTTTATTACAAATTACTTATCAGAATAAAGAAATTAGGCAAAAAGCTTGGGGGGAAAAAAGCATGAAAAAAAAACATGATTTCCAATGTGGTCTCAGTTTTTTAAAACCCACAGTATGACAATCTACAGCATACAAATAATGCAAAGAGGTCAAATGTCTTTCAGTCATAAGCGCAGAGGCTTTTGTCCTCGTACAGCAGGTAGAATCATGCGCTGTGGTCTCGGTGCTCAGCAGGGGGTGGCAGCACCTGTCAGATACATTAGAGGGCAGAAAAGAAGATCAAGATCGATTGACCTGTCCAGTGAGGGGGCCGTTGACATGTTATTAGACAAGCAGCCCACGCTGCACTTGAGCGAACAGCAGGATGACAGTGTCACACTCAAACGGACCCTGACTCTGATGTGACAGCCCAGAGAGATGAGACTGAGATAAAGAGGGGCAGCTAGACTTTAAAAAAAGACAGCCAACTTTAAATTGACAGTTTAATTTAGAAGCATTAATAATTAAAATATTAAAACAGACAAAAGATAGACAAAAGCAGCTGGCTATTTCTGGCTCGTGTTCTTTTGTAAATTATACCATGATATTAACCTTGTTTTTTAGACATGAAACGTAGTACGTTCTTTCCATGTAAACACTGATGAGACAAAACATTATGACCAACTGCCTATTATGCTGTTGGTCCTCCTTGTGATGCCAAAACAGTGCCGACCCACCAAGTCATGGACTCTACAAGACCCCTGAAGGTGTCCTGTGGTTTCTGGCACCAAGACATTAGCAGGGAATTTAGAAGAACTTGAACTCTTCATCAGACCATTCCTGAACAACATGTGTATAACCACTCCACCCATGTCCTACTCGCCCTGCTCTGTGCGGGCCTCGAACCCAGGTCTCCGGCGTGAGAGTCAGGCGCTCTATCAAGGAGGCTAAAGACTGCAGCCTCTAGCATCTGTCACTACGAAATCCTCTAGATCTGCCCCTACTAAATCCTCTAGATCTGCCCCTACTGAGATCAGATGAGTGAGGTTTACTCGCACATCGACTTTTAGCTGGCCTCCGTTACATGTGCAGCGTGGCATTATCCGTGCCATCACTTCTACACGGCCATCCTTGATGTAAAAGAAAATGGAACCCAGGTCCAGTTCACGTGCCCATTGTAGGTCATCACAAGCTCTCTGATTGGTCTGTGGCTACACAGCTCCATACGCAGAAGAGTGCGATGCACTTGTGTGTTGTGACATATTCCTCCCATTACCATTATTATGAATACATTTCATTAAATTTGATTTGGCTTGTGCCACAGTAGACCTTCTGTTGGCTTGGTGCATCGATGAGCCTTGGGCGCCCAACACCCTATCGCCGGTTTGTGTTTTGCTTGTCCTCGGACCACTGTTGGTAAATTCTCACCCCTGCTGACAGAGAGCAACCCACAAGCCTTGCCGTTTCAGAGACACTCTGACCCAGTCGCCTTGCCATAACAATTTGGCCCTTGACAAAGTCGCTCAGATCTTTATTCCTGCCAATTTCTCCTGCATCAAACACGTTGATTACGAGAACTTGTTTCGAGAACAATCACTAGATTGTTTGCTTACCATCTAATCTACCAGACCTTAATATGTGGCCTTGTTAGGAGATTATCAATGATACTTGCTTCACCTCTGACTGGTCATAATGTTTTGGCTCATCAGTATATACAGTACACATATATATAAATTACAGAAGTATAATTTGAGTGAAAAGTTGAATGGTTGTACAAAGTTCACATCGTCAATGTCACAAATTTGCTTAATTACGGTAGTTCTTTTTACATCATAACTTAGTTATGTTGTATTTTGTAAAAACAAAACAAAAATTATTTTCAGGTTCAAATTATATTCATTAATGTTATATGTTAACGTATGTGTGTGTGCTAATATATATATAGCTTAATAGAATCAAACAGCAGACACACACAACAAATAAAAACAGTCTTACCGTCCACACAGGAAGGAGCTGCTCTTGTTGTCCCAGCAACTTGCCCAGGGAAGCAAGAACACTTGACAGTTTGGGAGCGCTCCTCGATTTTGTTCTTGTTACAGCAGCGGTGGGCTGCAATGACCTCACAGGTTCCCGCTTTGACATGCACTGAGGAAAAACAACAAGGACACAGAGTCTATTAAAATCAACCAGCTGTTTCAAACTCCCCTTGCCGACAAAGGAAACGATGAGGCACTAATGCATATTCTGTTGCTGCCGTTGGCTGCAGTGGAAATGAATTTGACATGGAGGCAGTGTACAATTTAATTAATGCTAATGCAAGCAGTTTTATTTGTCCCAGGTCAGAAAACAGAAGAAAACGGTCTCTGTGATCATCAGGTTGGGTTTTACGGTGGGTTTTAGTAATTACAAGTAAAACGGTTAATTGACAATCATAGGCCTTCAAGCATCTATAAGGGTCTTCAGGCAATTTATCATTTTTTTGTTTTGTTTTGTTTATCTTTCACCTATGACTGAACAGCAGCGGGGAGGAACATTACTTAGCATCTGAAAGTGTGTATTCACACATCATTCTGAAGATCTAAATTGAGGAGAGAAAAAAAAAAGAGAATAAAACATTTTGAAAGTTTTAGTGTACCTTTCAAATCAGCCTTAATTGCATTGGTAAAGATTTTCAATTTAAGACTTGAGTTTAAAATTGATTGAAAAACGGGCCTCCGTTTTCCCATTAGCTGGCCAATCTCAAAATCTCATCAACAACATTAAAAACATTTTGCCTACAATCAATAAAGAGCCTTTAACGTGCGCACAAAAGAGTCTGTCGAGCGGCAGGCCGATTGTGGGCTTGGAAAAGAAAAACAGAGATTTACCGATGCAAACGCTGGCGGGTGAAGGGCTGAACCCCCTTTGTGTGATTATCTTTCAGCCCCAACACACTGCAGGGCCAAAGTTAATTTCAAAAAGTTTGAGCGGATGCAAATTGAATATTCAATGGTGGGAGTTTGTTCCTACAGCTTATAGAAAATGATTGCTTTGACTCATTCAATGTGCATTACCGCCTTTATTTATTTGTGCAGTGCACCTTCAACAGTGCTTCAAAAATCTATAAGAAAAACAAGCTGGGCTGGGTTACTCCAAGCTGGGGTTTTGGGGGAATTTTGAGTTACCTTTTAAATTTTTCAAGTTACTTTCGCTTAACTGGTAGCAATGACGTGAAATACTGTATGGTTTAAGTGTAAATAGTCAATTTAAAACATGCTAAATAACTTTTTCATTAATTTATTGGCATGATATATTAAGAATATTCTCAAGGATTCGGCAACAGTGTTAAAACTTTGACAAGAACGATCACACCGATTCAAACTTGTGTTTGCGCTGCCGCTGAGCCAGAGTGAGCAGTTGTCATGTAAAGGTATGAAACAGATTCACAGTCTTTTCAACCACACAGTATCTAAGTGTTACAATAATTCAAATGATCACAGAAGTAATGGGATAAAAGCTCATAGTTCAAATATAAAATAGAGTAAATCACCTTTTGAAAATACCATGACGTATTAAGAATATTAAATTCTTTTTAAAAATCTGCTCTTAAAAACTAGGTAAATAATGGGTACAGCAAGTTTAGAAAAAAATAAAATGACATTTTTTCCATCAGCCCTCTTAAAATTAGTTTGACACCCAAGTGGAAGAGCATGGCACGAGCAACACCAATGTCATGGGTGCAATCCGTAAGAGCACACATATTTAAATATTTTGAGTGAACTGTAAATTGCCTTGGTTAAAAAAATTGTCTGCAAAATGCATATATGTAAATGATATTATCTGTGTGCTCATGAGCTTCAGTGAAAACTCAAAAGCTTTTAATTTTGGCAGTGAAAATTAACAGTTTCCATGTTTGGCACTGATCAAAATGTGTTCCTCAACTCGAGGTCACACTGAAATTGAATCAAATTTGCAAAACAAAGAAAGTGTCGTGTTCCTGGAACAGAATGTTTTTGGCAGCGCCACAGTGATCAGCACTGACACAGGAGCACCTGATCCCGGATCAGCCCTCAACCTGCTGTGGGAACCCTCTCTCAGAATAGCTGCCTTCATTACACTGCAGGAATAGGTTGGCGGGGCCTAGAGAAATAGTGCAAACTACTGATTAAACCATAACCCTTTCAACCAAGGTCATAAACAAGCCAACCAAATCTATAGGTAGTGTGTGTGTGTACGTGAGCAATCGGCTCCTGTGAAGATTAAGTGGCCAGTGTTCAGCAAGGTGCCCGAGGACCAACAAAGAGAATTAAACAGTTACTTCTTGGCTTCGTAAACTCGACTGATGTGAGACCTTTTCTAAGAAGGTGTTGTGTCTATCTCTGGACATCTGTGCAAAATTTCCATGGACTTGCAATAGCTGCGATCGATATGTTTCACTTAAGGTGTGCAGGCTGGTCGTCTGGCAGAGTCAGAGAACGTCTGCCTCAGCAGCAGGAGGGGGCACGATCGGGGCGCTAACAGTAATGGAGGCTGGCATAGCTCTTATAGGCACTGCTTTCAACACCACAATCACATCCATTGATCCCACATTGACAAGCACTGAGGAAGGTGAGGAATGGATAAACTAGAAGGATGATAAACGCAGTTTATGCTATTTGACAAAAGCCAAAATAAATAAGAAGCTATATTTGATATAAATTGTTATTATTATACATTTATCTGATCACAACTACAGTAAAAAAAAAAGTAATACTGTGAAAAGTTTTTTTTATTTTTTTTATTAGGGCTGTCGATTTAACGCGTTAATTTAATTAATTAGTTATGAGGGAAAATAACGTGTTGAAATTATTAACTCGTTTAACACACCCAGCCCACAAACCTATGTAGTTTATCTTACATTTCATAATGTTGATTGGTGATGAACATGAAGCAGGGCAACAACTCACTGAGTGATGTAGCCTGAATGCAGTTATGCCCGTCCAATTTAAGATATCAAGACAAAAATGCACCTGTATGAGTTTTTGTCTTATATTTATATCATGATGTAGTTAAAGTCAATTTTAACATTGAGCTCATTTTTTTGTAAATTAGGAGTGCTGTTAGTACAGAGAACGACGACAAAAATCGGTGTTGCCTACACCATGTTATCCTCTTTTTATATGCACCCTGTTGACTTCAATGGGGCAAGTTTTAAACCTGCTTTTAGCCTCTTAACAGTGGTGTCATTGTGTCATTACAAGTGCACAGCTAATGTGATTGATTCCTTCAGAGTGATCACGGGTAAATCTGACTGCAGTAGATGTGAAAGATATTAATAAAAATTATGTTATTTCAGCCAGCGCACATACCTGTATTTTCTTCCTGTTTTCGGTAATCGATTGTCGAGTTCACGCGCGTGATCATAGGTAACTAAACCTATGCGTGTGAACTCGACAATCGATTACTATGGACTTCGACCGAAAACAGGAAGAAAATACAGGTATGTGCGCTGGCTGAAATAACATCATTTTTATTAATATCTTTCACATCTACTGCAGTCAGATTCACTCGTGTTCACTCTGAAGGAATCACTCACATTGGCTGTGCACTTGTACTGACACATCAAGGATGTTAAGAGGCTAAAAGCAGATTTAAAACTTGCCCCATTGAAGTCAACAGGGTGCAAATTTTAAAAAGAGGATAACACGGTGTAGGCAACACCGATTTTTGTCGTTGTTCTCTGTATTGACAGCACTCCAAATTTACAAAAAATGAGCTCAATGTTAAAATTGACCGGAGTTCTCCTTTAAGCAATATCACACGAGTAATATCACATGCTGAGTGCTGTTTTTGTCCCAAATAGTATGAGTGCAAAGAGAGCCATTTACTTAATTCCTGAATGAATCAGTCGTTTGAACGAATCGAACGAATGAATGACTCAATGACTTAATTTAGACATTTACCACCACCTATTGGCAGTTTTAGTTTCTTATTTAGAGTATCATTTAATTAAAAAAAAATCTTATTTCCATATTAATTAAAAAAAAACATTAAAAGGTATAGTTCACCCAAAGATTCTGTCGTTATTTACTCACCCTTCACGGCAGTTGAAGCCTAAAAGCTTATTTAATAAATTCTTGGTTGAATCAAAACTTTTTCTAATGTCTATTTGATGCTTTTCTCATCTAACACAAGAATGACTTTAAATTATCTTTAAGAGATAATTTCTCAGCCAAATTTGATGTGCAATTAATTTGGGATTAATCTGATTAATTAATCGCCACATTGTGTAATTAATTATATTTAAAAAATAATCGCTTAACAGCCCGTTTTAATATATTTGAAAAGTAAATACTGCAGATATTCCTCCAATCTTCAGTATCACATGATCCTCCAGAAATCAATCTTATATGCTGATGTGGCACTTAAAAAAAAAAAACACGGTTGTGCTGCTTAATATTTTTGTGAAAACTGTGATACAATTTTTTTCAGGATTCTTTTATGACTACAGTTTAAAAGAACAGAATTTATTTGAAATATAAATCTTTTGTAATGCCTTTACTGTCACTTTTGATCAATTTAATGATTCCTTGCTGAATAAAAGTATTTAACAAAAAACTAAAAAAACTGTACTGCCCCAAACCTTTTGAACGGTAGTATTTCAAATATAATAACTTACTTTCTTATGACTTATGGATTCATATTATCTAATGCAATGATACTTTTCATCTGGTTTCACAGACGAGGCTTAAGACTAGTCCAAGATTAAAATGTACAGTATGTTTGAGCTGTTTTAACTGAAAGAAACTTGCACTGACATATCTTAAAATGTAATTGCCATTGTTTTGTCACAATGAATTAAGGTCTAATCCTGACTTAATCTAAGCCCTATCTGTGAAACCAGGCCATAATATTTTAAGTGTGGCTACAGTGTCCGGATACTATTATTTACAAATATCAAATACCTTTCCAGAAACAATAGTTTATAAATATATATATATATATATATATATATATATATATATAAAAAAAAAAAGGTTTTTCCAATCGCCCAAAAAGTCTTTCAAGCAATGACAAACATATGGTTATTTCACAGGATTTGCAAATGTTGCTGGCACTTGTCAGATGTGGTTAGGATCTAAGAGTCTCCATGCAGTTTCTCATTAATGTGAGTTGAAGGGTAAAATCATCTAACATTGGGATGTGTGACATTCTCCACAAGGGTAAAGGCCATTTTAAAAATAAAACGGAACAGATTGCTGCCTCAGATGCAAGTATGAGCATTAAGCATGCATTTTCTCCCCTTATGCCTTACTTTTGTGCTTTTCCAGTCTGTCATTGATGAGCTTTTTTGGAGCAGAGCGGCTCTTTTACCACAAATAGTCAGCGAACATATTGACAAATAACAAAAAGGGGGAGAAAATACATAAAATGTTCCTGCTAAGCTCCTATTGAATTAGCATAACACAGACATCCTCTGCTTTGGTGCAAGAGAGAGAGATGACAGACTTTGTGTTCACAAAATTGCTATTCAAAGGTTGTTTTTCCACCTAGAAACACTGTGACGGAGACGCTGGACGAAAATATGAGTGCAAGCTGCTAAACCGTTAAAGAAAAGGCTGACAAAATATAACCATATATGTAGTAAACAAATGATTAAACCATCATTAGCCGAGGACACATCAAAACAGCTATTATGTTGCCATGCTGAACAAAAGCATAAAGGGATGTCCTTAAAAGTACAATCTGCTTTCATTTCATGTGACAGGCAACAATTACCCATGAGCAATAACAAAGCCTCTTCATATCTGTTAACTCCTCTTATACGTTTCAAACGCAAAGCTCTGTTTGCAGCCTCAAAGCTAATAACTACAGTACAGGGACAGTTTGCTTAACCAAGAAGAAAAATAAACCATTGCAGACCACATTGGATTCTGTATCACACAAAACATTCTGAAACTTATAATAATAAAACACTGAATAATTGCATATAAACTAACACAGTTTTCTTTCTAATGCAAAGATATTCAGTCACTTTTAAAGGGCCCCATTATGCTATTTTAAAAGTTCCTAATTTTCTTTTAGAGGTCTCCTACAATTAACTTACATGCATCCAAGGTAAAAAAAAAAAAAAAAAAAAAAAACTTCAATTTTCTCATAATATACACTGCAACATCAACTCTTTTCTCACAGCGTCTAAATTGGTTTGATAAAGGAATCCATCTCTCTAAACCCCTCTTTTCCGAGAGCCTACTCTGCTCTGATTGGTCAGATGGCCCAGTCTGTTGTGTTTGGTCTACTGCTTACAGTGCGTGTCAGAAACGAAATACCAATCACCATTTCTGAATTTCAGCTCTGGATCTTCCTTGTCACTTAATACACAGTGATACAAAAATCAACAATGCCGTCGGTTTTTCCATTTCAATTCCAGCCCGAGTCCTCATTCTTTGGAAGTGCATGCAAAGAGGATTTGCTTTCACAGCCCCGAAAACAGCATCTTCTCGACATGTCGAAAACTCTTCCAGGCCTCAGATACAACTACAAGTTGGGTTGAGACATTGTTCGCTGGCAGCCAATGAAGACCAGACTGGCATTATGCAGATTTGTTACAAACAAGGTTTGTGCAGGAAGAATTACTGACAACTCGTTTCAGGAAGAATTGTTTTTTTCTTTTGAGAGACACTAACTTTTGCAATAATTTTGCAGAGTTTTTATGTTCACAAACAGCTACACGTATATTAAACGCTACACCACTGGCCTGACACATGCCTAATGCAATATGCTTTAAAACATTCATTAAAGAATTCACAAAGTCGGCAGGTTCATCCTGGAACCAAACACACATTCATCGCAAGAGTCTTGGTAGTCTCTCCATCCCAAGGCGCTTGACAGACAATATCAGCCTCAACGGTTCAATGGAGCAGAGATGGTGTGTGTGTGCGTTGTATGATGGAAGGAGTATGATATGTCCAAGATGGACTGACTCTTCATGGAAGTAAAGAACCATCTGTTCCTTCATCAATGTTCTATGCTCAATGAAGAAAGAAGGGTAATATTGATTTAGTCATCGGAGAGTTAAATAACATCATGAAGTATTCATTAATGGTGCACTGACCAGAGCACACTGGCACATGCACAGAACACCTTCCTTAAAAAAAAAAACAAAAAAAAAAAACAGAAATCTCACTTTTCGCACGTGCACTGTGCTTAGTAGTATAAAAAAAAAAAACCCACACAAAAAAAGAGCAATGCAGGACAATGTTAAAAAAAAATCTAAAGTTTTGGTATATATTTATATGCTAATAAAAATAATGTCATTCCTTATAATAGCAACAATCATCATATATGGAATCTAAATAGAGGCAAATTTCTGTTTTTAAAATGTATTTTATGTTTTTGAGCTATATTTAACTGCTGCCTTTAAAAAAACACACACCATATATTGCCTTTATTGGTAAACATTATATATATATATATATATATATATATATATATATATATATATATATATATATATACATACAGTATATAGCATATATTTTTTTTAATAAAATACATGTACACTACTGTTCTTAAGTTTGGGGTCAGTACAATTTTTACAATGTTACAAAAAATCTATTTCAAATAAATACCATTCTTTTGAACCTTGTAGTTCTTGAAAAAATTGTATCACAGTTTACACAAAAATATTAAGCAGCACAACTGTTTTTAACATTGTAAGAAACAAGCAGCAAATCAGCATATTAGAATTCTGAAGTTTCTCAACTCGCTTATTCTGCTCAGGGCCGCCCACTCAACCCAGAATGCCCTTTTATGCTGGTTCAGGAATACGTGAAATAAGCAATATGTCTAAGGTTACGGAATTCAAATTGTTTTATTGTAGTTGCACACCTTATAGGCCTATAAATTCACAGCAAACACAAGTTAAGAATGAAGAAGGTGTGTGGAGTGTGGAGAAACTGCGTTAGCAAAGATTCATTTTGTGATTTACTCAGCAACATTCTTTGCTTAGTTTGAAATACCTTCGCAGTGGTACAGTATACTGTTAACGAACATCCCGATGTCGTCCATGCGCCGTTTAGATGAATATGTAAATTAGTGCTGTGTGCTTTTCTCCCAATATCAAAATAAACATACAACAAAACAAAAACTGCGGTGAGAAAACAGCAGTAAAGAAAGCATTTGATCATATGTTTGCACAAGCTCTGCAATTCGGCATTATCCAGTCAAATCATGTCACTTATTTATACCACTTTACAATATTGCTTTAAAGCCACACATATCATTACTGTTATCTATAGGCCTACTGTAATCAAGACATTTATTCAAGAAATTCATTACAAACAGAAAAATATATACTGTAGTACAGAGAAATTTCATGTCTGAGCAGGATTTGAGTGAACGTTCTTTTACCGGTGAGCGTGAGTGGTACATGAGTGGAGCAGAGCTCACCGGCATTGAGTTTCAAAAACATTTAAAAAAAATCTTACTGGCATTTTTAATCTTAATTAAAACATTTCCTTACTAACCTATGTCTGTAGACCAATTTTTTATGCCATGAAACAAAGCTACAAACTTCAATAACAAAAAAAAAAAATGTGCAGCTACATTTTTAGACAACATGGGTGGTCAGTAGAGGTAAGTGAAGGAAATGTTCTTCAAATACATTGAGTTGCACATTACTAGCACATTCCAAGTTACTCTGCAGGAAATAAGTGCACTCTTTTTTCCTCGACTTCATGATCAAGCTCACTTTCACTCCGTCTGTCCTAACACTTATTACTCAGTGTGACTGCAGCAAAAAGAAAGAGAAATGATTCTCTCTTTTTTTTTTTTCTTTGATCAGAGAGAGCAAGTGAAGCAGAGTGGCAACCCAATTACCATACCATCACCATGGCAATTTACAGCAAGTCACTTATGAAATTGTTATGAGGCGATAGGAGAGCTAGCCATCTGCGTTCTGCAGAAATGGAAGATCAAACGTTCCGTCTCGACGCAGCACTGGTTACCTGATCAGAGGTGTTTGGGTGTGAAGAGGGGTGAGATGGTCTCTAAAAAGTCTAAATGAATAGATGTCACATCAAATGTTCTTTAACGGGTCAGAGCTTTGACACAAATACGCTGTGTTTTTCCCTGACACAAGACGCACTCTGAAAACCAACGAGCCGTGGAAAGCCCGGGCTGGGGCACTGACAGCAAATTCTCGCCTGCAAGATATGGCCGTTCAGGTTCTGCTGAGGATCAACACACATACACGGCTGAAGTACCTCTGTGGTTGGCAAAGGCTAATATGAAGTCAACACTCCCAAAACAGGAGTGAGTCTGGGCAGAGGTCCAAAACCTCACACTGGTGTAAACAGAAACTGAAAAGCACACAATCGCATCAAACATGAATATCTGTAAATGAAAAAGGCTTGATTTTGATGGTAGGAAATGTACTGTAAGGTAGCTGTCTAATCTGGGATTTAAATATATCCCCCCCCCCCCCCCACATGTGGGATTTTTTATATATATATATATAAATAATACATTTAAATAAATAAACATAATTTGTTAAAATATATGAATTTCACAATATTAACAATTGAGTAGACAGAGTAAAAAATATATATCCAGTATCAAAATAGCCATTTGTGTCGTTATTGAAAGTATTTCTATTATGTTTTTTTTGTTTTGTTTTTTTTACAATATAAAATATTCAACAAAATTATATAATTGATCTGAGCTCATATCTTGAGGTATACAAAACAAAATGTAAAGAAACACTATTTGAAACCAGACTCAAATCTTCCATACAAATATTGTTACATTTTCTAAATAAATTTCCTCAACATATCAATGTATTCTTCAGAAATACTATGGTTTTCGATTGACCCTCCATTGTGCAAACACAAAATCTAATAACAAATTCAAGGTACATTCATTTTATTTCCCAGACAGCATTCTGCAAATAAACATTATAACCCTTCAAGCACAAGTCAACATTATTAATAATTCCATTTCACTGATGATGCCTTGAGACATCACCAGCGACATCATTATCATTTAACACAACCCGAGTTTTCCATTGGCATTATTTCTTTTTAAAAACGAATGAGTGATTTTTTCCTAATTATCGCATTAACCATAATGCGATTATCAACAAATCTGCATTTACATGAATGCTTAAACAGTTTGAGAAATATTATTTTCGCATTCTGGGTCAACACATAATCACACAGCTTAATGAGGCAGGGATAGTGATTCCAAAATACTCTACAGATCATTGCTTACCATTCTCCCTCTGTAAATATCATTCATCATAGCGGTATCCATTTGAAAGATCTCTCTGGCTCTCTTTCCTTCCCCTGCTGTATCCTTTCCCAGACACCAGAGTGCACATAGTGGTCAAGCCAAAGGTTTGGTGACAGATTGCAGTAGCTGACAGATTCAGAACACATCGGCCAAGGGCTCAAATGAACCTCTGTCCAACACCATCCATCTCTACATTGCACCATTAATGGCTGCCCCTGATCAATGGTCCTCCCTTGAGGAATCACGCACCCATCTCAGTCAATGGTCTCTGAATGTTATTACATTTCAGTTGTTGTGAAAAAGAGCAACACCCTGAAACTAATAGAGTCGCTGTCACTGTTTGACACGCACTTGGCAAATGGTGGATGAAAGTAAAGGTGAAGAATACTGCTATTCCAGCATTTCAGAAATGGCAGTCTAGAGAGGCAAAAAGAGCTGTGAGATTTTAAATCCAGGATTTCTTTTTTGTGTTTTACAGTTCTCAATACATACATACAGTACAGATACATCCTGAAAAGTTTACATACCCATGTGAAAATGTTAATAAATCCTAAAAATTGCCATTTTTTTGTTTAATACTGTCCTGAAAACACTGTTTCACATAACAGATGTTTACATATGGTCCACAAGACAAATAGTTGAATTTATGAAGATGACCTCGTTCAAAAGTTTATAGCCTACCCTTGATTCTTAATACTGTCATTATCTGGATGATCCACAACTGTTTTTAATACTTTTTTTATGATGGTTCTTCACAAGTCCCTTGTTTGTCCTGAGCAGTTAAACTCCCCAATGTTCTTCAAAAAAAATCCTCCAAGACCTGCACAATCTGTGGTTTTCCAGCATCTTTTGCAAATTTGAACCCTTTCCGATTGTATGATTTTGAGATCCATCTTTTCACACAGACAGAACATAACAACAACTGAGGGACTCAAACACAACTACTACAAAAGCTAAAAACATTCACAGATGCTCAAGGAGGAAACACGATGCATTCAGAATGAACTTTTTGAATTGGGTGATCAGTGTACTTAAAAGTAACATTATGTTATAAATAAATAAATATGTAAATGAGCAATTAAATAAATAAGCAAATAAATAAAATATTTGAAAACAGAAAAGGCTGTTGGTAGATTCTGAAACAAACACAAGGAAGTTATAATGCTTCTGTTAATCAGCCAAGTGGCCATAGTTAGCTATTGATCAATATTCTCAAGATGGCCAAATATTGGCTGATACATTAGGCAAAATTTACATGTATTCATTCAGCAGACGCATTTATTCAGACTGATTTGCAAATAAGAAATATACAACAAAGTAGTTAAATAAGGAGGAAGTAAGTTAGTAAGTTGTGCTGTAATACAAAGTTCCATAGGTTCCATTTAATACATAATGGAACGTTCTTCGGGTGAGACGTTAAACCGAGGTCCTGACTCTCTGTGGTCAAAAAAAATCCCAGGATGTCTTTCGAAAGAATAGGGGTGTAACCCCGGCATCCTAGCCAAATTTGCGCAGTGGCCTCTGTCCATCATGGCCTCCTAATCATCCCCGTATATATATATATATTCTAAAAAATATATCCCTCCATAGTTAAATTGTGCCCTGGCTGCCGTTCATTTGGGAACTGAGGGGTGAAATCTACTTTTCTCACTTCTGAGACTTTTATTACACCTGCCTGTCTGAGTGTTCTTGTCTTGTCTCGCTTTCAAGACAATAGCTTCAGTATTTAGTTACTTTCCTCATCCATTAGAGGAGCATCCGAGGTCAAAAGCTTGCATACCATTCACATCAAAGCACCTGACTTTATTGGAAAATAAAGGGAGGAAAAATGTATAAAATGACAGAAATATGTGTGCAACACAACAAAGTTCTTTATAAAGGCTCAAGTTTGATATTACTTTATGGCTTCAACAGCACATTCTAGCTAGTCCACAATTCCCAAAGCTGATAAAATAAATGAAATCATGATGTAATATCATATGAAAAATACTGATATATCAAAATATGCTCAAAGGCTACTTATATGGACTACTATAATGGTGCATTTTCATTTTTGGAGCCACATACAGCCTAATACCTCCATTAGCAGGGAATTCGGTGTTCGTTTTCCTGTGTGTTTGTTCATTCCGAATGCATCCTGTCTCTCACTACACTGTTTGCTCTAAATAGCATGCTGTCCCCACCCTCAAAGTGTCAGTAGTGCTTTAAATCTCACATATGCACACATACGCACACATACACTCTCCTCTGAGCCAGCAAAACATGACTGACAGGAGAGATGTCATCACACATGCTGCCGTGGTAACAAACAACACCAATCAGCTTCCTGTGCTGTCGTCTACAGTCTGAGGTGGAAAGGAAACAAACAAAACTCAAATAAAACAAATCTTATATTAACAGGACTGTATTACTGTATTATGGTGCAATTTTTCAAATGTAAATTTGAGATTTGAAGGTTGTACATCTCTGAGGGCAATATTTTAGGATAGTTCACCAAAAATATTACCCATACTAAACACATTATTCTAACATCCGGAATAGATTTCCAACCAAAACCACCATGGCAGGCAAAGGGCATAAAAAACCTCCATTACTAGCTCTGACTCATTCAAGTATGCCATTTCGGGTCAAGGTGAAATATTGATAGCATTAATTGTTAATCGGCCAAATTACAATGAGTGTTAAGCAAAGCTGCTGCTAGCCAGAGGTGAAATATTACAATTATGAATTCTTAATAGTCTAAATTACTTTAACTTAGGTCTGTTCAAGAGTCATTAACTTACTGAATGGTAGCTGCTGGTCATAATTAATTCACATTTGAAAACACCACATCGCTCCCTGACACTGAACATTTTGTTTTGCATAATTTAACCAGCATCACTTTTCTAGTAGTGTCACTGGTCACTGTGGGTCACCAGACTGGGATTAGACTGCATATACGATATGAATGGCAAATTAAATCACAGCAAAAAAGAATTTTTATAATAAATTACCATCCACTTTTGAGAGCGAATGATGGGGTTGTCAATCTCTTTCTTATATTTAGTTTTTTAGGACTTCACACAACAAAAACCTAATAGTGACTAATTAATAGAAATTTAGCGAACAGCTCAATAATCCAACAACTCTAACCACATGCAATAATGCATGCTGGGAGCTTGAAGACCCTTAAAGTGCCCCTATTTTGCAATTTTAAAGTTTCCTAATGTTGTTTTGGAGTCTCCTACAACAGGTTTACATGCATCAAAGGTCAAAAAACTGTTTCATTTCCTCATAATATACATTTGCACATCACCACATATTCAGTGATTCTCAAACGACTTGTCAGATGAATCAATCTCTCTAAATCCCTCCTTTCCGCGAGCTACTCTGCTCTGATTGGCCAGACGGCTCAGTCTGTTGTGATTGGTTTACTAATTTCTTTACCAAGTATTTTTTTTACCAAGTAAGAAACTGTATCAATAACAATAACTTTCCTTAAAGTAGTGAGAACGACAGACAATCTGCATTAATAGACAGACTTTTAGGTAGTAGTGGCCCACAACTGATTAGCCGAAGTATTTCAGTAAGACAGTAATAAAGTGAGTTAACCAGTTAACAGGAGACCAACACAATATAAAACTCAAAGCTACAGTAAGTATTTTGAACACCATCTTTCAAGAGCAAGCGGTTTGCAAATCCGAGATTTGAGAAGCAGTCATAAGCAAAATAAAGGGAACACAGCAAAAGTTTAGGATTATACTGCTGTGATATCATAGTAAAGATGAACTTTAACCACTGATTCTCCACATGCTTGTCCTTGGGCAGTGAAAAAAAACTGGCTTTTCACATTGTAGAGCACAGCGCCGTCTTCTCGACATGATGCTATCCAGTGTCCACAGGAATCAACTGTTGGTTTGAGGTTCAAGTTCTCCCTGGTGTCTGCACGCACAATAAGTGGGCGGGCAATATGCTAATGTTTTGTTTGACGTCACAACGAAACGGCTTATGAATCGTTTGAAAAACAATTCATTTTATTGACTCAGAGTCGACTCTTACTTTTGAAAGACAATAACTTTATATACGGTGCACTTTCAGATTTAAAACTTTGGATGTAGGATGTTTTCATTCACTTAGAGCTATGTTACACACTACATGAAAGGTCATTTTCAAAAATCCATAATAGGGGACCCTTTAACCAATCAGTAGCATTGTTCAATGTTATATTTTTTTTTACACTCTTTTAGGTTTGTTGGTACGTATTTCAAGAGAATATTGTTAGTCCAACATGTACTATTATGTAGATTTATGGTAATTCACATTTCTAAGCATATCTGACTCAAAAGGCCCCCTGTATGCTGGATAAAATGTAATTGCAGTGTACAAGATGAGTCATCAATATTTTTGGTCCATTTTCCGAGAAGAGAAAGTCATTTAAATTTAAAATGCGTACTGTATATCTGCTTTATTTTAGGAGTACACTAGCAGTAGATGGTTTCCGAGTAAACGGATAGGCCTATGGAGGAAAATTCTGCATCCATGGGTTACAACCCTTTAGGCAGATATTTAGACATTTGACTTTACAAACACAGGAATCTATGTTGATGCATTATGTAAAATCAGCACTGGGAATAGGATGAACATAATAATTTTTTCATGTGGTAACATACTGGTGCCTTTATTACTGTTAAAATCCAGATGGATGGATGGATGGATAGTTTTATTTAATGCCATGTCAGCATCTAAGGCTATTTTCATGGCGAAAATTAAATTACAAAAATACAAATATTTCGATTTCACGATTTCACTTTGCAAAGACAAGACAAAAGAATTTATTCTTTGCAATAATGTGTGCCAATGAAACATGTACAATAAGACCAAGAATATGAGCACTTATGAACTGACTGCATGGACTGATAGAATTCATTTTAAATACTGTATTAAGTCATTAATATTACTGTATTGTGGGAGGTTAGGTAGCAGTGGCGTAGCCACGGGTGTGCCAGGGTGTGCCGGTGCCACCCACAGTGGCAGCTGGCACACCTAAAAATGGATGCAGAAATAATTTTTATAGTCTCAATAAAAATGTTTTACTAAACTTGGGCTGTTGTTGTTTATGTAGAATATACTTTTTTTTTTTAAAAATCAACCCTTTCACGGCACGCGTAAGTTTAAAATATTTTAACTGACATCTTGTTTCCATGGCGTGATGTCACGTGACACACCGCAGCCACAATAACTAACAGACGTATCGCTATTCGTTTTTCCTTTTTTTAATAAAAATATTCACAAACTTGCTTACCATGTCAACAATCTGATATTCCGATTCTTCGTTTAAAAAACTTTATAAATTATCTTGATCTATAACGAGATGAGCGCTGCAGTTCAGAGAGTCCTGTCAGCCGGATTTACAGCACCTGAATTCAGTTTCTCCCGAAATACATGAAAGTAAGTGGCTTATTGCCGCTTCCATAGACATCAGTGTGTATTTTACAAACTGCAAATGTATTGTTTTATTAGTACTTATGTGTATTTAAATGTCTGAAACATAAAATAAACATGTGGTTGAAAACACTGCATATTAGTTGTGATATGACAAGCGCTGAGCGCGTCCGTCTCTGGCTCAGCGCCAGCCAACGCGCGAAAGAAGTTTGGATCAGGTTTGAATCTGGCAGTTCTGTGACGTCACTGAACATTCTAAATCATACCAGAGACAAAGGACTTTGATCATACTCAGGGACAGGGGCACAAAAATAAGAATCCAATATATGGTGCCATAACGCTGGTGTCCGGGACACGTGACGTGCGTGTGTTTTTTTTAAAGGACAAGTGAAAGAGAATTGTAATTGCCCAAACCGGATAAATGCCCTGATTAAAACAATTTTCAATATCAAAAAAATAAAATAAGAAATAACGTAGCCTACTCGGTTACTAACGTAACCTCAGTTCCCTGAGTAGGGAAAGAGAGTAAAAATTAGGAAAAGAAATGCCCTTTATAAAGCTAAAAAAAAATTATTCTGATCAAAATTTAATTGTCAATGTTTCATTACATCACTGTTGGAAAACACTCTTATCAGATTCTGATAAGAGTGTTTTCCAACTGATGTAATGAAACATTGACAATTTAATTTTGAAGAGAGTAAAGCCTCTGTTTAGGCTGGAAATGTAATTTTGACAAAAGAAGAACTTTTATTTTAAGTAAATCTTAATTTTAAATCAGCCTACTTCAGTGTGATATTTTATCATATTATCATGCTTAAAGGAGAAGTTCACTTTTACAATGAAAATTCTGTCATCATATACTCACCCTCATGTTATTTCAAAGCTGTATGAATTTCTTTCTTCTGCTGAACAGAAAGGAAGATATTTAGAAGAATATCAGTAACCAGACAGTTTTTGGGTCCCAATGACTTCCATAGTAGGAAAAAAATATACTATGGAAG